>NC_140234.1:17084786-17119786 GCF_949987555.1 Borostomias antarcticus
TGTCGGCCACATGAGTCCCCAAGACCTCCAGTCGGCCATCTTGTTTCTTAGAGGAGAAAGATGACAGACTGGTGAACATGTTTCACCTACAGTCTTCTTCAACTTTATATTCCCTCTCTCTCTCTGTCTTTCCTTGATATGGAGAAAAAGGGCATGGAAAGTGTGTGTGTGTGTGTGTGTGTGTGTGTTACTACAAGTACAAGCGTCTTTCTAGTCTTTTCTTCTAACTCAGATGTGTGTGGTATAATACGTTATGTTTTCTTGTATGCACACCAGCCTGCATTGCTTGCGTTCACACACAGTATCGGTATGTATCACATTGAAATGATCATCACATGAATTGTTACAAATTATGTTTTAGTAGAGCTATATCATGAAATGTATATTGTTATGAATGAAGTCAGAGCTACTGGTATATCGTCAAATGTATATTGTTACAAATGAAGTTACATCATGCATTAGCATGCTATTTTTATCACACATTATGTGACAGGCGGTAGTCTGGCCAGCATGGAACCTTCCTCTGTTGTTCTAAAGAGTTATGATATTTATTGAGCCGTACAGTATGTAAAGAAATATCTCCCTACAGCTAACTTGAACCACTTTATACATTACTCACTCCTTATCAACACGAAACATGCAGGCTGCTCTCACCATGACCACATAGAAATGGGCTATTGCACAGACACAGGATAACTTTCACCACACTGACAGTCTACAGACTAGATACAGATCAGCATTCATCATACAGAAACAGGCCAACATCCACCAGATACAGGCTAACATTCACCACAAATACTGGTAAACATGCACTACAAATACTGCTAAACACTCACTACAAATATTGTTTAGCATTCATCCACCAGCAGCATCATCACAAATACAGGTTAACATTCACCAAAAATACTGGTTAACATTCACCAGACACAGGCTGACATTTACCATAGATACTGATTATTCACCAGAAATTAGTTAATGTTCACCACATATGCAGACCAACTTTTACTTCATACTGTATAAATACAGTTAAAGGACAGCATTCCCCGCACCAATCACATGAATACAGGCTAATTCAGCAGATAAACTATTCACTATACTCAAATACAAGGTAGTATTCATTAGATACGAGCTATGTATATTTTCACCCTGCCCAGAAAAATGTGAGTATTGAATGGTGTCCCACACCATCCCAGCTGTCTACCATAAGAGCAAGAGTCCATCCTTGTGAGCGTTGCAGAGGCAGTTTGGAACCACACTCGTGAGAGCCATGCCATAGACTTGTAAGTCTAGATGTCAGTCTCAGACCTCAAGCATGTCCTCTTGGACTGAAGACATTATGCATGAGAGACCCAGGGTTGTTTCCAGGTCAGTAACACACAGACCAGAGGTTTTTCAGGGATCCAACAACACTACAGAGAGATGTATAGTGTTTAAGCATCCTGTACTGTGGCGTTTGTGTGACGCTTGTCCACATGATATTCTCAACTCTCCGGGTGAATGTGCTGTACATGGTGCCTCTTTTCTTGCACTTAGTCGTTCTTGTGATATCAGTTCCCTTGCACTTGATGTGATTGTATTTAGGGACAACTGTGAAATATAAATGATGACGTAACAAACGCTACCCACCCCCCTGGAAATAACCCCCCTGGAAGACAGCTGCTCTGTTGTTTGGAATCGAAAATTCATATGTACCTTTCTTATCACAGCCTTTTAGTCCATCACAGATAATATACAGTATGAGAGAGCAATGGACAGGGATTGAAGCAGCCTGCTGTCTGTGTTATGGTGAATATTAATCAGCACTGTGAAAGACGGGCGGTCTCTGAGCTTTGATATAGGAGGCACTTCACGCACAGCATCCCTAGGGTTAGCTACAGTAGGGTGAATGTTACGCATGCACTGTTTAGACTGAAGCACATATGGAGAGGAAACGGTCATCCCGTTGATTGCAATGGAATTATCCTTATACGACTCTGAGTATCTCCAGCAACGTGACTATCTTCGATGTGTAATAATTGGACATATAAACAGGTTGTGACATGATCTTAATAATCTAAAGTGGTGGAGGCAGTCAAAACACCTCACACTTTTTAAAGTCACTTGGCCTCGTGCAGTGAGGTGTCTTGGATTTCTGGTTGATTGATGTTGTATGCTATGGGTGTGAGGTCTAAAAGCCAGGACCTCCAGTCGTCCTGGCGGCCTCGGGACTGGTCTCCACATTCCCTTCTCTCCACATTCATGCTTATTGGTTGTTTTTCTTTCTATATACAGTAGTTGATTTAAAGTATTTGAATGTGATATTGATGCTTTTCATACCATAGTTATGTGAATGCTGTTATGGTTCTGTATTGCTATTGGTAGAGCAATGGTCATAATTCAGGACTTTGTTGAGCTGGTTTCGGGTTAGCATTAAGGTTAGCTTAAGGTCAGGCTGACCTTTGACTGGTTTGATGCTGATATAACTGTGGTGAGAGAGGACCAATATCACTTACAGGGATAGGACTAATGAGCAGTCACAGCCAGAGAAGTCCCAATCCAACTCTGTGTGCCACGTTATAGTAACGTTCTATATTGGAATGCATTTTGCACATGAACGCACACTGAAACAGAGCCTTGTGGAAGATGTTAGGGAAATGAGCCTGCAGTGGTTAAGGTTTAACAGTGTTAGTAGGCCTAGCTACTAGTAGGTGAGCAGGCTAGCAATGTGTTAGCTTAATGGGCTCGTTTTGATTGGATTGTCTGGAGGTTGGCACGGGTTAGTAGGTTGAGCAGCGTTAGCTGGGTGACAGGGGAACTAGCAGAAGTAGCACCAAGCCCGTCTATCAGTGTAGAATCATGCATGTTTCGACTGCCATGCTGCTCTGCCATTGGTCCAAACATGCCCTCTTGCACTCAACACCAAATCATGCTTGTGCTGCCGCCTCTTTTAGAATGAGCTATATACTCATGTACTGTACGTATTTTAAAATAAAAATGAGTTTAGAAAACCTCTATTCTCATTTGTCCATGCATTGAAATCTGTCAGCGTCTTCTTTTTTTTGATAACTCAGAAGGTCGGGGTAGTGGCAATCACCGCCACTGAGCAGGGGACCGGGATGTAACCTGACTCTGTGTAATCATAAGTGCATCTGCTGTTATAATGGAGAAGTGTAGGACAAGAAGGGACAGAGCAAGGCTAGTCCTTAGCATCTCATCATTATATTGGAAACAGCCATATTTACCTCCGCCCTAGCAAACGCATAGTGAGTGAGAGATGTTTTTTTGTGGCGTGTGTTGGTTGGTTGGTTGGTTGGTTTATATATTGGTTTGTTAGCAATCTACCAGACCAATTTTCACGAAACACATGGGTGCAGTATGGGCCAACTTTGCACCCATTCAATTTTGGAGCAGATCTGACCCGAGGAGGGCACCACAGAGGCGCCCAAACACGATCGCCCATTCACCTCTATTACAGTAATTTTTGGGACTTTGGCTCAGGAGCAGTGAAACGGCCATATCTTGACGTGGGAAGGTCACAGAGACACGGGGTTGGGACTGGCATAAAGCTCTCCACCTAACGGATGCAGCAATGCCAAACATATCCTGCTCGCACGCACGTGTGCGTGCACAGAGCCACAAAATGCATTGTTGGGCGGAGGTATGTGCTCTCCAAGCACCATTTCTAGTTGCACAGTCTTTTTCGCTCCCTCCCTCATCCACATCTCCTCTGTAGGTGCTGTGTGTCATACAGTCATATAATTTTACCGGACTATATTACTAGAGTATCTAAGAAGTACTCAAGGCTTCAAGGACACCGGTGTCACAGTAAAGTGCACTCTGTTACAGTAAAACTACCTCAAACTACTATACACTGCCACTGCAAACTACCACACTAATGTACATGTACTGCCATTGCCAGACTAATGATTCTGTAAACTGTAAAAAAAAAAAAAAAAATGATATAAAAAAAACACACTCTCATCTTAAATGACCATACCACTGACAGAGTAAACTACCACTGTACACTGCTGTAAACTCTAAATTACTACGCTAATGTCACTGTAGACTACCATAACACTGTATCACACTACCATACCGCTGTCATTGTAAAGACCTGCTAGCAAACTACCACACTGCTATAAACTACCATATTGCTCTCGTTCGAAACTACAACTGCCACAGTCCACTACTGTATTATACAGCAAATTACTGTATAAGACCACTGTCACAGTAGAGTGCGGCACTACTGTATCATATCTGTGCCAGTACGGCACGGTGCAGGTCAACACTGAAGTTGCACATGTTCATCCTACAGACAGTATCACCACGGCTCCCGACAGCCGCGCAGGACCAGCACATTTAGACAGCATGACAGGAAACACAACAACCCTGTATTCAGCTAGTGACCCCGTCGCTGTCACCCCAGGCCAGCGCGGTGTACAGTAAAAACCTCTACACGATCTGCTCCAACTTCAGACAGAACTCACTCACCGTGTCGAGGTCCCAGCCACAGAAAACACCCACACACAAAAAAACAGCCGAGAAACAAACAGAAAGTACGAGTGAGATTGAGCCTGAACCAACTCCTGACAGAGATAAGAGTTAGAGGTGTAGAGAGAGAGAGAGAGAGAGAGAGAGAGAGAGAGAGAGAGAGAGAGAGAGAGAGAAGAGGTAGAGAGTAGCAGATAAAGTAGGCTGAGGGTAGCAGACTAGCCCTCTCTCCTCCTCAGCCACATCCTCCACTCAGGACGGTGTGTGAAATGTGCTGCTGCAGGACGAAGGGGGATGGGGGCGGGGGATGGGGGGGGGCAGCTGACTGAGGGTTGCAGAGGGGAAGGAGAGAAGAGAAGAGAAGAAAAGGGAGGAGGGGGGGGGAGCAAAAAAAAAGAGAGAGGCGAGAGGGAGAGGTATATGGCGCCGCCCGTCCCGGGACCTCCGAGGACACTTCTGGAGTCACCGGGCTGACGAGCCGCCGCCGCCTCGCTGCAGCATGTGACCGTGGGGGGGTGGGGGGTGGGGAGGGGTGCGGGGGGGGGGGGGGGGGGGGGGACGAGAGGAAAGGGGGAGGGATAAAAGAGAGGAAGCAGAAAACAGTTCAGCGGGCGGTGCGCTCGTTCCCGAAATGTCTTTGAACTTTCACCCCGATAAATGTGATTCCCTTCAGTTCCGTGTTCTCGTCGTCGTCTCTCCTCTTTCCGCTCGCCGTCCTCCTTCTCCTCTCTCTCCTTCCTCTCCTCTCTCCTCTCAAAACTGCAGAACACATTAAGGGAATTGCTTCCTTGGTCCCTGGCGTTCTGCCCCACCCCGCCCTGCTGCTCCCACCCTCCTCCTCCTCCTCCTCCTCCTCCTCCCCCCCCACCTTCTCCCTGTCCTCCCCCTGGTCCCACGTCCTACTCCCTCCCTACCCCCTCTCTTCAAGTGACGCGTGACGCGTGACGTCCCACAAGGTCAAATTGCCCGGAAGTATAAGCATGCGTGCGTGCGTGCGTGCGTGCGTGCGTTCTTGTACATATACACATTCATCCGGGCATGCGTCTGTGTGTGTGCGTGCGTGCGTGCGTGTGTGCGTATGTGTGTGTGTGTGTGTGAGTGTCATTAACAAGGGAGGGTCAGATAAATCACTCTCCAGCACCTGGCCCTGGTCCATCCTACAGTCCCCCAGGCCTTTTTCAGCCCTGCTTTTAAATCAAATCAAATCAAACTTTATTTGTATAGCGCACTTTATACACAGAGTCAACACAATGCGTTTTACAGAGAGCAATGGCGGGGGTGGGCATACAGTGGGCCCCACCACTACATATTCCAGAGGGAAGCAAACAAACGGTTTCACTGGTTTAGACTATAGAACTACTGCATCTGTTCAGATCAGTGGTGTTCAAATGAGCTAATTGGTGCATACTGTATATGGGATGCATACAGCTAATGTTTGAATTTATTTGAAGATGATTATACATTTAGTTCTGTTTTTTTCCCTTTTTCACCCTATTTGGTAACCAATTACAACCGACTTATTGTCCAACTGTCCCCACTCACTACCGTGAAAGGTGATGGGGGCTGCAAATTTATCTCTATCATATGCATTTTTTCTGTATAGAATTGATAGAGGACCGTCGGCCAAAGAAGCAGTTAAAATAATCATTAAGAGTTTAATGGAAACTTAGTATTTTTGTATTTTAATCCACAACTCTCTGGGGGTGAGACTACCTGCAAGCTTGCAATAACTCTGATCAAAAGTGCGTTGGTCTCCGGGACACTTTTGTCACAGATTTCACTGTTACCTATGAAACCTAGAGGAATATTTTGATGGCCGATAACGTCTCATAACCCCACGGTTGGCGATCTGGAAGAGAGAACCAGCTACCTGACTCTCTCAAGCTCGTGCACATGACCCCGACACCAGACCGCGTCACTGTAGAGCGGTGGACCCTCGTGCCAAAATTAAACTAACCACCCTCGGGAGTGACGGCCCAACATGCCACTCCCCTGTGGGGTCCGGGCTTCACTTGAAGATTTAGACATGGAATCCTAAAGGCCACCGTGCAGGAAAAGAAGGCTATAGGACTTATGCTCCCTGTAGATTCTGTCTCTTTGATGCTCCCAGTTGAACAATCTCATTACAGGCTCCAAACACACCAGCTGAGGAACCAGTCACCCAGGAGAGCTGTAAGGGGGGGAGTTAGGATTATTCCAAGGGCCCTGCACTGACCCATAGACCATTATTATTATTATTAGTAGTAATAGTATTATGATGATGATGATTATTAATAATATAATAATAATAATAATAACAACAATAGCGTTCATATTGTTGTTATTATTAATCATAATAGTTATTTTTATTTTTATTTTTATTTTTATTTTTATTTTTATTTTTATTTTTATTTTTATTTTTATTTTTATTTTTATTTTTATTTTTATTTTTATTTTTATTTTTATTTTTATTTTTATATCATAAGGTCTACATTTGGGGGGCCCAATATTACATTCTTTCATAGGGCCCAAAATTTATAGCGGCACCCCTGCAGTCACCAGACA
This sequence comes from Borostomias antarcticus, assembly GCF_949987555.1. Lineage (NCBI taxonomy): Eukaryota > Metazoa > Chordata > Actinopteri > Stomiiformes > Stomiidae > Borostomias > Borostomias antarcticus. The sequence goes on from NC_140234.1 coordinate 17,091,801, forward strand.
CCCACTCTAGTCTTTGGGAGGAGGGAGGGGGTAGGGGTGAGTTAGCAGGGGCTGGGTTGGTATAGGGGTGAGTTAGTGGGGGCTGGGTTGGTATACTGTAGGGGTGACTAAGCAGGGGCTGGGTTGGTATAGGGGTGAGTTAGTGGGGGCTGGGTTGGTATAGGGGTGAGTTAGTGGGGGCTGGGTTGGTATACTCCTGTAGGGGTGAGTTAGTGGGGGCTGGGTTGGTATAGGGGCGAGTTAGTGGGGGCTGGGTTGGTATAGGGGTGAGGTAGTGGGGGCTGGGTTGGTATAGGGGTGAGTTAGTGGGGGCTGGGTTGGTATAGGGGTGAGTTAGTGGGGGCTGGGTTGGTATAGGGGCGAGTTAGTGGGGGCTGGGTTGGTATACTCCTGTAGGGGTGAGTTAGTGGGGGCTGGGTTGGTATAGGGGTGAGTTAGTGGGGGCTGGGTTGGTATACTCCTGTAGGGGTGAGTTAGTGGGGGCTGGGTTGGTATAGGGGTGAGTTAGCAGGGGCTGGGTTGGTATAGGGGCGAGTTAGCGGGGGCTGAGTTGGTATAGGGGTGAGTTAGTGGGGGCTGAGTTGGTATAGGGGTGAGTTAGCAGGGGCTGGGTTGGTATAGGGGTGAGTTAGTGGGGGCTGAGTTGGTATAGGGGTGAGTTAGCAGGGGCTGGGTTGGTATAGGGGTGAGTTAGTGGGGGCTGAGTTGGTATAGGGGTGAGTTAGTGGGGGCTGGGTTGGTATAGGGGTGAGTTAGTGGGGGCTGGGTTGGTATAGGGGTGAGTTAGTGGGGGCTGGGTTGGTATAGGGGTGAGATAGTGGGGGCTGGGTTGGTATACTCCTGTAGGGGTGAGTTAGTGGGGGCTGGGTTGGTGGGTGGTATAGGGGTTAGTTAGCGTTCATATTGTTGTTATTATTAATCATAATAGTTATTTTTATTTTTATTTTTATTTTTATTTTTATTTTTATTTTTATTTTTATTTTTATTTTTATTTTTATTTTTATTTTTATTTTTATTTTTATTTTTATTTTTATATCATAAGGTCTACATTTGGGGGGCCCAATATTACATTCTTTCATAGGGCCCAAAATTTATAGCGGCACCCCTGCAGTCACCAGACACCCACTCTAGTCTTTGGGAGGAGGGAGGGGGTAGGGGTGAGTTAGCAGGGGCTGGGTTGGTATAGGGGTGAGTTAGTGGGGGCTGGGTTGGTATACCGTAGGGGTGACTAAGCAGGGGCTGGGTTGGTATAGGGGCGAGTTAGCGGGGGCTGGGTTGGTATAGGGGCGAGTTAGTGGGGGTTGGGTTGGTATAGGGGTGAGTTAGTGAGGGCTGGGTTGGTATACTCCTGTAGGGGTGAGTTAGTGGGGGCTGGGTTGGTATAGGGGCGAGTTAGTGGGGGCTGGGTTGGTATAGGGGTGAGTTAGTGGGGGCTGGGTTGGTATAGGGGTGAGTTAGTGGGGGCTGGGTTGGTATAGGGGTGAGTTAGTGGGGGCTGGGTTGGTATAGGGGCGAGTTAGTGGGGGCTGGGTTGGTATACTCCTGTAGGGGTGAGTTAGTGGGGGCTGGGTTGGTATAGGGGTGAGTTAGTGGGGGCTGGGTTGGTATACTCCTGTAGGGGTGAGTTAGTGGGGGCTGGGTTGGTATAGGGGTGAGTTAGCAGGGGCTGGGTTGGTATAGGGGCGAGTTAGCGGGGGCTGGGTTGGTATAGGGGTGAGTTAGTGGGGGCTGAGTTGGTATAGGGGTGAGTTAGTGGGGGCTGGGTTGGTATAGGGGTGAGTTAGTGGGGGCTGGGTTGGTATAGGGGTGAGTTAGTGGGGGCTGGGTTGGTATAGGGGTGAGTTAGTGGGGGCTGGGTTGGTATAGGGGTGAGTTAGCAGGGGCTGGGTTGGTATAGGGGCGAGTTAGCGGGGGCTGGGTTGGTATAGGGGTGAGTTAGTGGGGGCTGAGTTGGTATAGGGGTGAGTTAGTGGGGGCTGGGTTGGTATAGGGGTGAGTTAGTGGGGGCTGGGTTGGTATAGGGGTGAGTTAGTGGGGGCTGGGTTGGTATAGGGGTGAGTTAGTGGGGGCTGGGTTGGTATAGGGGTGAGATAGTGGGGGCTGGGTTGGTATACTCCTGTAGGGGTGAGTTAGTGGGGGCTGGGTTGGTGGGTGGTATAGGGGTGAGTTAGCGTTCATATTGTTGTTATTATTAATCATAATAGTTATTTTTATTTTTATTTTTATTTTTATTTTTATTTTTATTTTTATTTTTATTTTTATTTTTATTTTTATTTTTATTTTTATTTTTATTTTTATTTTTATTTTTATATCATAAGGTCTACATTTGGGGGGCCCAATATTACATTCTTTCATAGGGCCCAAAATTTATAGCGGCACCCCTGCAGTCACCAGACACCCACTCTAGTCTTTGGGAGGAGGGAGGGGGTAGGGGTGAGTTAGCAGGGGCTGGGTTGGTATAGGGGTGAGTTAGTGGGGGCTGGGTTGGTATACTGTAGGGGTGACTAAGCAGGGGCTGGGTTGGTATAGGGGCGAGTTAGCGGGGGCTGGGTTGGTATAGGGGCGAGTTAGTGGGGGTTGGGTTGGTATAGGGGTGAGTTAGTGGGGGCTGGGTTGGTATACTCCTGTAGGGGTGAGTTAGTGGGGGCTGGGTTGGTATAGGGGCGAGTTAGTGGGGGCTGGGTTGGTATAGGGGTGAGTTAGTGGGGGCTGGGTTGGTATAGGGGTGAGTTAGTGGGGGCTGGGTTGGTATAGGGGTGAGTTAGTGGGGGCTGGGTTGGTATAGGGGCGAGTTAGTGGGGGCTGGGTTGGTATACTCCTGTAGGGGTGAGTTAGTGGGGGCTGGGTTGGTATAGGGGTGAGTTAGTGGGGGCTGGGTTGGTATACTCCTGTAGGGGTGAGTTAGTGGGGGCTGGGTTGGTATAGGGGTGAGTTAGCAGGGGCTGGGTTGGTATAGGGGCGAGTTAGCGGGGGCTGGGTTGGTATAGGGGTGAGTTAGTGGGGGCTGAGTTGGTATAGGGGTGAGTTAGTGGGGGCTGGGTTGGTATAGGGGTGAGTTAGTGGGGGCTGGGTTGGTATAGGGGTGAGTTAGTGGGGGCTGGGTTGGTATAGGGGTGAGTTAGTGGGGGCTGGGTTGGTATAGGGGTGAGATAGTGGGGGCTGGGTTGGTATCCCAGGCGAGCCCTCCTCGCGGGGGCACCGGCGTCAGCCATTAAACCTCTGGAACTTGTCCAGAAAGCTGCTGCTCGCCTGGTGTTCAACCACCCCAAGTTCTCCCACACAACTTCCTTTCTCCGTTCCCTACACTGGCTCCCTGTAGCGGCTCGCATCCAGTTTAAAACTCTGGCGCTAACCTACAGGGCAATGAAAGGAACAGCCCCCTCCTACCTCCAGGCCATGGTCAAACCCTACATCCCCTCCCGACCACTACGCTCTGCTACCTCAGGGCGACTGGTTGCCCCGTCACTCCGAGGCTCCTGCGGTCGATCGACACGGTCACGGCTCTTCTCTGTCCTGGCCCCGCAGTGGTGGAATGAGCTGCCCACTGATGTCAGGACAGCAGAGTCGCTGCCCATCTTTCGTCGCAGGCTCAAAACTCATCTCTTCAAGAAGTACTACAACAATCCTCCCACCTAAGCACTTATTATATTATATTGCACTGTACTTTAGATTGTGATTCTTGCACTTTGCTTCAGCACTAGATTATGCTCTTAGTCACTTGTTTGTTTTAGAAAGAAGATGCACTTGTGAGTTCTGGCAAGTAGTAGTACATTGGCTCTTCCTACGTTAAATGCAATTATTGTTAGTCGCTTTGGATAAAAGCGTCTGCTAAATGACTGTAATGTAATGTAATGTAAATGTATACTCCTGTAGGGGTGAGTTAGTGGGGGCTGGGTTGGTATAGGGGTGAGTTAGTGGGGGCTGGGTTGGTATAGGGGCGAGTTAGTGGGGGCTGGGTTGGTATAGGGGTGAGTTAGTGGGGGCTGGGTTGGTATACTCCTGTAGGGGTGAGTTAGTGGGGGCTGGGTTGGTATAGGGGTGAGTTAGTGGGGGCTGGGTTGGTATATATATATATATATATATATATATTTTTTTTTTTTTTTTTTTTTTTATTTTTTTTAATTAATCATAAGGTCTACATTTGGGGGGCCCAATATTACATTCTTTCATAGGGCCCAAAATTTATAGCGGCACCCCTGCAGTCACCAGACACCCACTCTAGTCTTTGGGAGGAGGGAGGGGGTAGGGGTGAGTTAGCAGGGGCTGGGTTGGTATAGGGGTGAGTTAGTGGGGGCTGGGTTGGTATACTGTAGGGGTGACTTAGCAGGGGCTGGGTTGGTATAGGGGCGAGTTAGCGGGGGCTGGGTTGGTATAGGGGCGAGTTAGTGGGGGCTGGGTTGGTATAGGGGTGAGTTAGTGGGGGCTGGGTTGGTATACTCCTGTAGGGGTGAGTTAGCGGGGGCTGGGTTGGTATACTCCTGTAGGGGTGAGTTAGCAGGGGCTGGGTTGGTATAGGGGTGAGTTAGCGGGGGCTGGGTTGGTATACTCCTGTAGGGGTGAGTTAGCAGGGGCTGGGTTGGTATAGGGGTGAGTTAGTGGGGGCTGGGTTGGTATAGGGGTGAGTTAGTGGGGGCTGGGTTGGTATAGGGGCGAGTTAGTGGGGGCTGGGTTGGTATAGGGGTGAGTTAGTGGGGGCTGGGTTGGTATAGGGGTGAGTTAGTGGGGGCTGGGTTGGTATAGGGGTGAGATAGTGGGGGCTGGGTTGGTATACTGTAGGGGTGACTTAGCAGGGGCTGGGTTGGTATAGGGGCGAGTTAGCGGGGGCTGGGTTGGTATAGGGGCGAGTTAGTGGGGGCTGGGTTGGTATAGGGGTGAGTTAGTGGGGGCTGGGTTGGTATACTCCTGTAGGGGTGAGTTAGTGGGGGCTGGGTTGGTATAGGGGTGAGTTAGTGGGGGCTGGGTTGGTATATTTTTATTTTTATTTTTATTTTTATTTTTATTTTTATTTTTATTTTTATTTTTATTTTTATTTTTATTTTTATTTTTATTTTTATTTTTATTTTTATTTTTATTTTTATTTTTATTTTTATTTTTATTATATCATAAGGTCTACATTTGGGGGGCCCAATATTACATTCTTTCATAGGGCCCAAAATTTATAGCGGCACCCCTGCAGTCACCAGACACCCACTCTAGTCTTTGGGAGGAGGGAGGGGGTAGGGGTGAGTTAGCAGGGGCTGGGTTGGTATAGGGGTGAGTTAGTGGGGGCTGGGTTGGTATACTATAGGGGTGACTTAGCAGGGGCTGGGTTGGTATAGGGGCGAGTTAGCGGGGGCTGGGTTGGTATAGGGGCGAGTTAGTGGGGGCTGGGTTGGTATACTCCTGTAGGGGTGAGTTAGCGGGGGCTGGGTTGGTATACTCCTGTAAGGGTGAGTTAGCAGGGGCTGGGTTGGTATAGGGGTGAGTTAGCGGGGGCTGGGTTGGTATACTCCTGTAGGGGTGAGTTAGCAGGGGCTGGGTTGGTATAGGGGTGAGTTAGTGGGGGCTGGGTTGGTATAGGGGTGAGTTAGTGGGGGCTGGGTTGGTAAAGGGGCGAGTTAGTGGGGGCTGGGTTGGTATAGGGGTGAGTTAGTGGGGGCTGGGTTGGTATAGGGGCGAGTTAGTGGGGGCTGGGTTGGTATAGGGGTGAGTTAGTGGGGGCTGGGTTGGTATACTGCTGTAGGGGTGAGTTAGTGGGGGCTGGGTTGGTATAGGGGTGAGTTAGTGGGGGCTGGGTTGGTATACTGCTGTAGGGGTGAGTTAGTGGGGGCTGGGTTGGTATAGGGGTGAGTTAGTGGGGGCTGGGTTGGTATACTCCTGTAGGGGTGAGTTAGTGGGGGCTGGGTTGGTATAGGGGTGAGTTAGCAGGGGCTGGGTTGTTATAGGGGCGAGTTAGCGGGGGCTGGGTTGGTATAGGGGTGAGTTAGTGGGGGCTGAGTTGGTATAGGGGTGAGTTAGTGGGGGCTGGGTTGGTATAGGGGTGAGTTAGTGGGGGCTGGGTTGGTATAGGGGTGAGTTAGTGGGGGCTGGGTTGGTATAGGGGTGAGTTAGTGGGGGCTGGGTTGGTATAGGGGTGAGATAGTGGGGGCTGGGTTGGTATACTCCTGTAGGGGTGAGTTAGTGGGGGCTGGGTTTGTATAGGGGTGAGTTAGTGGGGGCTGGGTTGGTATAGGGGCGAGTTAGTGGGGGCTGGGTTGGTATAGGGGTGAGTTAGTGGGGGCTGGGTTGGTATACTCCTGTAGGGGTGAGTTAGTGGGGGCTGGGTTGGTATAGGGGCGAGTTAGTGGGGGCTGGGTTGGTATAGGGGCGAGTTAGTGGGGGCTGGGTTGGTATACTCCTGTAGGGGTGAGTTAGTGGGGGCTGGGTTGGTATACTCCTGTAGGGGTGTGTTAGTGGGGGCTGGGTTGGTATACTCCTGTAGGGGTGAGTTAGTGGGGGCTGGGTTGGTATAGGGGTGAGTTAGTGGGGGCTGGGTTGGTATAGGGGCGAGTTAGCGGGGGCTGGGTTGGTATAGGGGCGAGTTAGTGGGGGCTGGGTTGGTATACTGCTGTAGGGGTGTGTTAGTGGGGGCTGGGTTGGTATACTCCTGTAGGGGTGAGTTAGTGGGGGCTGGGTTGGTATACTCCTGTAGGGGTGAGTTAGTGGGGGCTGGGTTGGTATACTCCTGTAGGGGTGTGTTAGTGGGGGCTGGGTTGGTATACTCCTGTAGGGGTGAGTTAGTGGGGGCTGGGTTGGTATAGGGGGGAGTTAGTGGGGGCTGGGTTGGTATACTGTAGGGGTGAGTTAGCAGGGTTAGTTCGGTATAGGGGCGAGTTAGCGGGGGCTGGGTTGGTATACTCCTGTAGGGGTGAGTTAGCGGGGGCTGGGTTGGTATACTCCTGTAAGGGTGAGTTAGCAGGGGCTTGGTTGGTATAGGGGTGAGTTAGTGGGGGCTGGGTTGGTATAGGGGTGAGTTAGTGGGGGCTGGGTTGGTATAGGGGCGAGTTAGTGGGGGCTGGGTTGGTATAGGGGTGAGTTAGTGGGGGCTGGGTTGGTATAGGGGCGAGTTAGTGGGGGCTGGGTTGGTATAGGGGTGAGTTAGTGGGGGCTGGGTTGGTATACTGCTGTAGGGGTGAGTTAGTGGGGGCTGGGTTGGTATAGGGGTGAGTTAGTGGGGGCTGGGTTGGTATACTCCTGTAGGGGTGAGTTAGTGGGGGCTGGGTTGGTATAGGGGTGAGTTAGCAGGGGCTGGGTTGGTATAGGGGTGAGTTAGCAGGGGCTGTGTTGGTATAGGGGCGAGTTAGCGGGGGCTGGGTTGGTATAGGGGTGAGTTAGTGGGGGCTGAGTTGGTATAGGGGTGAGTTAGTGGGGGCTGGGTTGGTATAGGGGTGAGTTAGTGGGGGCTGGGTTGGTATAGGGGTGAGTTAGTGGGGGCTGGTTTGGTATAGGGGTGAGTTAGTGGGGGCTGGGTTGGTATAGGGGTGAGATAGTGGGGGCTGGGTTGGTATACTCCTGTAGGGGTGAGTTAGTGGGGGCTGGGTTGGTATAGGGGTGAGTTAGTGGGGGCTGGGTTGGTATAGGGGCGAGTTAGTGGGGGCTGGGTTGGTATAGGGGTGAGTTAGTGGGGGCTGGGTTGGTATACTCCTGTAGGGGTGAGTTAGTGGGGGCTGGGTTGGTATAGGGGTGAGTTAGTGGGGGCTGGGTTGGTATACTCCTGTAGGGGTGAGTTAGTGGGGGCTGGGTTGGTATACTCCTGTAGGGGTGAGTTAGTGGGGGCTGGGTTGGTATAGGGGCGAGTTAGTGGGGGCTGGGTTGGTATACTGCTGTAGGGGTGAGTTAGTGGGGGCTGGGTTGGTATAGGGGCGAGTTAGTGGGGGCTGGGTTGGTATAGGGGTGAGTTAGTGGGGGCTGGGTTGGTATACTCCTGTAGGGGTGAGTTAGTGGGGGCTGGGTTGGTATAGGGGTGAGTTAGTGGGGGCTGGGTTGGTATACTGTAGGGGTGAGTTAGCAGGGTTAGTTCGGTATAGGGGCGAGTTAGCGGGGGCTGGGTTGGTATACTGTAGGGGTGAGTTAGTGGGGGCTGGGTTGGTATAGGGGTGAGTTAGTGGGGGCTGGGTTGGTATACTGTAGGGGTGAGTTAGCAGGGTTAGTTCGGTATAGGGGCGAGTTAGCGGGGGCTGGGTTGGACGGGGGCAGGGAGAGGGACAGTGGGCTAATACAGAATAAAAGAATCAACATAAAGTCGATTTCAAATCTGATCAGAGCTTTTGTTTTGAAATTTGAATATCAGCCATTGGATATTTTCGTCTATTTCAGTTCTCTATGCGTGAACACGATATGTGGTATCGAAAGGTTTTGGGGCCTTGTAACTATAATTACACCGTGCGTACACACTCCAAGCCTATCAATAACAGCATGCCACTATTCAAGGCTGGGGATCAGATATCTGAGCTATCTGATAGTGAGTGGAGACCCGACTGACCTGACTGGCTGCTGGCTGTTTCATCGCTGCATCTCCCCTGCAGAGGGAGGGGGGGAGGAGAGAGAGATGGAGAGGGGGAGGGTAGAGGGAGGGGGAGATGAGGAGGGATATGGAGAGAGCGATAGATGGATAGATGGGGTAAAAAAGAGAGGAAGAGAGAGAGAAAAGAGGGATAGAGAGGAAAAGGGAGAGATAGAGATCAAGAGAGGCATGGGAAGAGAGTGGCGGAGGGAGAGACTGAGGATGGAGAGAAAAACAGGAAGTCAGAGAGACCGGAGTGTGAAGGCCACGGGACAAAGAGACAGGTAGATGTTTTGTGAAATGTCATCCCTCCGGAATTTAGTGAAAGACAGTGGTGAACTGTAGCTTCACAATCTGATGGAGAGAGTTATGAGAAAAGAGAGATGACATTTCCCAGATAGAGGGATGAGAAAGAGAGAAGAGAAAGAGATGGAGAAGGGACTAAACCCAGGGAGGTTACTGTACTTAACCAGTGAGCCCATCCCAGTTCTGTCCCCTTATGAAACCGGCAGTAGACCCTAAAGACCACAGCTGAGTCAGCTGAGCCGTTGTGTGTGTGTGTGTGTGTGTGTGTGAGAGAGAGAGAGAGAGAGAGAGAGAGAGGGGGGGGGGGGGGGGGGGGGGAAGCAGCGTATGTTTGTGTGTGTGTGTGTATGTGTGTGTTTACGTGCATGTACTGTATGTGTGTGTGTGTGTGTGTGTGTGTGTGCATGTGTGTGTACATGACAGTACAGTATATGTGTGTATTTGTGTATGCATTTACATTATAGCCCCCAGATGCCCCCCCTTACTCTGCCTTCCCTTCTCACCCCCCCCCCCCGCCCCCCTCTCTCTCTCCCCCCCCCCTCTCTCTCTCTCTCTCTCTCTCTCTCTCTCTCGTGCGCTCTTTCCTCCATACCTCTGCAGTAGCTCCTCTTGCTCGTTCCTCCTTGCACCGACTGGGGAGACACTCACTCACTCACACACGCACACACACTTACATCGCTGTTCTGCCTGCCTGCCTGCTGCCTGGCTGAGCTCCAGGTCCTGTGTCCCTCTCTCTCTCTCTCTCTCTCTCTCTCTCTCCCTCTCTCTCTCTCTCTGACAGCCTGCCGCCCCCCCCCCCCAGACTGCCTCCACAGCTCCCCTGCTCCACGCTACAGCCGCTCCAGACGCCCGGCACTGCTGCTGCCTCTCTAAGCACTCGGAGGTGGGACATCCGCTCGCTGGATAACCGCCGACGCAGCCGTGAGTGAACGAGCGTGATCGCCGCCAAGAGGAGAGACAGAGAGAGAGAGAGAGAGAGAGAGAGAGAGACTGGATCAGGTGCGGCATCCTTGCCTGTTTTCTTTTCATTCTTTACTCTCCCTCTGTCTGCTTGTCTGCCTGTCTGTCTGTCTGTTCGTCTGTCTGTCTGTCTGTCTGTCTGTCTGTCTGTCTGTCTGTCTGTCTGTCTGTCTGTCTGTCTGTCTGTCCAGACACATACAAGAAAACTCGAAGCTCTGGAAATGTCCTGATTTATCTTTTCCTTTTCACCCCCTCCACCCCCCCCCCCCCCCCCCCATCCCCCGACTCGCAGAGGAGAGGACGAGGGACGAGGAAGGGACCTACAGAGGGACTTTGGAGACCGGGCTCTGCGTCCCACCACGTCCATCCATTCCACCTACAGTACGACTCAGCTGACAGGCACACACACACACACTCGGACCCACACACCTACGGGAGTGTATCCAGGACAGCCAGCCAGGAGGACAGGCAGACATACGAAGGAGGACATGGGGAGGACAGGGGGCATGCAGGTGCCCCTGCCCGGGTGTTTACGATCTGGAGACGTCGTCCACGCCGGTCTGGTCATCTCCCTGCTGCTAGGTAAGTCTCTCTTTTTTCTCCCTCTCTCTTTCTCTCTCTCTCTCTCTCTCTCTCTCTCTCTCTCTCTTTCTCCCAATATTTTACTCTCTCTGCCTGTCCCCCTTTCTTTCTCTCTCTTCCCCCTTTCTGTCTCTCTCTCTCTATCTCTCTCCCGATCTTTTACTACCTATCTCTCTCTTTCTCTCTCTCTCATACCTGTCTGCCTCTCTCTCTTTCTCTCCCTCCGCTCTTTCTCTCTTCCCTCTTTTTTCTCTCTCTCTGCGTTGTTGCTATGTGTACCATGTCAGTGCTGGGGCTGGATATTGCAGCGGTGGCAGAGTGAATGCTGTTACTGGTAAATGGGTAGCAAGTCTGTTTACCAGTCACTTGACGGGAAGGGAGAAGTTGACTTTCTATATTGGGAGACTTGGAGGCTGGTGTGTGTGTGTGTGTGTGTGTGTGTGTGTGTGTGTGTGTGTGTGTGTGTGTGTGTGTGTGCGTGGATATGTGTGTGTGTGTGTGTGCATGGATATGTGTGTTGTTAGTGTGTGTGTGTGTGTGTGTGTGTGTGTGTGTGTGTGTGTGTGTGTGTGTGTGTGTGTGGGTGAGCGTGCGCGTGCGCGTGCGCGTGTGTTTATTAATGAGTACTCAGTGGCATCGTGTAGAGAGCAGGGCACCAGAGAGAGAGAGAGAGAGAGAGAGAGAGAGAGAGAGAGAGAGAGAAGATGGGGAGAAAAACAGGCAGTGGGAGAGACAGGGGACATGTCCAATTCTGGGAGGTGGGCCAGAGCCTGGTCATGGCGGGGGAACCCAGTACTGTAGCATCAAGGCACATCATGATCTACTGTATAAAACCCAGATAATTCATTTGTTTATTTATATATGAGAATTTTTCCAGATTAATTCTCAAGTTTTGATCATGACTCATCCTGAGTAGTCTTTTCATTATTGGTGCACCAAAGCTGCTTCCTGAAATTCTTACATAACCATACGAGATGTGACAGGACCTTGAATGGCTCTTCTCATCCAATGAGAATCATACTACGTGTGTTACCATACTGTAGCCCACACAGCCTGTGTGTTGCCATGGACCCCCCTGCCTTACCTCCCCGGAGGTGTGTGAGCTCGACTGTCAAGGTGAGATAGAGGCTATAAAAGTAGGCCAAGAGTATTTTCATTGCCAGCAGGCCAAGGGTTAATGTGTATCGGCCTCTTTAAGGCTCCAGAGAACAGATGAGCTGGAGGGTATGTGTGTGTGTGTGTGTGTGTGTGTGTGTGTGTGTGTGTGTGTGTGTGTCTGTGTGTCTGTGTGTGTGTGTCTGCACTCATGTGCATGTATGTGTGTGTCTACAGTATACTGTATGAAGGTGAGCAATTGGCTCCAAGGATGTGATCCTGCAGGGGTATCATCAGTTACTGGATGTTGAAGCATTAATGTAGTTGGATGAGGATGCGGCAGCCTGAAAAACAATTTCAGACCACGTGGGTGTCTACTGACAGGCAGAGAGACAGGCACACAGACAGACAGACAGACAGGCACACAGACAGACAGACAGACCGACAGACAGACAGACAGACAGACAGACAGACAGACAGACAGACAGACAGACAGACAGATAGATGGACAGTCACAGACAGACAGAACTGCAGCATCGAACCAACAGCACTTTAGGGCTACGTCTGCAAGGAGGTCTAATGGATAAAGTAATGCCACTTTGTGCGTGTGTGTATGTGTGTGTGTGTGTGTGTGTGTGTGTGTGTTAGTTTGTTTGCGTGTGTGGACATCCCCATTTCCCAAGTAAAGGTCAATAACAGATTGTGTTAACTGTCACATATACTAGTACAGTATATACTGTATGCATTAACATTCTACTCATGAACACACACACAGCATGTGGTTAGAGTGTCTGACCAGCAACCAAAAGTTGCTGGTTCAAGACTGGGCCAGACCTTTTGGCGTTCTTTGCCTACCGTTGTGCCCTTGAGCAAGGTATTTAACCCCAACACTTGCTCGAAACATTTTAAGTCATTATTGGATAAAACTGCTTATTGATCAAAATGTAGTATGTAGTGCATAAGCACATAGTTTTAGTAGGCTGACGCGCCAGATGGTTTGCTTATCATGCGTTCGCTCCTCACTGTCACACATACAGTACAGTAAACCCGCCCAGCATAGCTGTTAGTATTTCCTCATAGCACACTGATTGGCCAAATGGTTTGCTGATCTGACGAAAACAGATCTCTAAGCAGGGGTGAAAATTTACTTTTTGGATCACGGTGAGTCACCTGCCAAGAGGACTGTAGATGAAAAAATCTACCGGCCAAGTATATATATTTTTCAGATAGCCTTCCGAAATCTAGTCGGCAATTGGAAATTTTACCTGCATTTGGCCGGTGGCAGGTGTTAATTTTCAGCCCTGTCTCTAAGTATCCAGACCGATTTGCGAGAGAAACATAATGTGAGTGTATAAGATCAGGAGGGTCTCATAGGGTTATAGTTTTAGTGGATTGACTTGGTTTCAGAGAGGTGTGTGGTTGTGTTAAGGTTTAAGGTAATAGCCTGCATGTAAGAACATCTGCTACTGTACAGACAGCACGGTGTTGTATGGCTACACTGGATACCCCGAACCTAACCTGGCAACCGTAACTCTTGACGCCCGCTTCTGTTCATTTCCTTAGAGGTCCTGGTTAACACACCACAGCTGGGACACCCCAGCCCAATCTCAGATTCAATACTCAGATTTAGACAGACATCACACACAGCTGTCGTCTCTCACACACACACACACACACACACACACACACACACACACACACACACACACACACACACACACACACACACACACACACACAGAGTGACATCTGTAATAGTAGATACACCACAGGCATGACTCTTAGTGACCCCTTGAGGTATATAATTCCCAATTAGCCATGGTCAGGGGGGTCTGGATTACAATAGGATAGGATTCAATTAGATTAGGTTTGAATAGGATTAAATTAGATTACATTCCTAATCTTGTTATTTTGGCAGTTTCCTTTGCTTCTCCCTTTATGTACTTATTACCTGCCCCCTCCATCTCTCTCTACCTGTCATCTGTCCCCTCCCTCCATCTCTCTCTCTCCTTCCACTCACCATTTCTGCCTACCTCTACCTCTCACTCCATCCCTCCATCTTCCCACCTTCTCCTCCACTCCTTCTCCCTGCACCACTCCTCTGCCCCCCTCTCTCCATCTCTCTATGTCTCCTCTGTCCCATCCCTCCATCTCCATCTCTCCCCCCACCCTTCCATGTCACTCGGCACCCGTGTCTTCACTCTCCACATCACAAACTCAGTTAATAATCTATCTCCTCCCCTCTGCCCTCTCCCTCCCGTTTCCCACCTTTCTCCCCCCCCCTCTCCCTCTTATCCCTCTCAGTTCAGCTCTCCTCTCAGCCGTGCCTCTTGTCCTCTCATCCCTGTCGTCCCGCAGGGAGTGTAAAAAACCAAGGGCGTCATAAATTCACATTTCTGCCATCATGGACTAGTGGTGCAACGGGAGTGGAAGGGGCTCCAGCCTGGGCTGTACTGCCGCGAGCCACATATGACGTCTCTGAGGCTTTCTCCTTTCTACCTTCCTTGTCTTCTCTCCTCTCGTGTTGCTCCGGCATCAGACGGTCTCTGTAGTCTTGCCTCGTCCCCTCAGTGTGTGCCGGGGTTGCTGAGCTGCTCGGACCGGCTTGCCTCTCCAGCCACCAGATGTAGCCAGGATTTTACAGCACAGCAGGCTTTTAATCAGCCACTTAGACTGCAGCATCACGAACACACACACACACACACACTCTCTCTCTTTCTCTCTTTCTCTCTCTCTCTCTCTCTCTCTCCCTCTCTCTCTCTCTCTCTCTCTCTATGTATATATATATATATATATATATATATATATATTTATATATAAATAAATAAATATATATATATATATATATATATATATATATATATATTTATATATATATACAGACCTGAACAGGCTAGACAGGTTAGGTAAGCGTTTCCCATATGCTAATAGGATTATGGTAAGGTTAGGGCTGACATATCAAGTTATGCTAAACTGGAGTATAAGGTTGGGGGAGCTTGGGTTGAGGTCGGTCAAACAATGGTCAACAACTTGGGTTAGGCTAGGTTAGAATATGTTAAGGGTTAAGCGTTGTCTATCACAGTCTATGGTTAGCGTGGTTCACTGAAGGTTGAGTAACTAGGTTGGAACACTATATCCGCTCACCTAGACACAGCATATCTCGTCAGTGGAATGTTATGTTGAGCTCAGATGAGAGGTTTATTAATAGGCACACACTGCTGTACATGGTGAGAACAACATCGCCTGCCATGTCACTCCAAACATGGCAGACAAAACACCAGCTAAATAGCAGACTGCCCTCTTCTCCTTCTCTCCCTGTGTGTGTGTGTGTGTGTGTGTGTGTGTGTGTGTGTGTGTGTGTGTGTGTGTGTGTGTGTGTGCGTGTGTGTGTGTGTGTGCGTGTATGTGTGTACAGTATGTGTGCATGTGCATGTGTGTGCGCTTGTGTCGGTGTGTTTGAGTGTGTGTGTGCACACATGTGTGCTTGTGTGTTTATGTGTGTGTGTGTGTGTGTGTGTGTGTGTGTGTGTGTGTGTGTGTCCCTGTAGCTGAAATGTGCCCTTGTTGGGGTGACAGCCACAGTAAGATAACATTAGATAACTCTACTGGTGCTGCACATGTTCACGGTACTGGTCAGTGTGAATGATGCAGGGCTTGGATAACCAGTTTTTTGCATGACACACATACATGAACTAATGCTGCATTCCAGTTGCCTGGGAAGTAGGAATTTGGAGTTGATTGACGTGACACCGAAGTTGATTGCATTCTTCAAACAAAATGCAAAAAAACCATTTTAGCCTGGTCTTTGTAGTTCTAGCCAAGTTAGCCTTAATTAGCAACTACAGTACCTACAAACACCGTAGCAATATTGTCTACTGATAGAAGTTGGACAGTTCCATGTGTTCGACTGATTTAATGAGACATAAGGCATTCCAGTGTCCTCCTGGGTCCTCCAGGGTCATCCTGTCATAAATTAGATTAGCACAGCTATGTGAAAGGTTGAGGGAGGTGGTGAGGTGGTGAAACTACAATTTCTATGACACCAGTCTCTGAGGCAACTGGAACGCAGCATAAAGCCAGAGGATTCGGCACATTTTATATTCAGTTGTTTATTCAGGTTGTTCATCAAGCAAGTGTTGTAACCTAACGTGTTTATGTATCTCTGTCAGGTGCCTGTAGTAGTTAGCTGAGTAGCTGTGTCTGTGCCAGGCATCAGAAGTTGTGTGTCTGTGTCTCTCGTGTGCCCTGTGTCAGTCCTTGCGTTTGTGTCTGTGCCAGGTGTGTGGTGTGCCCATGGTCTGGAGGTGTCTGTTGGGAAGATTCCCTTCATTGAGGCCATGAACGGCAGCACGGTTCTCCTGCCATGCAGCTACTCCAGCTGCATCGGCATCAAGAACCTTTACTTCAACTGGCAATACAGTGACAACGGCAGCTTTTCGAAGGCAAGATAATCTCCTGAACCCCACTGCCAACGCTAACCCAAACATTGCTTACCATAAGTTCAAGACACTGCCAACACTAGCAACATTTAACAAGGATGTTTTCCCCCGGAACCTAAGCCCATTTCCCCATCTCACAAAACATGTGTAGCCATTGCTAATTTTTACATGTGTACGGTGTAGATGTGAACAAAGTCAGTAAATCACATTATGACGTGAAAGAAGTCAGTAAATCACATTTGCTCCCTCTTCCCTCTCTTTGTCCATCTTCCCCTCTCCCTCCCATCCTCCATTCTCTCCCCCCCTCTGTAGTTGTGTGATGGGTTGATCCCAGCGGAGGGGGTGGAGCCACGCGTAGTGCTGTACCACGACAGGGTGGATTTTGTGGGCTCCAGTAAGACCAACAACATCTCCATCCTTCTGTGGAACGTGACCTTCGAGGACGAGGGGGAGTACACGTGCTTTGCAAGGAACCCCAAGGAGAAGAACCGTAACCACAGCACCATATTTAGGCTCTATGTGGTGGACGAGTGTAAGATCTGAGCGCGCATGCTCACACACAAACATACAAACCTGCATACTACATCTCTCTCTCTCTCACACACACTCTCTCTTTCATTCTTCATCCCTCTCTCCAGTGAAAGAGGTAGACAAGACCTTGACCACCATCATCGTGTCCGTAGTGGGAGGAGTCATTGGCTTGACTATCGTTGTCATGGTGGTTAAAGCCCTGGTTCTCAACTTCCTGCTCAAGGACCCGGAGAAGAAGTAAGTGTTGGGGTCACTTAGTCTGTGGTCACAGAGTCTGGAGTAACTACTCAGTCTGAGGTAACAGTCTGGAGTAACTACTCAGTCTGAGGTAACAGTGTCTGGAGTAACTACTCAGTCTGGGGTCACAGAGTCTGGAGTAACTACTCAGTCTGGGGTCACAGAGTCTGGAGTAACTACTCAGTCTGGGGTCACAGAGTCTGGAGTAACTACTCGGTCTGCGGTAACAGAGTCTGGAGTAACTACTCAGTCTGAGGTAACAGAGTCTGGAGTAACTACTCAGTCTGAGGTAACAGAGTCTGGAGTAAATACGTACTCAGTCTGAGATAACAGAGTCTGGAGTAACTATTGAGTCTGGAGTAACAGAGTCTGGAGTAACTACTCAGTCTGTGGTCACAGAGTCTGGAGTAACTACTCGGTCTGCGGTAACAGAGTCTGGAGTAACTACTCAGTCTGAGGTAACAGTGTCTGGAGTAACTACTCAGTCTGGGGTCACAGAGTCTAGAGTAACTACTCAGTCTGAGGTAACAGAGTCTGGAGTAACTACTCAGTCTGAGGTAACAGTCTGGAGTAACTACTCAGTCTGGGGTCACAGAGTCTGGAGTAACTACTCGGTCTGCGGTAACAGAGTCTGGAGTAACTACTCGGTCTGCGGTAACAGAGTCTGGAGTAACTACTCAGTCTGAGGTAACAGAGTCTGGAGTAACTATTGAGTCTGGAGTAACAGAGTCTGGAGTAACTACTCAGTCTGTGGTCACAGAGTCTGGAGTAACTACTCGGTCTGCGGTAACAGAGTCTGGAGTAACTACTCAGTCTGAGGTAACAGTGTCTGGAGTAACTACTCAGTCTGGGGTCACAGAGTCTAGAGTAACTACTCAGTCTGAGGTAACAGAGTCTGGAGTAACTACTCAGTCTGAGGTAACAGTCTGGAGTAACTACTCAGTCTGGGGTCACAGAGTCTGGAGTAACTACTCAGTCTGGGGTCACAGAGTCTGGAGTAACTACTCGGTCTGCGGTAACAGAGTCTGGAGTAACTACTCGGTCTGCGGTAACAGAGTCTGGAGTAACTACTCAGTCTGAGGTAACAGAGTCTGGAGTAACTACTCAGTCTGAGGTAACAGAGTCTGGAGTAAATACGTACTCAGTCTGACATAACAGAGTCTGGAGTAACTATTGAGTCTGGAGTAACAGAGTCTGGAGTAACCTCTTAGTCTGAGGTATTGTAACAGAGTCCGGAGTAACTACTCAGTCTGAGGTAACAGAGTCTGGAGTAACTACTTAGTATGTGGTAATCCAGGTCAATTTGTGGGTCTGTAGTAATTATAATCATAATGCATTGTCATATTATATGATGAATTTAAAGATACCTTGGTCTCAAAGACTGGGGCAACTGTGGAGTTTGTGACACTTGTGAAGTAAATAATGTTGAATGTTGTGGTATTGTAGGTGAGGCACGACAATCTCTCATATAAACTGTGTCAGAATGAGATTTCAAGTCTAACTTTACATAAAGATGAAATGAAACTGCTGTGCGTGCACTGTTCTGTAAAACTAATGTTACCTCTAAAGCCCTGACACAGTTTCTATCTTCCCACCATCCTATCTCTCTCTCTCGCTCTCTCTCTATCCTCCCCTTCTCTCTCTCCTTCTCTCTCTCTCTCTCCTTTTCTCTCCTCTCTCGCTTGCTCTCTCTCTCCTCTCCTTCTCTCTCTCTCCTCTCCCTCTCTCTCTCATTTTCTCTCCTCTCTCTCTCTCCCTCCCTCTCTCCAGTAAAGAGTGCCTTGTGACCTCTTCAGGAAATGACAACACAGACAACGGACTCTCAGGAGCCAAAGCAGACAATAAAGCGACACCAAAGGCATGAACACATCTGTACAGTATGTTTGTACGAATGTACAGTATGTATGTATGTACAGTATGTATGTATGTATTCACTTATACATCTGTACATTTATATATGTACACATGCAAATACATGCAGAGATATAGAGAGAAAGCTATTATAAACAGACTGTTTTATCTTTATCTAGAGAGGAAAGAATCATATAAGCCTAGGTGAAAGAAATGTAATGTAAAATGTATATTTTAGATTCTGCTTGAGATTTGAGTTACTTTGAGAAAGGTGTTCCGGCTGGATCTAACAACATCTAATGACCCCCCCTGATTATGCGGCTTATAACATCTGGAAACAGTCGGAATCTCCATAGAGCCAGTCTGAAAACTGGTGTGGTAGATCTCTCCTGAGGTATCGCATCGAGCCTCTTCAGAGCTCCGAAAAACCATCATGCTCTAGAAGGCACGTGTTCTCTCCACACCTGCTGCGAATCCCAGATCTCAGTATCGCCCACACTGCCATAGACCACTGACTGCCGTCTTGAATGCTAAGCTACAGCACACGAGACCATTCCAACCATCTGAGACACACTGGTCCTCCCACACGGAGCCACTGTTCACAGTACTCACTGCCCCTTTGTTGCCTGTGGTGTCCTGGAAAATCGCCAACATCAAATTGACATCAAAACCTGGGTGTGTCGGCCGTTTCACCAATGCAGTCAGGTTGAACATACAGTACCTGACCTACCTTGGACCTGGTCCTGGTTCTGGTTCTGGTTTTGATAGCAAACCTGTGGTCGTGGCCAAGCAGGGGTGGATATAACACTAGTTCTACTCTCTGGATGCTCTGGAGATGGTTGTTAGAGTAGGGTAGTCAAGGTTGGGGTTAGGAATTAGGGGTCATAGAGTTTAAGTTTGGACTCAGGATTGGGTTAGGGTCCAGTTAGTAATGCTGACTTGGCAGCACACAGGGAAGGTCATTTGAGTGTGTAATGGATCCAGCCCAGCACCTTTATGATTTAATCTAACCTACTGACTCATGTTTTCCTTTCGGTGAATCACAGGTGCCTGTTCTCGCTTTCTGCTCCCATGGCTTTAGGGAGGATTAATAATGCTAACCCCCCCAACCCCCCCCCCAAAAAAACACTTTAGCAGATTATGACCCAATCAGATGACAATCCCCTATACAGTACCAACGTCCTTATCAAAATGAATGATCTTTATTTGATGCTGCTTCAAACTAATAACCAATGCATTTTTTTAGCATGTGTATGGTTTTATATGTATCACATACCACAGTCTCTAGACCCCTCATAGAAGGTGGACCTGAGGAAAATGTCCTGACTAGGGCTGACGTTGGTGATGAAAATGTTAGGACTAGTGTTGACTTGGTAGAATGTTCTATTCCAGTTTAACCAGTATCTCTCCACACCAACATCCTATTTCATCGAAACTTTCTCTATGTTGTTTACAATGTAACTCGTGTGCATCACAACAAAGTTCTGACAACACATACTGTACCTTTGAGATGAGCCGAAGTAGTGATGCGTCCTTATCCGCAAATCTGAAAACTACCGCCACACCTGACTAGCTGGCAGAGAGCGAAGGCAGGGATGTTTGTTTTCCTGTCGTTACTTAGTCAGTGTAAACTCTAAAGCAATACCATTGTTGTTTCCATGTTGCCATTAGAAATGTACCTCATTACATGGCTTGTTGTGTGTATCAGGTATATAATTGTAATTGAAGCTATATTGTCAGTCTGATGAATGTCCACTGGGCAAGCTTTACTCATCTGACTGCATGAGAATGTTATAGATTTGTATTGGAGGGTTAGGGTTATATGGAATTAGATGTTGAACTGGGTAAAACTGGGTAAAAATCAATGTTATTATTTTCGGGACAACATTACACAACACTTTCATTCCTTTTTTTTTTTTCCCCAGTAACATAACTGAGCTTTTTGTTTGTCGTTGTGGGCATTGGGTGTGGACAGGTTAATTTTGGACACTCATAATGTAAAGTTACCAATCTTCTTCAGGTGTGTAGAATGTTCTGTGTCTGAGCGGAGGAGCTAGTAGTAGACACAGCGTTAGGGATAGGCTGCTGTGATCCTCAACCCTGCCCCTGGAATGACACAACTACCGCAGGTACCCTGCCTCTGCTTAACACCATCACACCTGGCTTAACTAGTCACTGGTCCATCAGTTAGGTGAAAGCTGTGTATTTTCTACTCTAGAACAAATGGTAAATGGTAAATGGACTGCACTTATATAGCGCTTTTCCACCTTAGCGGCACTCAAAGCGCTTTACAATGGCCTCTCATTCACCCATTCACACACACACTCACACACCAATGGCGGTAGCTGCCATGCAAGGTGCTAACCTGCTCATTGGGAGCAATTTGGGGTTAGGTGTCTTGCTCAAGGACACTTGGACATGTGGTCAGTCAGAGCTGGGATTCGAACCACTGACCCTTCGATCATTGAACAACCCGCTCTACCAACTGAGCTACAGCCGCCCCTACAAAACCGCCCCAACAAAACCCTGCAGTGTTGACTGAGGCTCCTTGGAGAAAGAACTGGGGATAGGATAGCTGTGTCTACTCTAGCTCTCCCTCGCTCTCCCTCTCCTCTGTCCCTCTCTCCCTATTGAAATGTGCACCTTGCAGAGGCTCTGGAATAGCACTCGCTTTCACTTGTGAATTCAGGGGCTCTGGCATGGTGAGTTGCTAGGGAATGCTTTTAGCCAGAGCTCCGCCATACCGACACACACATGGCCGGGATGACAGGACGTCACAGTGTCCCACCTGTCCCTGTGAGCGTGGAGTACGGCGGAGCTCTGCCTAACCCGTGCACTGACCGACCTGAAGGTTACTCACCTGGCCTGACGGTCAACCCCCCCCCCCCCCCCCCCCCCGCTCAACAAAATCTCTGAATGTTGAGCACTCAAAGAGGCAATATCTGACGTGATTACACTATTACATTACATATTCAGTGGCAACACACACAAATATACATGTGCGCAGGCACAAACACACACAGAGACACACTACACACAAACTCAAGTAGAGTAACACAATGTTGCCTCCTTGTTTTGCTGGACAAGTGTTTCTCCTGCTGGAAAAACAGCCAAAGTCTTCCTTTAAGGAAGAGCAATACTGTTGAGTTGATCTTTTCTGTCAATGTATCTGTGTAGTAACCAGCTTCTGTTGAGGTCTGGGGATCATTCATTCACCAGGCTGATTATCTGTATCACATGTTCTTATTTCGTCTGTTAATCCCAGAGAAGCCCAAACAGAACAAGGGATGTGCCGATCAAGCCCTCCCTAGTTCAGGCTATAGTTTAGCTAAGGTGCAAATCTGTCTGTCTCCCTATCTCTGTCCTCTGATCATTGATTATCTTTCTACTAGTACTGCCTGTTCAAGCCCCATACTCAGATCCAGGAGCTCTGACCTCGCCTGGCCATGTCTGATGGCTGCAGCAGAGGAGTGTGTACTGGGAGAGGCAGCCTGCACCTAGTAGCCCGCCTGCCGCAGTGGTGCATCACGCAGTACACTGCATGCTCTATTCTACTGCATGCAGCTCAACACTGCCCCCTGGTGGCAAACCTACTAAGCGCTCACTAAAATAGTCTGGTACTCAAACACTGTCAGAGAAACGCAGACGTCTGATGTTCAACACTGTCAGAGAGACACAGAGACAGTTTGACACTCAATGCTGTCAGACACACAGTCTGACCTTTCACTTCATGATAGTGGTGACAAGGCACATACTGTGACTGTAATGAACTAAATTATGCCCCCCCCCTCAAAAAAAAAAGAAAAAAAAAGTTTCCTTTAGGCTATTCATCGTTGCAATGGAGAATCAGGTGGTTAATATAACACCAGTACACAAATTAAAATGCAGTTCTCTTAAAACGAATCAACTAAATTGAAAAGTATTTTCAAAACTCTTTGTATGGATAGACAGGATCACTACTCCGGCAGCTTTGGAGAGCCGTTGAAGTGTGACAGGTGTGTAATAACACGTCTCTTTTTACATCTAGATGGAGGATAGATTTGTTATTTTCCTCGACTGCCGGAGCAACTCCTACTTTCACTGCCAGGCCATGAGTGGACCACTCTATTCACCACTTCCCACATTCCACAGCAGAGCAGACAAACGCACGGCTGGTCCCGGATCAGATTATCTGCCTCCACTCCTGACCTGAACCATGACGTCACGTCTGACCCTGAATCTGTTGATCATTTTAATCTGCATTTTAAACCAGTTTAGGGATAGGGTGGCCCAAAGCTCCATGGGAAATGTGGTCGAGAGTATAGTAAACCCTTGTCTATTTTAATTGTTCTGTGCAGGTGGCAAACATAATCTTGTTCCACAACTCAGTTTACTGTCCAGTCAAAGTGATTAGAGATTTTGCTCCGATCCAAGGCTATCACTGCCCGTCTAGGTTTTTGACAGGGAACAATTTTCCTCAACCACTAACTAACAAATAAGAATTCATAGGATCATTGCACATTGGTCAGTTGACACCTCTTACAGTATCTAACCCTCGAACTGAACGGACAGGAAGTGTGTCCTTCATTTGAATGACATCATTCAGCAGCACTGAGGGAATTGGGGTCTCCACACACACACTCCCTCCCTATCAGGGGCCCCTGCACACACACACCCTCCCTATCAGGGGCCCCTGCACACACACACCCTCCCTATCAGGGGCCCCTGCACACACACTCCCTCCCTATCAGGGGTCTCCCCACACACACTCCCTCCCTATCAGGAGTCTCCCCACACACACTCCCTCCCTATCAGGGGTCTCCCCACACACACTCCCTCCCTATCAGGGGCCCCTGCACACACACTCCCTCCCTATCAGGGGTCTCCCCACACACACTCCCTCCCTATCAGGGGTCTCCCCACACACACTCCCTCCCTATCAGGGGCCCCTGCACACACACTCCCTCCCTATAAGGGGTCTCCGCACACACACTCCCTCCCTATCAGGGGCCCCTGCACACACTCCCTCCCTATCAGGGGCCCCTGCACACACTCCCTTCCTATCAGGGGTCTCCCCACACACACTCCCTCCCTATCAGGGGCCCCTGCACACACACTCCCTCCCTATCAGGGGCCCCTGCACACACACTCCCTCCCTATCAGGGGTCTCCCCACACACACTCCCTCCCTATAAGGGGTCTCCGCACACACACTCCCTACCTATCAGGGGCCCCTGGCAGTGGCTGTCACCACACACACTCCCTCCCTATCAGGGGCCCCTGGCGGTGGCTGTCACACACACTCCCTCCCTATCAGGGGCCCCTGGCAGTGGCTGTCACACACACTCCCCTGAACAAAATGTTCAAACTTTCTCTTTCTCTATTTCTGTAACTACTGTATGTTCCTCATCCTCCCTCTCATGAC
Organism: Borostomias antarcticus; assembly: GCF_949987555.1. Lineage (NCBI taxonomy): Eukaryota > Metazoa > Chordata > Actinopteri > Stomiiformes > Stomiidae > Borostomias > Borostomias antarcticus. Next base: position 17,115,726 of record NC_140234.1, read on the forward strand.
TATGCACCTCAAAGTATATAAAAGTAAGGAATTAAAAGTTTGAATAAAAATAACATTTTAATTGTGAATGTGTATTGTCTCTAATTTTTTTGTTTTTTTTGTTATAAAACTTGTCAACTTCACTTGCCTGTAGATCAACTTCACTTACCTGTAGATCACACCTACTTAAATAATTTTACAAAATAAAGAGAAATGGGATAAATTATCTGAAAACAGAACTCACAAGAAGTGAATTAAGAGTAGAATACTAAACTGTTGATGCGACAAAGTCTGGAGCGCTAACCTAGTGGTACAGTAGTTTGAAATGATGACAGTCAATGAAGTCATATGTCAGTATGGAATCCTACATCTTATAATGTCAATTCAATATATATATATACACACAATCATTTCCATGCACACAAGAATCGTATTCTGGAGGACTGGAGGTATCTTTGCTAGAGGCCTCCACGTGAGCCCTGAGATGGATTCAATGTTAATGAATGAACAGCTTGAGACAGCACTACATACTGTAGCAACAGATCCCAGTGTGTGTGTGTGTGTGTGTGTGCGTGTGTGTGTGTGTGTGTGTGTGTGTGTGTGTATATGTGTGTGTATATGTGTGTGTATATGTGTGTTCACAGGCAGTCCTCAGAGATGGTCCTCAGCAGTGTGGTCAGTGAAGGCGAGACAGAGTAGTGGTGGATCTTCACCATCAGGGAGTTGAAGTCGACCTCCTCCAGACGGTCCCTCTCTCCATCCTCCTCCGTGTCCTCGGTCCTGACCAACAGGTTTGGAACATTATTCAGTTTCATAGAAACAAAAATAAAGGTCAGAACATATGCTAGACAGTAGTTATACAGTTTCCTCCAAGTTAAGAATGTGTGTGTGTGAACAAATGCAATCCACATGCAAACTCACACCAGGGCGGAGTAGAAAAGTCTCTCGGACAAGGCGCAGGTGACACACAGCGACGCAAAGTCGAAGCGGGACTCGGCATCCACAGCCACCAGCATGGTGAGCCTCTGCAGCTGTCTGACTGAGACGTCAGCAGTGTACAGCTCACAGATGGCCCCCTGCAGCTCCTACAAGACATGCTTAAATGGTAAATGGACTGCACTTATATAGCGCTTTTCCACCTTAGCGGCACTCAAAGCGCTTTACAATGGCCTCTCATTCACCCATTCACACACCAATGGCGATAGCTGCCATGCAAGGTGCTAACCTGCTCATTGGGAGCAATTGGGGGTTAGGTGTCTTGCTTCGACACTTCGACATGTGGACAGTCGGAGCTGGGATTCGAACCACTGACCCTTCGATCACTGAACGACCCGCTCTACCAACTGAGCTACAGCCGCCCCAGTGGCTTAGTGGATCAGCAGCACCTACAACACCATGCTACAGTTGATGGAAATACATCCTCAGAATTTATGAGAAATGATCAGCATTTGAGCTCATATGAGCAGGGATATGAACTTGGAGGGTGTCATGATTCCTAGGACATATAACATACAGTACAGTACTTTTACAAAATTGGCATATTTACTGTACCTACTTGATTGAATCAAGTAAGAAATAAATATGGCACATTTATGGAAGTATTAATTGAATATTGCCCACCTTAGACATGTCTGCACAATCTAGGCATGCTAAGGCCTATTGGTTTATTTGCACGCTTGTATACTTGGATCTCTGTATGTATTGTATCTATTATAAACTTGTATCTAGTCTGGATTGTGTTACTTTGTTGTCTTATTATGCTGTAACAGTGCAAAAATAGCTAACTAAAAATACAATAGATGCATAAGAGGGAGGATCGTGGTAGTACTTCTTGAAGAGGTGAGTTTTGAGCCTGCAATGAAAGATCTGACTCTGCTGTCCTGACCTCAGTGGGCAGTTCATTCCACCACTGCGGGGCCAGGACAGAGAAGAGCTGTGACCCCGCGATTGACCGCAGGGGCCTCGGAGTAACTACTACTACTACTACTACTACTACTACTACTACTACTACTATTAATATTAATCATGGTATGGGGTTATTATGGTAAGTGAGGCTAGGGCTAAGGAGCAGTGGGTGATATAGAGGGATATAGAGTATCATTAGAATACTAGCCTTGAGAGAAAGCAGACCATCTCTGTCTCTATCAAACTTGACAAACACCCTCCGGTAAAGATTTCTCCTTCTCTGACACACCAGACAGAACCTCCGCAGGTACGACTGAGGAGAGAGGGCTGAGAGAGAGAGAGAGAGAGAGAGAGAGAGAGGGAGAGAGAGAGAGAGAGAAAGAGAGATTGTACTGATTTTCGTACATAGTGAACTAAATAATGTTCAGGCAGGTTACAGATGTATAACCTACTCTCCAGCTCCTTCAGATCTATGGGCAGCTGGAAGCGGCAGGTCTTTTTAGATGGACACACCCTCTCCTCCACAGGCTGGTGTTGACAGCGCTTTGAGTCGTCGAGACAGACATAAGGATATAAGGATACCAACATAACTTTTTTGTTTGCCGCAGTATGATTCTTCCAACTGAAATGCTTCCAGGTACGAATGATAAGCGTCTGTCTCCGTATGTGTCTGAAGCTGTTTAAATGAACTGGTGAATGTAAAAATAGACGAGAGTGCAGTCTTACAGCAGTCTCCCTCTCATACAGCTGTGTCCGGAGGCTGTCCAGACTCTCTCCTCCATCCTCGGCGCTGACCGGCTGTCTGAGGAGCAGCTCCTGCAGCGCCCTCTGGAGGATGAAATGGACACATGTTTCTGGAAATCAAGTCAGGTCAAGTCATGTCAATTCTAGTCAAGCGAAGTGGTGTCACGCCAAGTCAAGTCATCTTTATCATTTTCAAGAGGATAAATCAAGTTGGGTGGAACAGCATCCATTGATGGAGGATATTGAAATTGCGATGTTATCCTTAATGGAGGGGAAATGTGAGTTCTGACCTGGGGATCGTATATCAGTGGACTGACAGGTGGACGTAACTCTGGATTCTCCTCCTCCTTCTTCTCCTCCCTCTTCCCTGTCTTTTTCTTCTTCCTTTTCTCTTTCATTGTGCCTGTCTGTCCATCAGATTTGGGCCATCTGTAAAAAAAATAATTACAGTATAATTGATGTATAACTGGAAGTGATTCAAATGATGACACTACCCAATTATATTTCCCCCTCATGATTAGTCTGCTTAGCTGGATCAGGGGTCAACAGTGTTTTCCCGGGGCTGGATCAGATGTCAATAGTGCTTTCAATCATGTTTTGACCTCAAGCATTTGAGTTTATCAAATTGATTCAGATTAACCTACTGTACAACCCTGTAGGGATTTTTATTTTATTTAATTTATTTTAGCCTTTATTTAACCAGGAAAAGTCCCATTGAGATAAAAAAAATCTATTTTTCAAGAGAGACCTGGCCAATACGGGCAGCAGTGCAATCCAAACACAGAGTTACAGACGGAAAATACAACAGAAAACACAGAGATGCAACAGTAATACAATTTACACATTTACACAATTTACAAACGTGATTTGGCTATATGGCAATACGCTAGTTAAAAACATGAACATACTGTTAAATCCACCTCTAAATCCACCTCTAAAACCTTCATAGTGGTATATGCGTGCACACGCACACAATTAGACTCCTTGTGAATTTAACACATCCTCTGAACCTACGGACAAGCGGTAGACAAATTCCCAGGGTTGGTTGACGTGAGCTATCCCTCCTGCACCCTCTGCTTCAGGGGGAACAACTGTTACTAAAAATAAAATTTTCGCCTAAGTTAAAGCTATGTTTACATGAGCTTATATCAGTATTTATTTATATATAAATAAAAATTTGACTCTCTGGTTATATTGGGCAGGTACCTACTTCATACCACAGCAAATTTGATGAAAATCTGAGTGAGCATTATCAAATTATGGGCTTTTTTGTCACCTCACTCCTATCCAGACAGGCCTAATTTGGCTCTTTTTCAGATATTAGGGTAGGTCTAAAGAATAGCCCAAAAAACGTATTTCCCACAAAACTAAAGTTCCACAACCATCCATCTCATTAATGGGACACAAAGGGGATATGAAAAAGCATGGTTGTG
>NC_140234.1:17124786-17149820 GCF_949987555.1 Borostomias antarcticus
ACACACACACACTCCCGGCGTCTACACACAGCAACGGGTACCCTCGGATGCTCACGGGTCCGGAGAGTCTGAAGACAGTAACCGAATCTGAGATTGTGGGGTTGGTGAAATCTCTGTTTAGGAGTCGGTGACTGAGAGTGCCATCGTTCCTCTGTGGCCCGAGGGGACGGATTTGAGGACGAGCACCCCTGCTGTGAAGTTACGGACGCTGAATCTGAACCTGCATTAAAGTCACAGGGAAAGACCTGTAGCGGACGGAGGACAAAGGGACAGAGGAGAAAAGACCAGGGGGGACAGACGGAGAGAAAGACAGACAGCCGGACGGCCAGAACGCGCGAGGCCATGATGGAGCTGAAGATCCAGCTGATCCCCACGGGGGAGATCATCCTGTCTCCGGGGAAGAATGGAGAGAGCTACTGTCACGGCTGCAAGGTGAGTGTCATCGTTCACCTGGTACGGGGTAGATTACTGTGTGAGTGTCATCGTTCACCTGGTACGGGGTAGATTACTGTGTGAGTGTCATCGTTCACCTGGTACGGGGTAGATTACTGTGTGAGTGTCATCGTTCACCTGGTACGGGGTAGATTACTGTGTGAGTGTCATCGTTCACCTGGTACGGGGTAGATTACTGTGTGAGTGTCATCGTTCACCTGGTACGGGGTAGATTACTGTGTGAGTGTCATCGTTCACCTGGTACGGGGTAGATTACTGTGTGAGTGTCATCGTTCACCTGGTACGGGGTAGATAACTGTGTGAGTGTCATCGTTCACCTGGTACGGGGTAGATTACTGTGTGAGTGTCATCGTTCACCTGGTACGGGGTAGATTACTGTGGCCATTATAAATCCAAGCAGGCTGGTATTCCTTGCTGAACGCTGTCCGTGAACGGGAGTTGGTCGGCTATGCTGATCCAAGATCAGGGCATAGGTAAAAGAGCATGGCAAGGAGAGGAGGGGAGGGGAGGGGAGGGGAGGGGAGGGGAGGGGAGGGGAGGGGAGGGGAGGGGAGGGGAGGGGAGAGGGGGAGATGAGAGGAAAGGAGGGGAGAGAGAGGAGAGGAGGGGAGATGAGAGGAGAGGAGGGGAGAGGGGAGAAGGGGAGGGGGGAGATTAGAGGAAAGGAGGGGAGAGGGAGGAGAGGAGAGGAGAGGAGAGGAGAGGAGAGGAGAGGAGAGGAGAGGAGAGGAGAGGAGAGGAGAGGAGAGGAGAGAGGAAAAGAGGGGAGAGGAGAGGAGAGGAGAGGAGAGGAGAGGAGAGGAGAGGAGAGGAGAGGAGAGGAGAGGAGAGGAGAGGAGAGGAGAGGAGAGGAGAGGAGAGGAGAGGAGAGGAGAGGAGAGGAGAGGGGTCGGGGTACATAGCTACAGTATGGAACAGGATCAGGCAATTAGGGCATCCTTCAGCGGTTGGTGGGTGTCAAACTCAGTTGCCAGCCTGAAAATGCCTCTTCACACTTGTGATAGACATGCAGTTAACAAGTTACTGATCATCTATTGACAGCTTGCCATCAGCAGCCTCTCTCAACTCAGATGAGTTACTGTAAGTTGCAGGAATGGAGAGTGGGTCTTTGCCTCAGTTGTTCTTTTTTTCTGTTGATGTATTTGTGAAAACAAAAAAGAAAGTTGCACACTCATTTGTCTCCTCTCTGCTGTTTATTTCACCAATGTTTCGGGTGAATACCAGAGTGAACAAGAGCAACTGCAACTTGATGTATTTGTGCCAAACAATCGACTAAAAGCAATCAATATCATTCTCATTACATGTTTTCCATTCTGGGCCTGCAGACAGAGAATGTGGGCTCTGCTGGTCTGGTCAATGTTAGCTGTCTATACAGGCCTGGGGGCTGCCAGGGTAAAACCATTACATGTGGCTTATAACGTGATGAGAATGAGAACATCTTTGGAAGATGTGACAGTAGTTTCAAAGCGTTTAGCTTACTGTATAGACATTCATATCTAGCTGTAGGCAACCCGACCAGTTGAAACTCATAGCACTCCCAATGAGAAAAAGTGAATATATATATTCCTTGATATGCCTCCTCTGCTAGAAAATGTCCTTGTGTGTTACACTAGGGCCTGACCAATGACAGACTAGGAGATAAAGGGCGGGTCTCAGACTGGGTGGAATATCAATATAATAATCGAAGGTATGCAAGGAGAAGTGCTTCAGTCTACCTGTGGTGAAACACTGCAATGGAAAAAGAGGTTCTTGGTAGCATTTGGACAAATTCCCACGAAGCTACTCCGACAAGCAGTGAGATTTACATCCCTATTTGAGCTAATGGTTAACATGGAACGTTGGAATGATAAGCCTGAAGTTAACTTCAGGGGGCGAGGATGACTGGGGTGGTATGGAATGTGGAGAGGATATGAATGGGCTCGGCTGTGAGGCAATGAGACAGACATTCCAGAACAACATGTTGGTTTTCTTCTCCCCTTACATTCTTCCAAGGACGCATCGCCCAGACCCTTTAATTGTGTGAAAGTGATTGTGGGAATTGTGAGAATGTGTGTGTGTGTGTGTTTAGTGGATATTAATTTCATTATGAACACTGTATCAAGAGAGGAAAGCGAGCAGACGACAGAGAGACAGCGGTGCCCAGGGCCCAGAGTGGACTAAGAGAGACAGAGCCCCTCCCTGAACACTCTGTCTGTCTATCTCTCACACTGACTTGTCAACAGGATACAACATACAACCATTCCTCTCAGCAGAGCTACGCAGCACTGTCATGGTTCAAACAGGAGGGCAGCACAGCATGTGTGTGCGAATGTGTGTGTGTGTGTGTGTGTGTGTGTGTGTGCGTGTGTGTGTGTGTGTGTGTGTGTGTGCGTGTGTGTGTGTGCGTGAGAGAGAGAGAGAGAGAGAGAGAGAGAGAGAGAGAGAGCAAGAGACTGGTATGGAGAATTAGATAAATGTAAGGTGTTTATGTGTGTGTACTGTGTGTGTGTGTGTGTGTGTGTGTATGTGTGTGTGTGTGTGTGTGTATGTGTGTGTGTGTGTGTGTGTGTGTGTGTGTGTGTGTGTGTGTGTGTGTGTTTAATGAGGGTCTATTAGAGGACTGAATCGATCACTGCCCTCTCAGTCCATTACAGCACTGACAGGCCGTGCAATAAGTAGCCTATCAAGGTCACTCTCACAAAGTGTAGCCTCAGCTATAACCAATAAAACAACCAGACATTTAAAGCTACATGAGATAACTCGGCACTTTGGCAGCCCCTCTGGTCATGATAAAATCGACACTGTGTTTTAAGAACCACACTTCCCACAATCGCTGTAATGATGAGAAAAAACGCGTGGCGCAGAAAGGATTGGAAGATTGTAGCTACTTTCTAGAAGGATGGCTTCAATGCAGGTAAATACCAGTCTTCTTTCTTGTATGTGCATGTACATTTCGTTTCGCTGGGCAAAGTGTTTGTTGTCTTCCTGATATTGTGACACGAAAAATGTGTCACTTCCGTTTCTACCACAAAATTTCCCGCCAGTGTACTAGCCAGTACACCGAAATACTAAAATAATAAATTCACAGGGTCTCATGCAGTCTCATGTCACGAAAATGATTTTTGGGGTCTTGCTAAGGCCAATTCATAAACTAATAGCAAGTAAAAGTGAATATTGAACCATAAAAAGTTATCTCATTAAGCTTTAAAACAACTGGAACTACAGTTTTTGTTTGTTTGTTTGTGTTTTAGTTCATTAAAAAAAAAAAAGGTTATCATCAAGCACAGAATAAAAGCCGTATGAACAGTAAAACATATCCCAAAGAATTTCCCCTGAATTGCACCAGACTTCCCACAGTGAACCTCTGCCACGTTTGAACTGAAATGTGCGCGCGGCGCGCGGCCCCGCCCTTCCAGCGCTCTCGAGCGCATGCGCGCGTCGTGCCATGAGGAGGTGCAGTGGGCGGTACTGCCACTAGGGGGCAGAATGGCACTGTTGAAACTGAGATGAGGGCTGCCAGTAGGGTCCTGGAGCTCTGTAGCGAGAACCTTCTCAGTGCCGCTGCCTGTTTTTCCTTTCATTAAGTCATTTTCGGCTGTACATTTCCAACAGTGTGACAATATTTGTAGACACTTCAATCTATTTATCCTCGGAAGCAGGTTAGGCTATGAAACATATATGATTAATCATAAATCAAAGTGTGGAAGTGTGCGATCGTAGGCTATTAAAGAGACGGATATGATTGTCATGGCGTAGTTACAGCAGGCATAGCCTATGAGCAGATCAACTTGAGCCGGGGGAATGTGCCGCCTGTATGCTAAATGTGTTTAAATACAAAAGTGAAGGCATGGCACGATTATGGTGTATGAAATAAATGACATCACCCACGGAGTGAAGAGGTCGGGGGTGTGGGACGGGTCTTGCGAACTTCCTGGTCTTACAGTGAAGTCAGGGGTAGGCTATGGGAGGGAGGTGGATAATTACTCACATTTGTTCCACCGGGGAACAGCCAGCAGGGTGTCTCAATAGAACGTTATGAGTCTAACACTAGACTTAAATAGACTACATCCATAATTACATCCATACATCACTGCTTGCATTGTAGCCCGTTTGGGACGCAGAGCCTGTAGTCATTGCTGGTTACCAACTGATAGTGTGAAGGTGTGTCTGCCAGTGAGGTCTATCGAAGAAGAGCTGTGTCTCTCAAGTGAACTTCACACCGCTACAACAGACGAGCGGTCACAGGAGTTCCCCGGAGACTTTCTATCAACAGGAGTGTTTTCACAAGGATCTGAATCAGGATTGTTTTATTGTTCTGCGGAGCCGGACGGAAGAATAGTCCAGTCTGTCTACCGGTGAGGAGAAAACACATCTGGAGCAAAGGACCGCGTCGCATTTGACTTCGACACTTCAAAGGTAGGCTACTGTGCCAAATGGCACCCTGGCATGTCTCGCTCTGCTTTCGTTTTCTTGTACAGTCTGTCACTGTTATAATTGTTTGTATCCGGAAACTTTGTAGACTCATATCTGCCTGTCACACTGTTTCGAGGACATGCGAGACGTCAAGTGTCTGCTGAAGGGTAGAATGTGCTCGGAACAGACAGTAGGCCTAAAACGTGTCTTGACAATTGTAGGTGGAAAGGTTATAGTTGGATTTATTGAACACTTACCAGCCTACTCTGCAGGCTACACTGGGATATGTTTACTAGTGGGCTACTATTCTTATAGACCGCCACGGCACCAGGCAGCCTTACCGAATCACTTCATATTGTATCTGTGTGATATGAATTGGCCGAGATATTGATCTTCTAGAGGGAATTGGTGACTTGGGACAATATCCAAGGCTTTTTTATAAGTGATGCACTGTAATGGTCAGGCTATCGAGCGCTGAGCAGCTGCCAAACCAAACCCTGCCTTGCGTGAGCCGTGAAAGAGTGTCTTCCCAGAGCTATGTCAACAGGACCGCACCTGTCCACTCTGCCTGTATGTGTGGTCTGCTTCCCTAAGGTGTGGTGGTGGGAATAAGGTTAAACACATATATCCCCCGGCATCAATAAAGTACTACTATTCACACACACACACACACACGCACGCGCGCACACACACACACACACACACACCTACATACATACACAGAGAGAGAGAGAACCACAGAAAGTCTATACATGTTAAAGTTTCTGTAACGACAACCTATTAGTGCTAGGCTAGCCAGCCAGCCCCGCCAATCTCACCATCCCTAGCTAAGCTGAACTTTAGCCCAATAGCCTACAGATAACGATCCTGGAGAGAGAGAGAGAGACAGAGAGAGAGAGAGAGAAAGAGAGAGAGAGAGAGAGAGATACATTGCTGAGTATAATGACTGAGTATGACGACCTGACCACAATGTCATCCAGAGGTCGCGTCCCCTACTGCATGTCCCCAGCTGTCACTCTCCCTGCTCAACACCGGTGACATCTCTGTTCTCTGCTTGTTATATAGGCTTGTAATCAGCTGTCTGCCTGTAGACCTGCTGTCACTTACAGTTCCAGATGCTGAGTGCTTCATTATACAGACTGTTGATGGACGTGTGTGCCTGTGTGTAATGCTGCGCTGTGTTGATAGTCTGATCCCATCATGCATTGCACAACAGCAGCTAAACCAGCTCTGAAACCGATCAATCGCACCAATGTGGATACATTGTCCTCAACCGTATTCATTGTTTTTGTTGCTTATCTCTCTGCTGTTAAACTAGTTAGTAGCAAGCGACGGTTTCCATGGAATCAGTTAGTACGGGACCATGTTCTTCTCCAGGGAAGAGCCTCAGTTTAACTTGTTTGGGGGCTGAGATTCCTCTTCCAGAGTTTGAGGGGGACAGACAGGACAGTCAGGCGGGGCAGAACAGTCGGAGGGCTGAACTGTTTACCAGCTGTCTCTACAAACTGCTCACATGTTCCCTGCTGTCAGCTCCATCCGTAGACTCTCACTACAATACCGAGGAACATTTTTATGTGGACAGGCTCTTTTTATAGACGATCAATTTACTGTCAACAAATGTTCAGGTGAATATCCACTAAGCCTAGCCCTGATACCGACTACATTTTCAGTTGCAGGTTTCCCAAATACAGATGGATGTACGGTAGCCTACAGTATATGAACAGTAGATTCTGGTGGCGCTGTTCATATCCACTGAGCTGAACCGCAGATGTTGGTTCAGGGTGTTGGTGTTTACATTCAGTATCTCTAAAATCAAATCAAATGCAAATCTTAAGTCACGGCGTCACTGCATAGTCAGACGTTTGTCTCGTTCTCACCAAATACCGTTGTTATCTGCACCCTGTTCTGTACGTGCCAACCCAAAGTGAGTTCTCTGTGAAATAGACCTAGTTTGAAAATGTTTTATCTAATTTTGCAGGTTTACTTTCTTTCAGTTGCTTTGGGTGCGCTTGGTTTAGCTTGCCCAGTGCCAGCGTAAGAAATGGAACAGTGAACAACAGTCCTAAAGTGCAAGCTTAGCCGACCCAGCGCAGCCAGTTAGCCAAATCAAGTGCACTTTGAGGTTGAGTAAATAGTGATCTGGCCTGGAGTTAGGTGTGAACCAGTGTTGACTGTTGGTCCTTGTCTTGTAGCAGGCCAATCTGTCACTCAGCCAGCGCCGTGTCCTCCAGCTGTCCCCAAGAGACCTCATGGGATACACCTGCCTGCCTTCCTCCATCTCCCAAACAGGAAACACACACACTCAGACAGACACACACACACACACACACACACACACACACACACACACACACACACACACACACTCAGACAGACACACAGGCAAACACATTCTAAAACAAACGCACACTACTCAGACACACACACACACACACACAAGCCTACCCTGGACTGTCTCTTTAACCTGCAGTATACTCCCTTAATGCCACATCGGTGTAAGAGAATTGCTTTATATGCATATCTACTGTATAAATGTCAGCCGTCCCCGTCTGTCCCAGCCAGTGTTATCACAGCCCTGTAATCAGCACCGCCTGACCCTGACCAGACCAGACTGGATCTCTGAATGCGCCAACGCCAACACACACTGTATCTCTGAACACGCCAACCCAGACTGTATCTCTGAACACGTCAACCCAGACTGTATCTCTGAACACGCCAACGCCAACACACACTGTATCTCTGAACACGCCAACCCAGACTGTATATCTGAACACGCCAACCCAGACTGTACAGTATCTCTGAACACGTCAACTCAGACTGTATCTCTGAACACGCCAACACACACTGTATCTCTGAACACGTCAACCCAGACTGGATCTCTGAACGCGCCAACGCCACACACACTGTATCTCTGAACACGCCAACACACACTGTATCTCTGAACACGCCAAACCAGACTGTATCTCTGAACACGTCAACCCAGACTATCTCTGAACACGCCAACCCAGACTATCTCTGAACACGCCAACCCAGACTATCTCTGAACACGCCAACCCAGACTATCTCTGAACACGCCAACCCAGACTATCTCTGAACACGCCAACCCAGACTATCTCTGAACACGCCAACCCAGACTGTATCTCTGAACACGCCAACCCACCATGGAGGACATATTCCACCCAGACGAGGAGGCGTGTGATGGGGCGCAGCTGGGGAGCCGTGTCTACAGACCAGGTGGGAGTTCAAGTCCAGCACGTTGACATGGTAACGGCAGAGTGGCCGGTACGGTGGAGATGACGGGAGTACAGTACAGGGCAGAGGAGGAGGGGAGAATCCATACCTCCATCTTTGATAAGATGCGTGATGACGGGCACATCAGAGAGAGAGAATTTGCATGTGTACACATGTACAGATGATTAAGTGAATACTGTACATACATACATACTGTACAGATGTGTTCATGCCTTTGGTGTCGATTTATTGTCTGCTTTGGCTTCTGAGAGTCGCTTCTTTATGCGAGAGAGAGAGGGAGAGAGGAGAGAGAGAGAGGAGGATGGAGACCCGAATAGGTTATTGATTTGAAAGCTCAGATGGCAGACGAGGGAGGGAGCAGTAGGCCGTAGTGAGGAGGAGGAGGAGAAGGAGGAGGGGTAGAGAGTGGGAACCCTTGATCATGGGCGTGTCCTCAGCTCTCTGGCGTCCACTAGGCCACCGCTCACATCCCGGGCTGCCTGCGAGTCCACTACGCTCTGTATGAGAGAGGCAAGAAAAGACCGCATGGTAGCGTGAGCCTGTGTGCCTGGCAGTGAGTCAGAGTGTGTGCTTGTGTGTGTGCACGCTGCCGCTACGCTGATGACTCCCCGTCATCTCATAGGAGGATGTGGTGTGTCTGTGTGTGTGCGCGTGTTTGTGCGCAAGCGTACGCTGCCGCTACGCTGATGACTCCTCCTCGTCATAAGAGGATTTGGTATGTGTCTGTGTGTGTGCCTGTGTGTGTGTGTGTTTGTGTGTGTGTGTGCGTGTGTGTGTGTGTGTGCTGATTTTGAGCTGCTGTGGCTTTTCCACTAGGAAACATTCCCAGTTCCCAGCCTTGCCCAGCAGAGAGGGAGGGGGAGAGGGGGAGAGGGAGAGAGAGAGGGAGAGAGAGGGAGAGAGAGAGGGGGAGTGAGAGAGAGCCCCACCCTGGGAGCTCTCGGCTCGGTGTCCGGACGCCGCCGCCGTCCTCAATCATCCGCTGTTGAAATGACGCTCATCGCTGCACTCTGATGACGTCACGCGAACTGTAAAGACAGAGCAGGGGGAGAAGGAGGAGAGGAAAGAGAGCAGAACGCAGAGAGGAGACTGGACGGACGGTTTCAGCCGTTCAAGTGTGTATTCGGCTGATCGAGAGAACGTTCCGGTACGACAGACCAATGGAGCGTCTCCTTCACTGCGTCGTCTGTCACGGTCTCACACTGCTCACTCATGTCTACCTGTGTGTGATGCCTGACACTACGCTGACTGACTTCACATATTAATCCCTGCTTGTCCCATACACACACACACACACACACACACTGATTGGCTTGAGCCAAAAATCCCCCTCCTCTATATCGTCTCACATTCTCCCAGGTCAACACTGTCATGATGATCACGTTGTGTGTGTGTGTGTGTGTGTGTGTGTGTGTGTGTGTGTGTGTGTGTGTCTGTCTGCGTGGGGGGGGTCAAGGGTGTCCTGCGTGATCCTCTTTGCAGTGTAATCCTTCACTGTTAGTTCACCCAGCAACCCCTCCTGTAACCCAGAAACCCCTGACATGGAGAAGGTTAAGGTTGGGGGTGTGTGAGTTAGTCATGTAAATACAGACCCCCCCTGTACAAATGTGCGTGTGCGTGTGCGTATGTGTGTGTGTGTGCGTGCGTGTGTGTGTAGTATACCCGTACACTTTATACTTCCCCAGTTGTTTGTGCCACGACCTTTGCATCTACCCTTTGCTCACACTCTCTCTCTCTCTCTCTCTCTCTCTCTCTCTCTCTCTCTCTCTCTCTCTATTAGCACATGTTAACCTTCGACCAGGTCTACTGCAGGGCCGCTCAATACCTGACAGGTGTGGCCCTGGAGAGAGAGAGAGAGGGGGGGGGGGGAGAGAGAGGAAGCAGAGAGAGGGACGGGGTGTTTCGACAGGGAAAGGGACTGGAGAATGTAAACTCAGCCAGGGAGATGAGAGAGAGAGATAAGGGAGGCTGGTACAAAACGGAGGAACGCCGAGCCTCGTAAGACCCTTGGCTTATCAACCCCCCCCCCCCCCCCCCCCTGCTTCTCCGTACCGTACGTGACTGTACACACTGTAACTCCCCGGGTATCAAACCTGACTCGTACTGTAACACTCCCTAGCCGCCTTCTCTGCACATGACTGCGCAGAACCATGTACTGTACTGTACTCCCCCCCCCCCCATAACTCTCACTAAGCTCACACCAAATCAGAACGCCCCTCGTAACTCTCCGCACGCCCGCGCAGTCGGCGCCACCTCAGCCGACGCCGTTTTCGTACGTGACGCATGCACAGCTCACGTCTTCGCCCGCGTACAGTAACACGCTATGGCCCACCGCGCCCGCATGTCAACCAGGCAGTCTCTCGCTCCACTAGAGAGTTATATACGATATATATACCGCCCCCACAGCCCCACTCCTCTAGGCCTGAACGGTGTACAATAATTGCCGACAGATTGTACAGTATATAGTGCGTAAAACTCAATCCACCCCGACTCTGCCCACATACCTCGCTGTGATTCCCGTTCACACAGTCAAACCTCAGATCTGTGTGTGTGTGTATGTGTGTGTGTGTGTGTGTGTGTGTGTGACTGACAGTTGTGCGTGTGTGAGAGTGTGTGTGTGTGTGACTGACAGTTGTGCGTGTGTGAGAGTGTGTGTGTGTGTGTGTGACTGATAGAAAGACAGTTGTGTGTGTGTTTCTGTGTCTACGTGTATGTGTTTCTATATATGTGTGTGTGTGTGTGTGTGTGTGTGTGTGTGTGTGTGTGTGTGTGTGTGTGTGTGTGTGTGTGTGTGTGTGACGTGCCCTGGCCCTGCCCTGCTGAACCAGGGCAGGCTGGCTAGCCTGGGCGAGTGTGTACGAGCTGGGAGATGCATGCCTCAGTGCACAGCTGTTATTCGGTCATTTGGTAGAGTAGAGTCGCTATTCGTCTCCGGGGCGGAGCTCGTGTGCACAATTGGATTTTTATTGTTTTGTTTTGTGTCATTTGGCGTTCAGTAGGTATGCGCGGGCGAAGCAACGTGGCGCCGTATGTGTGTGTCTGCCGCCCTGCTGTGGAGGGGGGAGTCACGGGCGGCAGCTGGTCATTCCAGGGCTTCCACTGATGGCATGGCTGGGCGGGGTAGGGCACGGAGGGGCGGGGCTGGGCGCGGAGGGGCGGGGCATTGGGGGATAGTCTCAGTAGTGGACACGGTCCAACGTGTTTGGCTTGGCAGATGTGTTATGGAAATTTTGGTTCCTTTTTAATATGTGGCTCTTCAGTTGAATTCCTCACTGCGAGCCATACTGTATTTCTAATCTACAGGCCACCTAAATACTGTCCAAACTTTTTGGATGACTTTGCTGAACTGCTGTCTATTATCTGTATTGACTTTGACTGTGTGGTTATTGTTGGTGATGTTAACATCCATGTTGACAACCCTCAGGACAGAGGGGCTAAAGAACTGTGTTGTGTCCTTGATAACTATGGACTGACTCAGCATGTGACAGAACCCACACACAACAAAGGGCACACTCTGGACTTGAACATCACCAAAGTTCTGAATATTTCTAAGGTTGAGGTGTCGATGCATCGGCCGAACTTCGGCATTGGCCGATGTTGGCCGATGTTATGTCGCAACAGTTACAGCTTTTTTTATTGCAAAACGTAGCCTACCCACCTGCAGATTCAGAGAAGATCTGTGACGTAATGCCGCAAACGCACGTGTACTTTGCTTTCAAATTAAAGTGAAATAAAAATTGCCGTTTTGGAACCAAACACTTAATTTCTTTGTTTCCCTGGCACAAAAGGGGGAATAAAAATAAAATAAAAGAAACATCGGCCATCGGCATCGGCCATCGGCATCGGCCATCGGCCGGATTTTTATTTTAAACATCGGTATCGGCCCAGAATTTTGCAATAGGTGCATCCATAATTATGACATCTATGAAGAGAGACATCGCATTTATAATTAGGAGCTGAGAAATGCACGGCAGTCCTTCTTTTCTGACATCATCACCAAAAACAATAATAATGCACGTGCTTTGTTTGCCACTGTCGATAGGCTAACAAACGCTCCTGTGTCACTAGCCTCTGAACTTCTATCCACCAGGGCCTGCAATGAATTTGCCTCATTCTTCACTGACAAAATTCAGAAAATTAGACAAGCAATCAGTGCCTCCATTTCAGGTACAGGATATGTGTTGTCCCGGTGTCCACTTAAAATCAATACCATGACACAATTTTATCCGATCAACTATAAAACCCTGGAGGACATTATACAATATCTGAAATCCTCCTCCTGTTGCCTTGATATTCTGCCTACAGGCTTTTTCAAAAATGTATCTAACTGCATGGCCTCTGATTTACTACAAATTGTAAACACATCTCTTCTTTCAGGTGTGTTCCCACAAACCCTGAAAACTGCAGTCGTCAAGCCACTCTTAAAAAAAGAATAATCAAGACACCTCACAAATGAACAATTATAGGCCCATATCAAACATCCCGTTTTTAAGTAAAATCATTGAAAAAGCAGTTTTTCAACAGCTGAACAACTTCCTGTCACTAAATGGCTGTTTTGATGTCTTCCAGTCAATATTTCAACCACCACAGCACTGAGACTGCTCTTGTTAAGGTCTTCAATGACATCAATTTAAACTGGCAGAATTTCAGTCTTAGTATTACTGGATGCATTCGACACAGTTGACCACAACATATTACTAGGCCGACTGGAGAACTGGCTGGGAATTTCTGGCACAGTGCTAGACTGGTTTGAACCTCACTTGAAGGACAGGGACTACTCTGTGTCGATAGGCAATTACAAATCTGAGCAGACTAAAATGACTTGTGGAGTTCCCCAAGGCTCCATTCTGGAGTCTCTTCTGTTCAATATTTACATGCTCCCACTAGCTCAAATTATGGAAAACTAATAGGTTACCATAGCTACGCATATGACACAAATTTATATCACCATATCACCAGGAGACTATAATCCCATACAAGCACCGAGTAAGTGCATTGAACAAATCAACAATTGGATGTGCCAGAACTTTCTTCAACTAAACAGAAATAAAACTGAAGTAATTGTCTTTGGAGCCAAAGAAGAACGATTAAAAGTCAGCGCTCTGCTCCAATCAGTAATCCAAACCACAAACGACGCCAGAAATCTTGGTGTAGTCATGGACTCTGACCTGAATTTCAACAGTCACATTAAGGCAATTAAAAAGTCAGCCTACTACCACCTGAAGAATATATCAAGGATTAAAGGATTTATGTCCATGCGTTTATCTTCAATAGACTCCACTACTGTAATGGTGTGTTTACAGGTCTCTCTAAAAAATGTATCAGACAGCTGCAGCTGATTCAGAACGCTGCTGCTCGAGTCCTCACTAACCAAGAAAGTAGATCACATCACTCCAGTTCTGAGGTCTTTACACTGCTTCCTGTCTGTCAAAGAATTGCTGCTGTTGGTTTATAAACCACTGAATGGTTCAGGGCCAAAATATATTTCTGATCTGCTGCTACATTATGAACCATCCAGACCTCTCAGGTCATCTGGCACAGGTCTGCTTTCTGTCCTCAGAGTTAAAACAAAACATTGAGAAGCAGCGTTCAGTTTTTATGCTCCACACATCTGGAACAAACTTCCAGAAAACTGACAGTCTGCTGCAACTCTCAGTTCTTTTAAATCAAGACTGAATACTTTCCTTTTTGTCGCTGCTTTTTATTTAATCAAATAACTATTCATTCATACACTGCACTGTAACTTTTATTCCTGTATTTGATTTTTCCTGCATTTTGTTTTAAATGCCCTTTTTCGCATTTCGTTTTATATGACCTTTTATGTGTTTCTTGCACTTTGTCTTGATGCTTTTAATGTCTAATGTTTTGCCTTGAATTGCCTTGTTGCTGAAATGTGCTATACAAATAAACTTGCCTGGCCTTGCCTTTGGCTTTGGCTTGGCTGACGGTCTTAAAAGAATGTCTGGTGGCCTAAGGACCTTCGATGCAATGTGTGGCACTCTGCCCGGCTGTGTGGCTGTCCATAAGTCTGTCTGGCCGTCGGTCAGTAAGTACGCCTCTCTTGGGCAGCTGTAGTGTTAGGGGTTAGGGGTAAGGAGCGTTGTCATGGAGACGGCCACGGGCGTCATCAGGGCATTGTGTTGTAATAATTGCAGGCGTATCTGTCCTGTCACTGGCCAATAATGATGCCCTTTGACCTGTGTGCGTGGGTGGGTGTTCCATGGTGTGTGTGTGTGTGGGTGTGCGTGTGTGCGTGTGTGCGGGTGTGCGTGTGTGCGTGTGTGTGCGTGTGTGTGTGCGCGTGTGTGTGTGTGTGTGTGTTAGTGTGTGTGTGTATGTTTGCTTCAGCAGCGGGAGAGAGAGAGAGAGAGAGAGGTTCTCTGTCGTCCTGTCAGGGCACGAAACCTCTCATGTTTCGTAATATCTGTGAATTCCTCACAGAGTCCAGCCATACCACGCTAATTCACGTTGACGTAACTGACAGCTTTATTTCTGTAACCGACTGAGTTTTCAGGATCCAGTAATGTTTGGGGAGTTCCTCTCCTGTTCTGCCCTCCCTGCTCCTGTCTCTCCCCTACCTTCTCTCTCTCTCTCTCTGTCTCTCTCTCTCTTCCTCCCTCTCTCTGTCTCTCTCTCTCCCTCTCTCTCTTTCATTCATAGAGTGCATACCAGTGGAATCGCCCAACGACATGTATGTGTGTGTGTGTGTGCAGGTGCAGGTGCAGCTGTCATTGTCTCTGTCTGCCTGTCTGTGTTTTGGCAGTCTTATGTTGTAACAATAACAATATCAAGTCAAGTCTGTTTATTGTCACATCACTGTACATGAGTGTGTCAGTGAGTGAAATTCTTTGGTGCGTTAACCTTCAATGAGCAGTTACAATATAGTAGAAAAGTACTTAGTAAAATGTGAACATATGATACATTTACAATAGATATATGGTATATTAATATTAACACACTATACAGATGGCATATAACTGTATAACTGTACACATACGCATATCGACATAATATACATATTAACACTATACACAGGTGTATACTGTACACAGCCCAGGTGCAAACATTATGGACATATCGATGGCCGAAGAGCAAAACGGACTCTTCGGACATGAATATGGTACATTAAGGCACTATTTGCAGATGATATTTAACTGTTCACACACCTCAGGATTCCAACAGTCTGAGGGTCTGGGGGAAAACTGTCTGGCAGCCAGCCGGCTGGTGTGCCCTGATGCTGCGGTATCATCTTCCTGATTCGGTGTGAAGAGTCCGCGGTCGGGGTGACTGTGGTCGGGGTGACTGTGGTCGGGGTGACTGTGGTCAGGGTGACTGTGGTCAGGGTGACTGTGGTCGGGGTGACTGTGGTCAGGGTGACTGGTCAGGGGGACTGGGGTCAGGGTGACTGGGGTCAGGGTGACTGGGGTCAGGGTGACTGGGGTCAGGGTGACTGGTCAGGGGGACTGGGGTCAGGGTGACTGGGGTCAGGGTGACTGGGGTCAGGGTGACTGTGGTCAGGGTGACTGGGGTCAGGGTGACTGGGGTCAGGGTGACTGGGGTCAGGGTGACTGTGGTCGGGGTGACTGGGGTCAGGGTGACTGGGGTCAGGGTGACTGGGGTCGGGGTGACTGGTCAGGGTGACTGCTCAGGGGGACTGGGGTCAGGGTGACTGGGGTCGGGGTGACTGGGGTCGGGGTGACTGGGGTCAGGGTGACTGGTCAGGGTGACTGGGGTCAGGGTGACTGGGGTCAGGGTGACTGGGGTCAGGGTGACTGGTCAGGGTGACTGGGGTCAGGGTGACTGGTCAGGGTGACTGGGGTCAGGGTGACTGGTCAGGGTGACTGGGGTCAGGGTGACTGGGGTCAGGGTGACTGTGGTCAGGGTGACTGGGGTCAGGGTGACTGTGGTCGGGGTGACTGGGGTCAGGGTGACTGTGGTCAGGGTGACTGGTCAGGGTGACTGGTCAGGGTGACTGGGGTCAGGGTGACTGGTCAGGGTGACTGGTCAGGGTGACTGGTCAGGGTGACTGGGGTCAGGGTGACTGGGGTCAGGGGGACTGGGGTCAGGGGGACTGGTCAGGGGGACTGTGGTCGGGGTGACTGTGGTCGGGGTGACTGTGGTCGGGGTGACTGTGGTCGGGGTGATTGGTCAGGGTGACTGGGGTCAGGGTGACTGTGGTCAGGGTGACTGTGGTCGGGGTGACTGGGGTCGGGGTGACTGTGGTCAGGGTGACTGGTCAGGGTGACTGGTCAGGGTGACTGGGGTCAGGGTGACTGTGGTCAGGGTGACTGTGGTCAGGGTGACTGTGGTCGGGGTGACTGTGGTCAGGGTGACTGGTCAGGGTGACTGGTCAGGGTGACTGGGGTCAGGGTGACTGGTCAGGGGGACTGGGGTCAGGGGGACTGGTCAGGGTGACTGGGGTCAGGGTGACTGGGGTCAGGGTGACTGGGGTCAGGGTGACTAGGGTCGGGGTGACTGGGGTCAGGGTGACTGGTCAGGGTGACTGGGGTCAGGGTGACTGGTCAGGGTGACTGGGGTCGGGGTGACTGGGGTCAGGGTGACTGGGGTCAGGGGGACTGGGGTCGGGGTGACTGGGGTCAGGGTGACTGTGGTCGGGGTGACTGTGGTCAGGGTGACTGGTCAGGGTGACTGTGGTCAGGGTGACTGGGGTCAGGGTGACTGGGGTCGGGGTGACTGTGGTCAGGGTGACTGGGGTCAGGGTGACTGGTCAGGGTGACTGGGGTCGGGGTGACTGGGGTCAGGGTGACTGGGGTCAGGGGGACTGGGGTCGGGGTGACTGGGGTCAGGGGGACTGGGGTCAGGGTGACTGTGGTCAGGGTGACTGGTCAGGGTGACTGGGGTCAGGGTGACTGGGGTCAGGGTGACTGTGGTCAGGGGGACTGTGGTCAGGGTGACTGGTCAGGGTGACTGGGGTCAGGGTGACTGGGGTCAGGGTGACTGTGGTCAGGGTGACTGTGGTCAGGGTGACTGGGGTCAGGGTGACTGGTCAGGGTGACTGGGGTCGGGGTGACTGGGGTCAGGGTGACTGGGGTCAGGGGGACTGGGGTCGGGGTGACTGGGGTCAGGGTGACTGTGGTCGGGGTGACTGGGGTCAGGGTGACTGGTCAGGGTGACTGTGGTCAGGGTGACTGGGGTCAGGGGGACTGTGGTCAGGGTGACTGGGGTCGGGGTGACTGGGGTCGGGGTGACTGGGGTCGGGGTGACTGTGGTCAGGGTGACTGGGGTCAGGGTGACTGGGGTCAGGGTGACTGTGGTCAGGGTGACTGGGGTCAGGGTGACTGGGGTCAGGCTGACTGGTCAGGGTGACTGGGGTCAGGGGGACTGGGGTCAGGGTGACTGTGGTCAGGGTGACTGGTCAGGGTGACTGGGGTCAGGGTGACTGGGGTCAGGGTGACTGTGGTCAGGGGGACTGGGGTCAGGGTGACTGGTCAGGGTGACTGGGGTCAGGGGGACTGGGGTCGGGGTGACTGGGGTCAGGGTGACTGGTCAGGGTGACTGGGGTCAGGGGGACTGGGGTCGGGGTGACTGGGGTCAGGGTGACTGTGGTCAGGGGGACTGGTCAGGGTGACTGGGGTCAGGGTGACTGTGGTCAGGGGGACTGGGGTCAGGGTGACTGGTCAGGGTGACTGGGGTCAGGGGGACTGGGGTCGGGGTGACTGGGGTCAGGGTGACTGGTCAGGGTGACTGGGGTCAGGGGGACTGGGGTCGGGGTGACTGGGGTCAGGGTGACTGTGGTCAGGGGGACTGGGGTCAGGGTGACTGGTCAGGGTGACTGGGGTCAGGGGGACTGGGGTCAGGGTGACTGGGGTCAGGGTGACTGTGGTCAGGGGGACTGGGGTCAGGGTGACTGGTCAGGGTGACTGGGGTCAGGGGGACTGGGGTCGGGGTGACTGGTCGGGGTGACTGGGGTCAGGGTGACTGGGGTCAGGGGGACTGGGGTCGGGGTGACTGGGGTCAGGGTGACTGGTCAGGGTGACTGGGGTCAGGGTGACTGTGGTCAGGGGGACTGGGGTCAGGGGGACTGGTCAGGGTGACTGGGGTCAGGGGGACTGGGGTCAGGGTGACTGGTCAGGGGGACTGGGGTCAGGGTGACTGGTCAGGGGGACTGGGGTCAGGGGGACTGGGGTCAGGGGGACTGGGGTCAGGGGGACTGGTCAGGGTGACTGGGGTCAGGGGGACTGGTCAGGGTGACTGGGGTCAGGGTGACTGTGGTCGGGGTGACTGGGGTCGGGGTGACTGTGGTCAGGGTGACTGGGGTCAGGGTGACTGGTCAGGGTGACTGGGGTCAGGGTGACTGTGGTCAGGGTGACTGGGGTCAGGGTGACTGGTCAGGGTGACTGGGGTCAGGGTGACTGGGGTCAGGGGGACTGGGGTCAGGGGGACTGGGGTCAGGGTGACTGGGGTCAGGGGGACTGGGGTCAGGGTGACTGGTTAGGGTGACTGGGGTCAGGGTGACTGTGGTCAGGGGGACTGGGGTCAGGGTGACTGGGGTCAGGGTGACTAGGGTCAGGGTGACTGGGGTCAGGGTGACTGGGGTCAGGGTGACTGGGGGTCAAGGTGACCGGGGATCTTCCGGGATTCTCCGCGCTCTCCTCGCACACCACCTGGCGCAGGCGTCCTGGAGGGATGGACGCTCACCTCCGATGATGTGCTGGGCCGTTCGCACCTCCATCCACGGGGCTTTGGGTCCGAGGGCGGCGCTGTTCCCGTACCAGGCGGTGGTGCAGCCCGTCAGGATGCTCTCCACGGTGGCCGTGTCCTGAGGATGCGGGGGGTCCATCTTGAATTTCTTCAAGACCTCTTTCTCACTACGGCCTCTGCTCCTCGGTGATGTGGACGCCGAGGAACATGAATCCGGTCACCCTCTCCGACCGGCGTTCCATCGATGGTGACGGGGGTGTGTGTGCGCGCCGTGTCCCATCTCCTCAGGTCCACCGTTAGCTCCTGGGTCTTGCTAGCGTCGAGCGCGAGGTTGTCCTCACAGCACCTCTGCCTGTCCGTCAGCTCACCTCTGCCTCCCAGGCTGACCCAATGGTGTCGTCGATCAGGCCTACCGCCGCCGCGTTGACGTCGCGGGCGTTCGAGGATTACCAGATCGCACGAAACGAAGAAGAGAGGGAGAGAGAGAGAGAGAGAGAGAGAGAGAGAGAGAGAGAGAGAGGAGACTGGGGGGAAGGAGGGGGAGAAAGAGGAAGAGGAATGGTTGCTCCGGTTTCGGCAGCTTTCCGTGTTCAAGGTTCATGACTTCCTCATTCCCTTTGAGCGGCGGCTCAGGGGTCGCTGACCAGCCAATCAGCGGGGAGGAAGCCGTCCTGTAAACAGGAAGGGCTGTTTTGAATGTGTAGGGCAGTATCGTTACCAAAGACAGGTGACGGTAAACAGCGCGTCAACACGTCCAAAACAAACCCTTCCCGGGACGACCCCCCCCCCCCCCCGGCTCTCTGACGGCCTGGCTGATTGTGGCGAGGGCTGACCACAGCCGGCGGAGATCCCCAGGCCTGTGGCGGAGCGAGTGGCACGGAGCTGCCCATATAAGGCCTGGAGGGTATAAATAACACAGAGAGAGAGAGAGAGAGAGAGAGACGCAGAGAGAGAGGGAGATGCAGATGCAGAGTGAGGGGAAGTGGAGACGGAGAAAAAGGGGAGAGAGAGAAAGAGAGAGAGAGAGAGAGAGGGAGGGAGGGAGAGAGAGAGAGGCCCCCAGGCGTAGCTGGCAGGTCTGTACTGTACTTGTATGAGTCCCAGCTGGGGAAAGTCAGGCCAGCCGTGCCAGAGACGAAGGAGAAGGGTGTGTGTGGGGGGGGGGGGGGGGGGGGGGGGGGGGGGGGGGGCATTATTGTAGTCTCCTACCCACACACACACAGAAAGGAAGAGGACAGGAGAGGGGCAGGGCAGGTCCCCACTTGCCCCTGTTGACTTGAAAAGCATGTTTATTATGGGAGAGAATGGTGTGTGTGTGTGTGTGTGTGTGTGTGTGTGTGTGTGTGTGTGTGTGTGTGTGTGTGTGTGTGTGTGTGAGAGAGAGAGAGAGAGACCGTGAGATATGTTCTTCTCAGGTATGTGTTCATGTTACCCAACCTCAGCCACCCCTACCCCCATAGCCAGACTAGACCAGACCTGTTCACCAGTGACCTGGGACTGGAACCAGGGCTCAGAGCTTTATGACTGCTCTTTCTTGGCCTGTACAGATGGAGTGTGTGTGTGCGAGTGTGTGTGTGTGTGTGTGTGAGTGCGGCTTCCCCCTCACCTCCGCCCGCCCACACACACAGGGATCCCCTCTCACTGATTTACATGTTCTGCTGATGTACTGTACAAGGCCTGTTTGTCTGTATGTGTGTGTGTGTGAGAGGGAGAGAGAGAGCGTGTGTGTACGTGTTTGTGCGTGTGTGTGTGTGAGAGAGAGAGAGGGAGAGGGAGAGGGAGAGGGAGAGGGAGAGGGAGAGGGAGAGGGAGAGGGAGAGGGAGAGAGAGAGAGACAGAGAGAGAGAGAGAGGGAGAGGGAGAGAAGAGTGGTACAGAGCAGTGCTGCTGGGATATGAAGACTAGACACTTAAGGAAATGCCTGCAGGACCAAACTGCTGGCTCAGCGGAAAGTGGAGTGTGTGTGGCAGGGTGTGACTGCATGTGGCGTGTGTGTGTGTGTGTGTGAGAGAGAGAGAGTGAGTGAGAGAGAGACAGACAGACAGACGGACAGACAGTTTGGTCCTCAGGATCCTTGGTTCTCATTCATTCATTTGTTCGTTCACTGATTCATTCCCAGTACCCAGTCCTGTCAGCTCTCAAGCCTCCACTGCCCAACAATCACTCAGTAACATGGAGGCATCCCTCTCCAGATCATGGAAATACAGACAGACAGACGGACAAACGGACAGACGGACAAACGGACAGACGGGCAGACAGGCAGACAGGCAGACAGGCAGACAGGCAGGCAGGCAGGCAGACAGACAGGCGGACAGACAGGCAGGCGGACAGACGGACAGACGGGCAGACAGGCAGACAGACAGGCAGACGCACAGACAGACGGGCAGACAGACAGACGGAGGACAGACAGACAGACAGACGGGCAGTACTCTCACACTGGTGCTGCTGGGGAAATTCACAAAACCCAGAGAGAGCGAGAGAGAGAGATTTAAATTGAGAGGGAGTAAAGAGAGAAAACATCCCTGTTGGAGTTGATATTCGTTTGTGTCAATATAGCACTGAGTCACAAGAGAGAGAGAGAGAGACAGGAGGGAGAGCCAGCAGAAACTAGAAATGGTGCTCAGAGAGCACAGACCTCTGCCCCTGAGTGCATTTCGTGGCCCTGTGTACGGCAAAATTGAATGGGTTCTAAATAGGCCCACGCTACACCCCTCCACCAAGTTTCATGAAAAGCAGTCCTGTAGTATTTGTGTAATCCTAATCCAAAAAATGAATGGAGGTGAATGGTCATCTGGGCCGTGTTTGGGCGGCTTGGGAGTCACTGGGACGAAGGTAAAAATGACTGGAGGTGAATGGGTGGCTGTATGTGGCCGGCTCTGTGGCGCCCCCCGCGGGTCACAGCTAGCGTGGGGCTGTGTGTTGCACTCTGGGCTCTCCCCCCGCACACCCCAGTCCAAACCCTGCGTCTCTAGCACCCCCAACCAGGGAGCTGGCTTCCTTCTAAGTTTTGTTTTCATTTGTAGATCAAGCCCGTGATTTGGATCTGTTCCCAAATGTAATGGGTTCTAAAGTGGCCTATGATCCTAAAAATAGGTTGGGTAGTTGTTGCATAATCATAGTCCAAAATATGAACGAGGTGAATGGGCAGTCCGGCTGTGTTTGGGTGGCCCGTGTACCCGACCCCATCTGTGATTCAGATCCGCTCCAAAATTTCAGAAGTTGTAAGTTGGCCCATGCTACACCCCTCCACCGAGTTTCATGACAATCGGTCACATAGTTTTTTTTCATGCACACACACACACGCCACCAAAAACATTACCTCTCGCCCTGCGCTGTCGCTGGGGCGGAGGTACTGTAATGATGTCACAATGGTGAGCTCGGCATCCTCTTCTACCATTACTACATGTCTCAGCTCTCTGGGACTTGAGGTCATACCTCCAGGTTTTCCCTTCTCTTTCTCTCTCTCTCTCTTTCTCTCTCTCTCTCTCTCTCTCTCTCTCTCTCTCTCTCTCTCTTTCTCTCTCTCTCTCTCTCTCTCTCACCCACCCACCCACTCAACCCCCTTACTTTCTTATTCCTTATTTGATGTGTTGTCAACTTGTCATTCTTTCCATTTCTCTCGGTTCTACTTTTTACTTCTTCTCTGTCTCTGTCTCTCTCTCTCTCTCTCCCTCCATCTCTGGTTCTCTCCGTTTCCCGCCCACATGGCTCGCATTCTTCGTCTCTGACTTCACAGCGGCTCCGCACTTCCCTCTGTTTTCTCTCTCTCTCTCCTCCCCTCTCCTCCGTCATCCCCCTCTCTCCCCGTCCGTCCAGCCCTCTGACATTGTGTTCTTTTCCAGACGGAGAGTTTCTGACCTCCGCCCGGCCGCCTCCCCACGCAGACACACACTCGGAGAGAGAGAGGGAGAGAGAGAGGGAGAGAGAGAGAGAGAGGGAGAGAGAGAGAGAGAGAGAGAGAGAGGGAGAGAGAGAGACGGAGAGAAAAGGTGACACAGAGGAGAGAGAGGGCGTGGGAGAGAGTGCAAGGGTAAGGTGAGGGAGTTAGAGGCTGACAGTCTGTCTGGATAGTGTCGGAGTGGTGGGGGGGGAGGGGGGGGGGGGGGTGCAGTTTTTTACTGCAGGCTGAGGCCTAGCATACAGACCAGGGGCCTCATTTATAAACATTGCGTAGAATCCACGTAACTAAGTTAGCTTAGCTAAGTGATTACTAAAATATACGCACAAAAAATCTCCGATTTATAAAACGCTGCGTATCACAACCCATGTTCACTCAGGCACGCCTACGCCAGCTGCCCTTTATAAATCACAATCAACACTTAACTTGGCGCACGTGAACGCGCGTTCTGATCACACCCCAATTAACGCCCACAATTGCCTATAAATGGTCAGTGATACGCCTATACATATGCAACGACAATGGAGCCGAGTGCAAAAGGCAGAAAGAAAAAGATACATTTTACCGATGCGAGGTGGAGGTATTGGTCAACGAGGCCGCAAAAGTATCTTTTCGGAACGATGATTTCACATGTGCACGACTGATAAGAGCACCTGTTAGGCCTGAGTGGTCTGTTAGATAATGAATTATCTATCATGCAGGCTATATTGGCATTCCTTTAGTGCGGTAGGCCTTATTAGGTGGCTGCTTATATCCAAACTGATAATCATTATAAGCCTATAGTGTTGTTGCATGGGTAATGGGGTTTGGATCTATATTGCACGTAATCTAATGGTTCACAGGGTGGCCCATGAATAAAATGCCTAACTTATCAACGTATAAACGGGTCAATTTACAATGACATCCATAACAATGCAAACATGTAGGCCTATAGTGACTACTTAAGGCAAGTATCCCCAATTTAACTGTACGACAGATCTGAGGGTTCTTTGCAGCAGCCAATTTGTGTATTTTCCGGGATATCATGCATTTCACATACTTTCTCAAAACATTCTGTAGGCATATAGAAGCTGCGTGTTCTAATGGATGTTGCGGGATAGCCAAGCACATATTAGAACATCTGTGCCAAGTCCCGGCATATCCAAGGCCCCGTGCGTCATGGACTACTATAATCCAGCTATATCAGTGCCTGTATCGAGGTCTTGTAAATATATGGGGTCCATGGATGAGTTTCATGTGATTCTATAAAGGGTAATTATTGCTACACACATGACGATTCGGCAAATTAATAATCTAACTTGCTCCCTTGTGTTCTTACAACTTGGAGACGCATCACCTCCATGCGCTGTTTTGCGCACAGTTAATTCTACCAAAGCGGCATGTGAGCATTGGGATGACATGCGTTTTTAGGCCCACATTCCTCGTATGCCTGCTACATGACAATCATAAGACAATATGAGGATATATGATGATGTACAATATAGCCTAATGTAGCCTACAGTTGCCTCAAGTAGGACATTTCCATTCACCGCTCAACATCATTGTAATTGCGGCTTGCCTCAGTGGTCATTCGGGTTTACATAAAAGCCTAATCAAATATAGGCTATGAATACATACATACATTAACGAATGAATAGGTGGATAATTAAACATACGAATAATTAACTAAATAAATGATTAACTGAATATATATACTTCAACGCCGAATGCAACATTTGTTTGGTGCGGTATAGGCCTTATAGTTGTAAGCTATCGACATACGGAATCATTACTAAGCCTATAGGCTCGTGTCGTGTTGTGTTATCAACATAATATGTGGCTTTTATTCATAGGCTACTGCCCGTGATGCTTCTCGGGATAGCCTAGAAATGAATAGGCCTACAACATAACATTATATTATGACACAAATGGGTCAATTCACAGACACATCCAAAGCAATGCCTACATTATTTCGTGATTAGGCTACGGTGGCGATTGATTCCGTTTAAACTGTGTGACACATTGGAGGGTTTCTTGCAGCGACCGATGTATTTATTATTCAATATGTCATGTGTTTCGCAGACTTTCCCGAGTTTCATCTCTCTGCCATCGGAGTCGCGTTTTCCCCTTTCTCCAGAAACGTGCTTATATCGTAGTTAAAGGAGGGTCGAAGTGTGCGTAGGGTTACGCACACCTTCCGCCAACTTATCGCTCAGCTCGTTTTTTATAAATACCGAAAGTTGCGTAGAAAGTTGCTCAGCATGGGTTACGCACGCTTTTGTACTTACGCAACCTTTATAAATGAGGCCCCAGGTTCCCCGGAGCGGTTAACACAGACATGGCTGCTTTGATGTGAGGCCAGGGAGCTATCAGCAGGACCGTCTCGATGACAACCGTG
>NC_140234.1:17155020-17160020 GCF_949987555.1 Borostomias antarcticus
ATCTCACCGCCCCTTTCTGCTTTCTCAACCTTCTACCTTTCCCCTCTCTCTTTCTCTCTCTCTCCCTCTCTCTCCATCCACCTTTCTCTCTCTCTCTCCCTCCCCTCCTCTCTATCTCTCTCCACCTCTCCCTCCCTTCCTCTCTGTCTCTCTCCACCACTCTCTCTCCCTCTCTCTGTCTCCCTCCCTCCCTTCCTCTCTCCCTCCCTCTCTCTCTTCCTCCCTCCCTCCCTCCCTCCCTCTCCCTCTCTCTCTGCAGGAGCTGTTGAACATCATTGCCAGCGTGCTTCACCTGGGGAACGTGCAGTTTGGCGGGGAGGACGGCGGCAACGCCTACATCACCTCCGACACACAGATCAAGTACCTGTCCAGGGTAAGACCCCGACAGACCCCCCCTCCCCCCCCCCCTCCAGGGTAATACCCCGACAGACCCCGCCCCCCCCCCCCCCTTTACACCGCACAGCTACAGTCAGCAGTGACCACGCCACACCAGACCCGCGCCGCCCACCGCCACTCCCGATTCACGTGGATCGGCTCGCTGCATCATAATCCCGCCGTGCGGGCAAGACCCCAGTACTGAGGTCCGCTTGAGTCCATCACAATAAACCCCCTCTTCTCAGACGCTCCTGGACCCACGGATCGGCACGAGCCATGTGACCCAAAGTGCGGTGACGGCGCTACTATTGTGGCGCCTACACTGGCGTCATTTGTGTAACGTATAATGGTGGCGTTGTTGTTTGTTGTTGTTGTTGTAGTTGCTAGGTGTGGACGGGGCAGTGCTGAAAGAAGCCCTCACACACAAGAAGATCATCGCCAAGGGAGAGGAGGTGGGCAGGACCGGCGAAATGCTTGACCTAATGTCTTTCTGTGTGTGTGTGTGTGTGTGTGTGTGTGTGTGTGTGTGAGACCGTGGTGTGTGTGAGACCGTGGTGTGTGTGTGTGTGTGTGTGTGTGTGTGTGTGTGTGTGTGTGTGTGAGACCGTGGTGTGTGTGAGAGACCGTGGTGTGTGTGTGTGAGACCGTGGTGTGTGTGTGTGTGTGTGTGTGTGAGACCGTGGTGTGTGTGTGAGACCGTGGTGTGTGTGTGTGTGTGTGTGTGTGTGTGTGTGTGTGAGACCGTGGTGTGTGTCTTGCCCGAGGGAGTCACTGCCCACATTTTACATGGACACAATAGCTCCTCAGTAAACATACAACTGTGGTTTGCTATCTAACCATACCTTTATTCTGTCTGTGTATGTGTGTGTGCGCGCTCATGTGCGTGTGCGTGTGTGGGTGTGTGTTCATGTGTGTGTGTGGGTGTGTGTTCATGTGTGGGTGTGGGTGTGTGTTCATTTGTGGGTGTGTGTGTGTGTGTGTGTGTGTGTGTGTGTGTGTGTGTGTGTGTGTGTTCAACAGCTGATGAGCCCCCTGAACCTGGAGCAGGCGGCATCGGCCCGTGACGCCCTGTCCAAGGCCGTGTACGGACGCACGTTCACCTGGCTGGTCAACAAGATCAACCTGTCGCTGGAATTCAAGGTGCGCTACTCGCTCACCACAAGCTACTGTACACACACCACCTACTGTATAGGCCAGGGAGACCAGCGTCTGTTCAGCCCAGATACACATAAACCACAGCTTTCATACAGACCAGTGGTCTCACCTCAGGGGGCGGCTGTAGCTCAGTTGGTAGAGAGGGTCGTTCAGTGATCGAAGGGTCAGCGGTTCGAATCCCAGCTCCGACTGTCCACATGTCGAAGTGTCCTTGAGCAAGACACCTAACCCCCAATTGCTCCCAATGAGCAGGTTAGCACCTTGCATGGCAGCTGCCGCCATTGGTGTGTGAATGTGTGTGTGAATGGGTGAATGAGAGGCCATTGTAAAGCGCTTTGAGTGCCGCTAAGGTGGAAAAGCGCTATATAAGGGCAGTCCATTTACCATTTACCTCTGAGATGACCCCTGGCTGCTCCTAGAAGGTCAAAGATGACTGAGTAAGCATCTCCCGAGGAGGCCTGGCTGTAGTCCGCCAGTTGCTAATCCAAGAACACCTCAGCTTGCCGCCTGGAACTTGGGGCAGTAGTCAAGTTTGAAGCACACTTGTCACAGTCCTCCCCCCCCCCCTCCGCCCCCGACACACCCTCAGTGGAGGTCCAATGGGAGCTCTCCCTTTCCTCTGGCCTTATTCAATCAATCAATCAATCAATCAAAGCTTTATTTGTATAGCGCATTTCATACCCAGAGGCAACACAATGCGCTTTACAGAGAACAAGCGAGGTGGGCATATTATTATTATCCCAGCCCACCACTTCTTAAAACCCCGGAAAAACACTGGCGAGCACAGACACAGAGAAGAGAAGAAAAGAGAAGAGGAGAGGGGGAGA
Source organism: Borostomias antarcticus (assembly GCF_949987555.1). Taxonomy (NCBI): domain Eukaryota; kingdom Metazoa; phylum Chordata; class Actinopteri; order Stomiiformes; family Stomiidae; genus Borostomias; species Borostomias antarcticus. Next base: position 17,157,378 of record NC_140234.1, read on the forward strand.
ATGTAGCCCCAGACTGCACTCTTGACCCCCTTCGCTGGCCGCCTTTCTAAGTGGAGCAGCGCCCTCATGTGGCGGAGGAGTAACACTACGGCTCTCTCAATTTTAACAGATAAGACTACTGAATAATAGTTATTATACGTCTACATTTTACATTACAGTCATTTAGCTGACGCCTTTCTTCAAAGCGACCTACAACGATCATTAAATATTAGATAAGGACAATAAATATTAGATGAGGACATTCTTCATGGTGAGGTATTCAGGTGAATCAGCCTGTAGCGTGTCCCTCGCAAAGACTTGAATGTGAGAGATGTGTTGGCTTGGTTTCAGGACGACACCAGTAAGAGTGCCTCAGTCATCGGCCTGCTGGACATCTACGGCTTCGAGGTCTTCCAGAACAACAGGTGCCATCATCTCCTTCCTCCTGTATCATTACTACACGGAGGAACGTTTGACTGTGCAGAATCAGGCCCCTCTCATTGAATCTGTCTGGAGGAAAAAATTGTACAAAATCTGATCAAGCAAATGTGTGTGTGTGTGTGTGCGTGTGTGTGCGTATGTGTGCGTGTGTGTGTGTGTGTGTGTGTGTGTGTGTGCGACCTCTCCTCCACAGCTTTGAGCAGTTCTGCATCAACTACTGTAACGAGAAGCTGCAGCAGCTGTTCATCCAGCTCACCCTGAAATCAGAGCAGGAGGAGTACGAGTCTGAGGGCATCACGGTCAGACCTCCCTCCTCATCCCTCCGTCCTGTCATCCCTCCCTCCTGTCATAACTCCCTCCTCTCATCCCTCCATCCTCTCATCCCTCCATCCTGTCATAACTCCCTCCTCTCATCCCTCCATCCTGTCATCCCTCCCTCCTGTCATAACTCCCTCCTCTCATCCCTCCATCCTGTCATCCCTCCATCCTGTCATAACTCCCTCCTCTCATCCCTCCCTCCTGTCATCCCTCCATCCTGTCATAACTCCCTCCTCTCATCCCTCCGTCCTGTCATCCCTCCCTCCTGTCATAACTCCCTCCTCTCATCCCTCCATCCTGTCATCCCTCCATCCTGTCATAACTCCCTCCTCTCATCCCTCCATCCTGTCATCCCTCCATCCTGTCATAACTCCCTCCTCTCATCCCTCCATCCTGTCATCCCTCCATCCTGTCATAACTCCCTCCTCTCATCCCTCCCTCCTCTCATCCCTCCCTCCTGTCATCCCTCCATCCTCTCATCCCTCCCTCCTGTCATCACTCCATCCTCTCATCCCTCCCTCCTGTCATCCCTCCATTATCTCATCCCTCCCTCCTGTCATCCCTCCATCCTGTCATCCCTCCATCCTGTCATAACTCCCTCCTCTCATCCCTCCATCCTCTCATCCCTCCATCCTGTCATAACTCCCTCCTCTCATCCCTCCATCCTGTCATCCCTCCATCCTGCCATAACTCCCTCCTCTCATCCCTCCATCCTGTCATCCCTCCATCCTGTCATAACTCCCTCCTCATCCCTCCATCCTCTCATCCCTCCATTCTGCCATCACTCCATGTCATCCCTCCCTCCTCCATCCTCTCATCCCTCCCTCCTCTCATCCCTCCATTCTCTCATCCCTCCCTCCTGTCATCACTCCATCCTCTCATCACTCTATACTGTCATCACTCCCCCCTCTTTCTGTCATCCCTCCCTTCTGTCATCCCTCCCTCCTCCCATCCCTCCCTCCAATCATCCCTCCATCCTCCCATCACTTCCTCCATCCTCTCCCTGTCTGCTGTCTCTATCTATCCATGTCCTCTTCCTCCCGTGTCCCTGTCATCCCAGCCTCCCTGGCGTCTCCCTCCCATCTTCTCGTCCTCCTCCCTCTGTCCTCCCCTTCTCTCGTTCCTCCATCTCTCCGTCTCCGTCCTACCCGTCTTTCCAAATACACTTCTTCATCTCTTGCTTTTATCTCTAGATCGCTCTCTCTCTCTCTCTATTTCTCTACCTCTCTCTCTCCATCTCTCTCTCGCTACCCCTCTCTCTCGCTCTCTCTATCTCTCTCTCTCTACCGCTCTCCTTCCCGTTCCTCCTCTTCTGTTAGTCTCTCCTTTTCCACTCCTCTCCGTGGCGTCCGGCCGAGGCCGTCACAGGGCCGGCCTTTGTGCCGCCGCCGCCACCTCAGCGCCAAGGGTCGTGGGAGACCTGTCGGGGAGATTCATGTCCAGTCAGTCACCGGTCAAAGGGCCCATTATGAGCGCACACATGTCGCCGTGGGCCCCCGGCCTGTGTCGGAGCTGTGCAAACCACTCGGCGGCCCGCTCAAGTTCCCCAGAGACCCATGAAGGTCCGTTTGTGAACACGCACTCGGCGTGGGCGCCGAGAACGCCCGCTCCGAGGGATTCCCGGCATTCCGAGAACGTCCCGGCTGTCCGTAAACGGTAACGGCTTGTTTGTTTCTAACGGGGAGGGGCCTATTAACGATGCAGTTATGTCCCTGTGGTGTTCCGGCAGTGGGAGCCCGTGCAGTACTTCAACAACAAGATCATCTGCGACCTGGTGGAGGAGAAGTTCAAGGGCATCATCTCCATCCTGGTGAGAACGGCTCAGACGGACAAAGACCGTCTCCGAACGTCTGTGTTCAGGTCGTCTGTGTTCAGGTCGTCTGTGTTCAGGTCGTCTGTGTTCAG
>NC_140234.1:17165020-17182520 GCF_949987555.1 Borostomias antarcticus
AGTCTAACTGTCTGTCTTTGTCTCTCTCCCTCTCTCTCTCTCTCTCTCTCTCTCTCTCTCTCTCTCTCTCTCTCTCTCTCGCTCTCCCTACCTCCCGCCTGTCAGGACGTTTTGACGAGGTTCTGATCCGACACCAGGTCAAGTACCTGGGTCTGATGGAGAACCTGCGGGTTAGGAGGGCTGGCTTCGCCTACCGCCGGCGCTACGAGACCTTCCTGCAGAGGTGAGCGTCTCGCTGACCGACGTCTCGGTTTGGTTTAGCCCACCGGTCAAGGTTTGGTTTAGCCCACCGGTCAAGGTTTGGTTTAGCCCACCGGTCAATACGGAGCAGCACTCCAAGCTCTATACACACTACAACACAACTGTACACGTCTATGACGGCATAACGTCTCTCTCCTCTCTCTCGTCCCCACCAGGTACAAGTCCCTGTGCCCGGAGACGTGGCCCATCTGGCAGGGCCGCCTGGTGGACGGAGTGTCCACCCTGGTCAAACACCTGGGTTACAAACCCGAGGAGTACAAACTGGGCAGGTAGGGACAGCCGGCCTGCAAGAGACGACGGAACACGACAGCTTCCGGTGTACTCCGCGTGATTTAGCCACCTCCGATCGCGTGTTCAAAGTTCACACCTGAACCGCCGTCCTCGTCGTCCGTGACATTGCGCCCCGATTTCTTCCAGGACAAAGATCTTCATCCGTTTCCCGAAGACCTTGTTTGCCACGGAGGAGGCCCTGGAGACCAGGAAGCAGAGTCTGGGTGAGACGAACGCGCTTTAGCCGTACATCATTCACGATGTCACATCCTGTTCAGCTCATCATTCACGATGTCACATCCTGTTCAGCTCAGTCAAGGGGATATACTTGCTTTTACTAGACCGTCCGGCTGACGAGACTTCTTATTGAGTGGCGCTCGCACCTACTTTGATGTTCACCATTGCTCTCCGATAGCCTTCAACGATAACCCTCTACTGTACCTTGCGTTTCATCTTTCCATCTCTCCGTCTCCCACTCTCTCTCTCTCCCTCTCTCTCCCTCTCTCTCTCTCTATCTCCCTCTCTTTCTCTCTCACTCTCTCTCTCTCTTTCTCTCTCTCTCTCCCTCTCTCTCTATCTCCCTCTCTTTCTCTCTCTCTCTCTCTCTCTCTCTCTCCCTCTCTCTCTCTCTCTCTCTCTCCCTAGCCACCAAGCTACAGGCAGGGTGGAAGGGATACAGCCAGAAGACCAAATACCGCAAACTCCGACACTCGGGTGAGTGGCGCCGCTGACCACTACCGTCATGCGTCTGTGCTGTAGGCCGTCCCCCTTGGGCGCGTCCGGCCGCTCTGTTCGCGGTGCTGAACCAGCGTTTTCCGATCGGTCAGAGAGCAGCGTTGACCCCATGTTTACTGTCTGTCTCCGCCCACCCAGCGATCGCAATCCAGGCGTGGTGGAGGGGCATCCTGGCGCGCAGACGGGCACAGCGCCGGAGGGAGGCGGCCAACACCGTCCGCAGGTGGGGGGCCCCCGCTACCCTAGTCACCTCGGGTGGGGGGTGGGGAGGGTGGGGGGTCATGTAGGGGTTTTCCACGGTCGGACGTAGAAGACGGTCATCTCGCTGTTCATGTTTTTTCTTAGCGGTGAAGACGACGCGGGCCGACAAATGGCGCCGCTGATCGAATATCATTTAATCTCCTCTGGTCTCTCCCTCCCTGCCACGTCCTGTCCTCTGATCTCCTCTCTCCATCTCTTCTTCCTCTCCTCTCCTCTCTCCATCTCTTCTTCCTCTCCTCTTCTCTCTCCATCTCTTCTTCCTCTCCTCTCTCCATCTCTTCTTCCTCTCCCCTCTCCATCTCTTCTTCCTCTCCTCTCCTCTCTCCATCTCTTCTTCCTCTCCTCTCCTCTCTCCATCTCTTCTTCCTCTCCTCTTCTCTCTCCATCTCTTCTTCCTCTCCTCTCCTCTCTCCATCTCTTCTTCCTCTCCTCTCCTCTCTCCATCTCTTCTTCCTCTCCTCTTCTCTCTCCATCTCTTCTTCCTCTCCTCTCCTCTCTCCATCTCTTCTTCCTCTCCTCTCCTCTCTCCATCTCTTCTTCCTCTCCTCTCTCCATCTCTTCTTCCTCTCCTCTCCATCTCTTCTTCCTCTCCTCTCCATCTCTTCTTCCTCTCCTCTTCTCTCTCCATCTCTTCTTCCTCTCCTCTCTCCATCTCTTCTTCCTCTCCTCTTCTCTCTCCATCTCTTCTTCCTTTCCTCTTCTCTCTCCATCTCTTCTTCCTCTCCTCTCCTCTCTCCATCTCTTCTTCCTCTCCTCTCCTCTCTCCATCTCTTCTTCCTCTCCTCTCCTCTCTCCATCTCTTCTTCCTCTCCTCTCTCCATCTCTTCTTCCTCTTCTCTCTCCATCTCCTCTTCCTCTCCTCTTCTCTCCTCTCCTCTTCCTCCATCAGGTTCATCAAGGGCTTTATCTACCGCCACCAGGAGCGCTGTCCCGAGAACGAGTACTTCCTGGACTACGTGCGCTTCTCCTTCCTGATGAAGCTGTGCAGGGTCCTGCCTAAGACCGTCCTGGACAAGAGCTGGCCCACGCCACCGCCTGCTCTCTCTGAGGTAGCGCGCACACACACACACACACACACACACACTGAGAGGTTAACGCACACAAAATTCACACTTGCACATGTACAGTACACAAACAATGAAAAAGAGTAAATGTGCGCACATCCGATCCTGTTTTTAGGCCAGGTGCTGGATCAATATGTGGAATAACTTAGAGGTTGAAAAGATCCGCACACTGGATTAATGCTCCCAGTATTCTTTTATTGGCTACAAACAACGTTGTAGCCAATAAAAGCCGCTCAGATATTCATCAGGCAACTTTACCAGTACACAAACATACACACGCACACACACACACACATATAAACATACACAGTAGGGAGCCCTTGGGGTTAGTAATCTTACCCACGGGTTCTCAACACACCAACTGCGTCATTCAGCAGTACCGCTCACATGCCACAAGAGGGAGTAGTATTACTACTCATTGACCCATTGCTGTAGCCTGGCCAGTAAAGAGCATATTGCAGGTTGGAGACCCCAGTGAGTCAATGTGTAAGGAAAGGATGTAGGAATTCGATTTTCATAAAAATGTTATAAAATACACACTAGAGTTGGGGTCGCCCCGGTAGCTCACCGGGTAAGGCGTGCCCCATATGAAGGCTAGTCCTTTGCGCGGCGGACCCGGGTTCGATTCCCGGCTCGGGTCCTGTGCCGCATGTCCTCCCCTCTCTCTCTCCCACGTTTCCTGTCTCTCTCAAACTGTCCTGTCACATTAAAGCTGAAAAGCCCTAAAAAATATCTTTGAAAAATAAAATATACACTAGAGTCGCTTTTGGAGTTGTTTTTGCGAGAACAAGAACAACTCCGGAAGTCACTCTAGTGTATATTTGATAAATGTTTTCTCATGGCCTTGCTCACCACGGTGTCCCTCCTGTAGGCGTCGGAGCAGCTGCGTAAGCTGTGCATGCAGAACATGGTGTGGAGCTACTGCAAGAAGATCAACCCCGAATGGAAACACCAGGTACTGCGCACAGAACCGAAGAACAGGAACCTAGTGGGACCCGCCTACCTTAACCTGCTACCTGTCTGCTTCTACCGGCGCTCTCGCTCACTCTGTCTCTCTGTCTCTGTCCCTCTGTAGATGGAGCAGAAGATGGTGGCCAGTGAGATCTTCAAGGACAAGAAGGACAACTACCCGCAGAGTGTTCCCAAACTGTTTGTGGGCACACGACTGAGTGAGTAGGCGCACACACACACACACACACACACACACTCAAAGGCACACACTCAGACACACACACACACACACACACACACACACTCAAAGACACATACAGACACACACTCAAGGACACACACACACATACACACCCTCAAAGACACACACACACACACATACAAACATAACACTTCTCTCGTGTCCCTGTGTTCAGACGGAGAGGAGATCAACGCCAAGGTGCTGCAGTCTCTGGGGAACGAGAAGATGAAGGTCAGTTCCGTTGTCCGTCCGTCCGTCCGTCTGTCTGCCAACACGACTCACCTCACGTTCAGGATAACCGTGGCCTTATCTGTATCCGTATCTGTTCCGCACGCCCCGTACCGCGCTGCGATGCGGTTGTAGACCCATAATTCATTCTGATTTGTAGACCCATAATTCATTCTGATTTGTAGACCCATAATTCATTCTGATTTGTAGACCCATAATTCATTCTGATTTGTAGACCCATAATTCATTCTGATTTGTAGACCCATCATTTCTCTCTTCCCTTTTCCCCGTCCTCTCCCCCTCTCCTCCCAGTACGCGGTGCCGGTGACTAAGTACGACAGGAAGGGCTACAAGGCCCGCCCCCGACAGCTGCTGCTCACGGGGAACAGCGCCATCATCGTGGAGGAGGGCAAGCTCAAGCAGCGCATCGACTACGAAGCCCTCAAAGGTTAGGGGTCACCCTGGACCCACGGTTCTCCCTCTCTCTCCGCCTCTCTCTCTACACCTCTCTCTCTCCTTCTTTCTCCTCTGCCTCTCTCTCTACCTCTCTCTCCTCTCTCTCTCCACCTTTATCCCTATCCACCTCTATCTCTCTCCAGCCATCACTCTCTCTACCTCTCTCTCCTTTCTCTCGCTTCCTCTCTCTCTCTCTCTCTCTCTCTCTCTCTACCTCTCTCTCTCTCTCCTGACCACTGGTCTCTCTCTCCTCAGGTATCTCTGTCAGCTCTCTCAGTGATGGAGTCTTTGTTCTGCACGTGCCCTGTGATGACAACAAGCAGAAGGTAAGATATGTAACTAGACCGGTTACCTGTTACTAGATCTGTTACCTGTTACTAGATCTGTTACCTGTTACTAGATCTGTTACTAGATCTGTTACTAGATCTGTTACCTGTTACTAGATCTGTTACCTGTTACTAGATCTGTTACTAGACCTGTTACCTGTTACTAGATCTGTTACCTGTTACTAGATCTGTTACTAGACCTGTTACCTGTTACTAGATCTGTTACTAGATCTGTTACTAGATCTGTTACTAGATCTGTTACCTGTTACTAGATCTGTTACCTGTTACTAGATCTGTTACCTGTTACTAGATATGTTACTAGATCTGTTACTAGACCTGTTACCTGTTACTAGATCTGTTACCAGACCTGTAACCTGTTACTAGATCTGTTACTAGACCTGTTACCTGTTACTAGATCTGTTACTAGATATGTTACTGGTGCTGTCATGACTTCTATAGCACTCACCTGTATTGGTGAGGCACTGGCTGGCTACTCTAGCAGTTAATGAAGGGTGGAGGTGGACTAACGCGGGGCCATTCCATCACATGGATTTCACCCACCGTGTCCTTTTGAACCCATGAGGGGAAGCACACCGGGGCCTGACCTTTTATCGCCATGCTGCCATAGAGGTAACATGTGCTCATGTCTGTGTGTGCTGCCCTCTGCTGCCCAGGGGGATGTGGTGCTGCAGAGTGACTACATCATCGAGACCCTCACCAAGGTGGCCATCTGCTCCGACAAGATCAACAACATCAACATCAACCAGGGAAGGTAGGGGGACACCGTAGCTCTGCTCTCTAGACAACACAACCATGTTGGAAAGAAGGAAAAACCAAACCTGCGGGATTATAGATAATCTTTCTCACCACTTTCTCTCTGTCTCTCTCTCTGTCTCTCTCTCTCTCCCTACCTAACCCTCCCTCCCTCCATCCTCCAGTATAATGTTCAAGGTGGGCCAGGGGAAGGAGGGGGTCATAGACTTCACCCCGGGGTCAGAGCTGCTGGTGGCCAAGGCTAAGAACGGACACCTGTCTGTGGTGAGTGGTACTGCAACACACACCCACACATACTACACACACCCACACATACTACACACACCCACACATACTACACACACCCACACATACTACACACACCCACACATACACACTCAGATCACTCCCGGTGAAACTAACAAAACTAATCAAAATTGATTTGAAAGCCAGCTGTTGGATAGTGTGCAAAAATGTATTTGGTCGGAATTTAAAATCCAGGAACTGATAAGCAGCGCCAGTGTATGTGGCAGACAGGAGTAGATATTCAAACCAGATCATGTGATAGTTTAATGCTGACCTCTGACCTCCGTATGCCTGTGTCATTTTAGACTGCTCCCAGACTCAACTCCAGATGATGGCCTCGTCCAGCCATCTGAACATGCAGAGGACGTACTTCCTGGAAGACATCCCCTACCCACCAATCACACGACTGCAGACCACAACCTGGCTCTGCCTAAGCCAATCAGATGCCATCTCTCGCTACACGGATGGCTCCGATTTAAAAAGTCCAGCAAACTAATTGATATTTATGTTTATATATATTTTTGGGATTAATACTGTTGCTATTTTGAATATTATGATTTTATATATGAAACCAAGAAATAACAATGTTGAGGTGCATTTTTCCTGCGCCGTACTGTATGTCTATTATGCTTTAATTTAGGAACATGACCAAGAGAACAATGAGGGTGTATTTTGGTTGTGAGTGATAAGAGACGACAAAGGAGGTGTTGTCTATGAAAATCAGGGTTAGTCTGGCTCCTTCGCTTTCTTTTCCTTAATTCCTTTATTTTCCCACAATCTGTTCTCGCTCAGTGCTGTGGAATGTATTCGCTGTTCCGTCTCTCTGACATGACTCTCTAACCGCGTGGGAAAGAAACTCGCCTTAACACGAAAGAGATCTAGAACCCGGAGAGATCTAGAACCCGGAGAGATCTAGAACCCGGAGAGATCTAGAACCCAGAGAGATCTAGAACCCGGAGAGATCTAGAACCCGGAGAGATCTAGAACGCGGAGAGATATACTGTAGAACAGGGCTGGCGGTATGTAGGCTAGGTATCCTGGAGAGGAGGAGGAGGAGGAGGAGGATGAAGGAAGGGAAGTAGAGAGACTCAGAAGACAGGTATTCCTTCATACATGGATCAGGTGTGATTGACCTTTAAGACCCAGAGAGACTTAACAATGAGAAAGTGTGGCCTGATGGGAGGAGGGAGTGATCAGAGTTTGCAATAATAATAATAATAGTAGACATAAAGATAAAGATGGTTCAGAAAGATGAGAAAAGAGAGGAGGAAGAAGGCGAATCGAAGAATAAAGAATAGAGTTTTGTTTTGGCTTTGTATTTTGTATCCTTTGTTTGTTCCCAACACCTGTGCCTTCTCCTTGACTAAGTTATTGTTAATGGATAATTTATATGTTGATACTCTATTAAAACTATGACACTGAGGATGAGTTGGGTCGATTGCTGTTAGACAGATGTTTCTCTGCTGGATCTCTGGGATATCTGATTGGTCCACATGTACAAACAGACTGGCTGATTCATCCCAACCACACACACACACACACACCGTAGCTTTGACCCTTAATAGATTCAAGCGGACCTCAAGGTCCAAGAGAGAAGGGGACTGTGTGCTCCCAGAGAGAATGAACACACTGGTAGAAACCCCCTACTGGAGCAGTTGTCTAACGCCTGTCTTCAGAGCCAGCCGGAGGTCCTGCGGCACTAGATGGAATTTGGTTGAACGCTCATTGACACCCTCTCCCCCTCTCCCGTCAACACTCTCCGACCCCTCTCACTCTCGGGCTCTGGGTGCCCACCAGACACGCCAGAACGTTTCTAAACATCGGCAGAACCACAACAGTATGATGATCGGATAGTCCGTGTTTAGAGCCGAGCATCGCGTTGACCATCCGGGACCCACCCTTACTCCGCCCACTTCTCTGCTATTTCCTTTTTTCGCTTTGCCTCTCGGGCGCCCTCTGACCCTGCCACTATGACCTTTGAACTCCCACCTCTGCTCAGATGATTACCTGGGGACAGGTAAGACGGGTGCAATATGCCTCTGCACTGACACTAGCCAAAGAAGCGACAGTAGACTGCTGTTGACCATGTCTGTTTGAACCCTGAGGTCAGGCTGAGCGCTGTCCTGTTCCTCTGTCGGGAGATGCAGCCTAGTATGAGTGTGTTCTGTTGTTTGATGGGAGACTTGAGCCAAATGAGTAATTGTTGAAGTGTGTGTGTGTGAGTGTGTGTGAGTGAGTGAGTGTGTGTGTCGCTCTAGTGCCTTGTGTTTGATAGAAATACAATAGATCTATAGGGACTATTACTGTACCGCCCTGATAATGTCACTAGGTATTCCTGGTGTCACCAACAGACTCTTCCTTTGTAACTGTCACCATGGTTTCAACATGTATAGCTTGTCTCCAGCCAAATCCTATGTTTATTGATTTTCAATATTTATCAGTTGTGAGTTACTGTATGCACCACCATGTATAAGTATGCCAACACACTAAGATGGGATACTACAAATTTTAAATAAACCCCAAATGAATGATTGTTTCTGTGTCCTTTACACGTTGTGTGCGAGATGTCGGTGGAAGAGGTGTGGGTGTGTGTGTGGGGGGGACGGGGGGGGGGGGGGGGGGTTTGGGGGTCGGACTTAGGGAGTTTCTCCTTTTCAAAGTTATCAGGTCACCATTACAGTATGTTATAGTTCCAATAGATGTCACCCTCATCATAAGCTTTCCTGCAGAGTCGTGTTTGCATCCTTCCTGCAAGTGGTCCACGGTCAAAACTAGGCTACATCCCATACAGTACATCCATGCAAGAAGATCTGGAAAGTTAGTCATGTTCACTTTTTATTTTGTTGAGGGAGTACTTTAGTCTAGCAGGAGGGGCCCTCAGATTTGAGGTACCCCTATCCGAGTTAGAACGAACTCGAACAAAGATGCTCACTCTTATCTTCATCAGACTGGCTGGGGTATGAACCAGATACCTGCCCTACATCACCAAAGAGTCAGAATGCAATGTACATATAATAATACTAAAATATAGTACTGTAAACATACAGTACAGTAGCTTTAGTTTAAGTGGAAATTGTACCTGTGTGGTGATGGGAAAGGAGGACTCATCAGCACTTATCAGAACAGCCCGTCTCTGAAACATCCAAAGTAGGTCATTCCGAGTTGAACCCCAAAAAGCAGTGTCACAAGCCTCTTAAATATAGAGACACAAGATGTGCAGTAAATATAATTATTTTTACATTTTTTGAAACGTATATTAAAACAAAACATTTCATGAGTAAATCCCGGTAGGATATAGGCCTACCATTGAGCGTGTCAAGACTTGTGATTTTAGATAAACTTTACTTTTTGGGGGTTACTCCCATTCTGCGTGGTTGGTGATGGAGTACAGCCATTTGATCTTCCCCTCCCCAAATGTGATGACTATCAGAAAATTCTCAATTTATAGGTTATTATGTCATCTAGCCCCCATTCGGAATTACAGTAATTTGGCTGTTTCAGATAAGGGATAGGCTACTGTATATCTAAAGAAATTTAATTTGCAATAAAACTGTACTAGATACAGTATTTCCATACAATCACTGGCTATTGTTCAACAGCACCCTTTATTAATTTATTAATTTATGTTTTTCTGATAAATGAGAGAAAAGTAAATGAATCATCTTTTCCTGTCACCCAAAAAGTACACTTTCCACCTAAACTGAAATTGTGTTTACAGTACTATATTTCAGTATTTGGATATAAATTACATTATCACTCTTTGGTGATGTAGGGTGGGTACCTGGTTCATAATGTATCTCAGCAAGTCTTATGAAGATAAGAGTGAGCATTCTCAAGTTATGGGCTTTTTTGTGTTTGTTTAGAGGACCTTCTTAATTTCCAATCTCTTCTTTGGAAAGCTAAAGCTAGGCTAAATCTGCTGCTAAAGCTGCTTTCTTCCTCTCTAAAATTCTAACCTCTGCTTCCAATCCTAAAAAACTCTTTGAAACTTTCTCTTTCCTAACAGCTCCCACCTCCTCCTAACTCCTCCCTTCTCCCTGACAATTTTGCCAACTTCATTGACAAGAAAATTAACGTTATCAGATCCTCTTTCCCCCATCACCCGGTCAACGCTCCGTGCACCAACCTCACCTCCACACCCCCACCCTCTCTTCCCTCTCTGCCCCTCCCCCCCCCCTCGCCTCTCCACGTCCCACCTTATCCCACTTTTCTCCCCTCTCCCCCAACGAGGTCCTCAACCTTGTAACATCTAACCGCCCCACCACGTGCTCCCTAGACCCTGTTCCCTCGACTCTCCTTCAGTCTGTTGCACCCAAACTCCTTCCCTTCCTAACCCACCTCATCAGCGCATCTCTTGTATCAGGATGCTTTCCCTCCGCTTTCAAGACTGCCAGAGTCACCCCCCTCCTGAAGAAACCATCTCTCGACCCCTCTGATGTCAAAACCTACAGACCGGTTTCCCTTCTATCCTTTCTATCCAAAACACTTGAACATGCTATCTTTGACCAACTATCTTCGTATCTCTACCAGAACGACCTCCTAGACCCCCACCAGTCCGGGTTCAAGGTTGGTCACTCGACAGAGACCGCCCTCCTTGCAGTGACGAACTCTCTCTCCTCTGTCCTGATACTCCTAGACCTGTCAGCAGCATTTGATACGGTAGACCACCAGATCCTCCTCTCCACCCTCGAGGAGAAAGGTGTCACTAGTTCTGCACGCTCCCTGTTTGCATCCTACCTGACGGGCCGCTCCTAACAGGTGACATGGAGAGGGTCGATGTCGGAACCGCTTAGTAGCCTATGACTAAGGGGTTCTACAAAGGTCTGTCCTGGGTCCTCTCCTGTTTTCCCTCTACACTACATCTCTGGGCACTGTTATTCACTCGCATGGCTTCTCCTCTCACTGCTACGCCGATGACACCCAGCTGGTCCTGTCATTTCCCGCTTCTGATACATCAATGGAGACACGCACAGCTGGGTGCTTGGCTGACATCTTGGAGTGGATGACGACACATCACCTCAAGCTCAATCTGGACAAGACTGAGCTGCTGTTCCTCCCGGGGAAGGGCTGCCAGCATGGCCATCACAGGACTGCCGGACCTGGTCATCACAATTGAAGACACAGTGGTGACGTCGACTCAGACTGCAAGAAAGCTGGGTGTGACCATGGGCAACCAACTGTCGTTCTCCGCACACATGTAGTGGAAATTATTCTGATCGAGAATAAAAAGGATTTGCCAAGGTTCGCTCAAAAAGACAAAAAGAGAGATTTATTAAGAAAACATACGAGCGCAAGGACTTCAGGATACAGTAACGCACATGAGTAGTTAATCCAAACAGAAGTGAAACAGAAAGGTGTTGTGCGGTCTTATATTCAAGCAATACATGGATATGACGTTTCTAGAGATTTGATTGGCTAACTCATCAACACGTCATCAACAATGGTCGAGAGGTCAGACACGTGATATGGGAAAGGGCGGTAAATCTGAAAAGGTTTCTGCACGAACAATGAAGACAATGGGAAATCACTCTTGTGCAGACAGAAAGTCTGTGGTGTGCCGACTTCCTGAAGATGTCATCCTGTTATGAATGAGGTTATCACAGCCAGGGGTTTTGCATGTGAAAGGTTGAGGGAGGTAGAATGAAACTGTAAAACAAAGGACAAGGCTGAGGATAACGATGTCTATGACACACATCACATCCGTCACACGCTCCTGCAGATTCATGCTCTACAACATCAGGAGAATTCGCCCTTTCCTCACTGACGAAACGGCGCAGGTGCTCATTCAGGCTCTTGTCATCTCCCACCTGCACTAGGCTACTGCAACTCTCTCCTTGCTGTAGCTCTGGCGTCAGAACTTGTCCAGAAAGCTGCTGCTCGCCTGGTGTTCAACCACCCCAAGTTCTCCCACACAACTTCCTTCTCCGTTCTCTTCCCTACACTGGCTCCCTGTAGCGGCTCGCATCCAGTTTAAAACTCTGGTACTATCCTACATGGCAATAAAAGGAACAGCCCCCTCTTACCTCCAGGCCATGGTCAAACCCTATACCCCCTCCTGACCTCTACGCTCTGCTATCTCGGGGCGACTGGTTGCCCGATCACTCCGAGGCCCCTGCGGTCGATTGACGTCACGGCTCTTCTCTGTCCTGGCCCCGCAGTGGGGGAACGAACTGCCCACTGACGTCAGGACAGCAGAGTCGCTGCCCATCTTTCGTCGCAGGCTCAAAACTCATCTCTTCAAGAAGTACTACCACAATCCTCCCTCTTAAGCACCTATTGTATTTTAGATTGATATTCTTGAACTTTGCCTTCAACTCTAGATTATGCTCTAGTCACCTGTTTTAGAAAGGAGATGCACTTGTGAGTTCTAGTAAGTAGTAGTACATTGGCTTTTCCTACATGAAATGCAATTATTCTTAGTCGCTTTGGATAAAAGTGTCAGCTAAATGACTAATAATGTAATGTAACATAAGGGACATGAAAAAACACTGATGTATTATGTTCTAATTAGGATATGAGTATCTCTAAAACTATAGCCTTTTTTGAGGACTTAGGCTAAGTGATGGGAATGGGAATTGTTAAATGTAACATGGTGTGTGTGTGTGTGTGTATGTATGTACAGTATACCATATGTGTGTGTATGCACGCGTGTTTGCATGCGTGTGTGAGAGAGGGAGAGACGTGTAGAGATCAGGTTGAGGACTCCTTTTCGAAGATCAGATGTCAATTCAATTTGCCATTACAGTTTTGTTAGAACTCTACAGTACCTGCTTTATACCACTAGGTGTCGCCATCATCATAAACTTTTCAGAGCAGCTGTGTTCCCCTTCCCACTGGTCGACGGCCAAAACATGAGTACGTACAGTCCTCTGCCTCTTTTACAATTCCAGGAAAACTTCTCAGAATTGATGGATAGAACACAACAAGGATAGCCTAGCCATGCGGTAAACAGTTTCCAGGTTATGTTTTGACGTAGTTATGTTGCCATTACCATGAACGTAGAAAGCTGGCAATGTAGCCTACAGTAGCCTATATCCTATAAAGTAGGCTACATATATAAAGCTCCTCTTAACAAATGCATACAGAAAGTCTTAGTCCTCATTGTCCCAGTGTATTGGCTGTTGCTTATGACGTGTCAGTTGATTGGTTTTTCATTAGGCCTATCTGAATAAAGGCTACATACAAGCCTACAATGTTGAACTCTATTTCCAGGAAATGCATTTCACAATTCAAGTTCTTACTGATGTTCACTATACTTGTCATAACTCCTTCCTCCTTTGTGTCAAAACATTTACCCCAATTAATTATTTATTTAACCATTTAAGCGCTCTCTGATTGGTTTGAGCGGGTCTCTAGCTCAGGAACTGGCCAATGGAGACGCGAGCTTGTTTGTGCAGCCTTCGTTGCAAATATAAAACCAGTGATCTGAGATGAGAGGATAAATATTGATGCACAGAAACCAAAGAGTGTCTCTACATCGCTTGTGACTTTGTTGTTTCATGAAGAACAAAGCACCCTAACGTAGACTTCAGTGAAGAGAGACAGACAACCTTTGTTCGTGTTTCAAGACACTCAGGTAAGCTCCGTCACACTGCAACTGCAAGGATGCTCTAGCTGTTCGGCTACTGTTCATTCTCGTGGAGGGCGCTATATGGGCTATTTCCTGTTTCAATGCAAATTCTAGTATACATTGTTATTTATCGTCAAACAAGGACATTTCACATTGCAGTTATATTTGAAGTGGGAAAAGACTATAGGCTATTGCTAATTTCTGTTGTCATTTTCAGTTGTTCAATGTCCATCCTTTGAGTGATGATCAACACAGACTTTTGAGGATGAAACAACAGGCAACATTGTTGCAAAATGCTTTTCTGTCAAGTGACAATAAGGAATGAATGTCCTTTGTGGAAGACTTTTGTTTTTATTTTAGAGGGATGGTGATGATGTTTTAGCCGACTGAGCTATAGATTTTGCGTTGCACCACGGCAACTTCAGTTGCTATTGTCAGATGCAGTTTAAAACGTCCATAATTTACAAATGTATATTATTATTATCATTTTTTAATTTAACAGCTGTTAAAATGCGACACAATGCATTTGCGCTGCCGTTCAGTTGCCGTTGCGTCTTTGATCAAGTTTTAATGAGACGGACTTTCATTCATCATTGTAGAGAGTAGGATTGTTTTGGAGTTCATTCATACAGATGCATGGTCACTCCGTTAGTGGAAGCATCAAACGGAATAGCAGAATGTTGTTGCGGAAACGGCTTTTGAAACCTCTTGTGTCATGAGGGCGTTGATGTTATGTTGATGTTATTCCTGCACGCCGCGCTGCACTATCAGGGTTGTCGTGTCGATGCTGAACAGCTGAGAAAGATGTGATGGAGGAGGAGGAGGGTGGCGATTTCAGTCCAGTTCAGACCAGTTTCAGAGCAGTTCATTTCCCGCAGGATACAGAAGACTGTTATTGTTTTAGATGGAGGCGTTATCTGCGTTCGGATATTCGTCGGACAAGACAAAGATAGGCTGAAGCAACCTTTAGATCAGCCTACTTGTGCATAGTGGCCTATCCAATACAGTGGATTTTAACTATCCTATCTCTACAATCTTTCCGATAAATTGCCAGAATATAGCCTATATAAAATCATAAAAGCCTGTCAAAACAAAAAATAAAAAGGCTAGCCCATAGATTACGATAGAGATAAATTGTTAAATGGAACAGTGATAAATAGTCTAGCCTAGGACTTTTGGGCATAATATCATAATTATAATATATCCGAATGTTCCTGGAAATATTAGGCTACGTTTACTTTGTGTAGGCTATTGCTGGATTAATAAAATAGTATTAACCTATGCGCTTGAATTATATTTGCATAATATTGTTTGCTAAGTTCCAAGAGCCCTGAAGGTGCGCGCAGGATGTGAGCAGGATGCGCATGCGCGGAGGGATGGAACCATGGATGTATTGGATGGAACAAAAAGAAAAACGCGAAACCGAGAATCTCGCGCCGCACTGGTTCGAACCGGCTGGAACTTGGCCTCACGTGCAGCTGCTCTAGAGCTATGTTATACACATCCAATGGGCAAGGTTCAGGAAACTGTCCGCCAATCAGGATGAGCTAAGGCGGAATTTGTGAACATAAGTGGGAGGGGTTTGGGCCACAGGCACGCTCCAGGAAGGTCTCAGCTGTTTTGTGTTTGTGAGAAATTCTTGCCCTACATCATCATCAGCCAAGAACAAAGAACATGTTTAAACCCCAGAAAATAGCTTGTGATTAAAAGAAGAAAGAAAAACAACAAAAACAAACATTCCTCTAATTACATGAGAATATGATATTGTTGTCTCCTCATACTGAATGCAAAAATGGCCACATTAGCTTTGTTCTCTGATGACTGCATTTCTTCCCCTCTCCCCTCCTATGCTCCTCTCCTCCCATCTCCTCCGCTCCCCTCTCTTCTCCTCCCGTCTCTTCCTGTCATCCTATCTCTTACTATACCCCCTACCTGCCCTGCAGGCTCGTCCCGTAGCCTGCCACAGTCCTTCCGCCTTCCCAGGCTCCCCTCTGCAGAGAAGATGGCTCCCACCCTGGCTACCGCCTTCGCCCGCCGCTGGTGGATGGCGGTGACGGCCGTCATCGAGAACCTGCTGTTCTCTGCCGTCCTCCTCGGCTGGGGGTCTCTCCTCATCATGCTGAAATCGGAGGGATTCTACTCTTTCCTCTGCCAGGAACAAGGTAAGGAAGGGGTTAATAGGCCTTTTGCTGTTATTACAAGTGTTATAAATGACTTGTTATGCTAGTATACAGAAGATTACTGTTACTGTTAATTACAGGTGTAATAGACGTGGCAAGTTTATGTCAATTCATTGAATCAACACATAACATCTCATTTTGCCCATATTTGATGCTTTGAAAGACTGTTTGAAAATACTACTCAACTAGGTCTCCACTGAACTAAAGAAGCATTTCTACTGTACAATAAAAATGCACCACCACAAAGCTCAACAGGTAATTGTACCACAGCATTTTGACAGAATGTTTGGAATAGAATGTAGAATGTTCAAAATAATTGAGTGTTCCGCGGGAGGGGAGGTAAGAGGAAAATAATTATTTTGAATGGTCCAATCAGTACATTACGTACTATAATTTTTACTGAGGAAGGACAAAGGGTTTCTTCTTGTTGTTTTGCAACTCCAGAGTGCATTGCTATTGTTTTCCACAGATTATAGATTTGTAGTCTAGATTTTCTATAAAGGCAGAATGTCGTAAATGTATTCCAGAGGGACTTAATCACTGACCAATAAGGAGCTGTTCCTCACCCCACTGAGTCGATCCTTCCAAAAAACATCATCATAAGGCTGTATAACCAGCTCTAAGATGTGTGTTTGCGTGTGTGTGTGTGTGTGTGTGTGTGTGTGTGTGTATGTGTGTGTGTGTTTGTGTGTGTGTATGAGGGGGTCCTCTGATGTTATGCTGTGCTCCAGTTCGATCGGAAACAGTTCGAGTTCAACGTCAAAATTGTCATCAAATATGTCACCTGAACTCGGATTTCCGTCATTTTCCTCGGGGGAGGCAGGGAGCGGGGGGTGACCTGATCTGACCAGGCTTCGGACGTCAAATCAAGATGGCTGTTCTGCGAATCAACAAGTGAAAGCTGTAATAATAGCTTTTTATCAGCGTTTCTGTCTTATTCGTGTCTAATTAAATCAGTTGTACACACAGTACTGTCCAACTTCTATCAATGGACAATATTGCTTCGTATGCGCAAAATAGCGCATAGTGCGTTATTAACTGGTATTGCTAACAATGGCTAACTTGGCTAGAACTACAAAGATGGGGCTAAAGGTTTTTTTTTGTTTGCCTTTTGTTTCTTGAACACTTTTAACTGGGGTATGATGTCATTGCGGGCGGAAAATCAGAGTGTCCGATAAAACTGGAACGCAGAATTAGTCAATCAGTGTCAGAGGCGATGGAAACAGGCTAAAGCAGACAGGATTAGGTTGCTGGGTCAGACCATGTGTGATCAGCGCCCCAGGTACACTGCTGGGCCGGGCGGCGCTGGAGATTGTGGCTATTCATCATTTCCTCATGTGTTAACTCCTCATGTCTAAGATCTCTGAGGATTCTCTCTCTCTCTCTCTCTCTCTCTCTCTCTCTCTCTCTCTCTCTCTCTCTCTTTCTCTCCCTCTCTCTCTTTCTGTCTCTGTCTGTCTCTCCCTCTCTCTCTTTCTCTCTCTCTCTCTGTCTCTCTCTCTCTCTCTATGTGTGTGTCTCTCTCTCTCTGTCTCTGTCTGTCTCTCCCTCTCTCTCTCTCTCTCTCTCTCTGTCTCTCTCTCTCTCTCTCTCTATGTGTGTGTGTGTCTCTCTCTCTCTCTCTCTCTCTCTCTCTGTCACTCCCACTCTTACTCTCTCACTGTGGATAAGCCATTTTCTGACTCCAAAAGTAGATTCTCTTAGAACTCTGTGCTCTAAGCTGATGACGAGTGGTTTTGCAACGCGGCAGGGGTGTGGGAGATTTAGAGTATTAGCCCAGAGATGGAAGGGGTCAGACATAACTCACTCCACCCAGCAGATCCGGATAGTATGGATGTCAGATAACATTGTCACAGAAAGGCCTCTGATGGACTGAAGAGGCTCCTCGTCACCGGCAT
>NC_140234.1:17185020-17187520 GCF_949987555.1 Borostomias antarcticus
CGCTGAGGAAGAGTTATGATGAAGGTGGGAACTCTGCATGTTTCCACGCAGACTCTAGGTTGGAAGGAAGAGAGAGAACATGCTGTATATATAATTATTAAGACACTGTGTTTTTGCAATGGTTATTAAACTGTGATCGTTCTTTTGACATCAGAGAAGTGAGCAGTGTTTGCTTAAAAGGAGGGCTGCAGCTTTTACACAAAGAGAGAGGTTGTGTGCGTGCAAGCGTGTGAGTGTGCGTTCATGTGTGTGTGTGTGTGTGTGTGTGTGCGTGCATGACACTCGGGGCACTTCCCTATATTGACTCAGCTCAGCTCAGAACATCTTGATTAGTCAGCAGAGCCTCTCAAGGCCAGCTGGTGTTTGCCTTCTGTTTAACCCAGCCATTTACTGACTACAGACACTGTTACTGTTAGATACAGATTCTACTGACTATAGACTAATCTACTGACACTTCACACACTGCTACAGCACACTGACTAACTGATATGCCAGAGATCCTAATCTACTTTGATAAAACCTTCTCCTAACTACTTGAACCTGTCGTCCCCCACCTGTGATGCATGTCGTCAGCATGTACAGTTATTGAATATGTACGTGGAGTGGGGTTTCTAGTTTAGATATATCTACAGAGCCGGTATTTAAGCCCATCATATTTTATGATGTACAAAGCAAAATGTACTTGGCATTGAAAATTTTATTGTGGCGAACGCCCCCGGTGTCGGGCTCTGGTACATGATCGATCGATCTAAAGTCCCGCCCCCTTTGGCGGGGGCCAATCAACTGTTGAGCCTTTACCGGCGTCCACTCGCCAAGGCTGACCCTCAGTCTCTGACAGTCTTCTCTTCTTCATAGTGATGTGTTGAGTCTGAAAGACCGATGACCCGGTCGCTAGCCCATCACCAGGGTTCGCACTGCTACCTGCTACCTTTCACCCAAAAAAACACCACTCTACTCTCAACCACCAGTCTACCTTTCACCCAGAGACAGATGACCATGATCCCCCGAACCCTCTCACTGGAGAGGTCAACGACTGCCGGCTTTTCAAGTCACCTTGCTTTTCACACAAAACCTGAAAACAGTTTTTTTTGTTACATACTGTAGTTCAGGGGAGGCTGTCCTGTCCTTGGTGGGGGGGGGGGGGGGGGGAGGTGTTAAGCATGTACTGTAGAGGAGGGTCTCGTACCCCCACCCACCCACCCCCGACCCTGTTTATGAGCACGGTCACGGCTGGGGTCAGCCTCTCTGGTTTCTCTGTTCAGCTGGAGGAGAGAGGCGCGCGTAGCAGTAGCGTTCCCCCCTTTCTTGTCTCGCACTAGTTTGACAACAGCCAATCACACGCCAGCCAGCCTGTCTCACAGCAGCAACGCCGTCCCTTCCTCATCGCTCGAAACAACACAGACACTATCTCTCTGTCTTCAGATGGACTAAAACAGACTGCAGAGGCTCTTCTCAGACTCGATTCTGTGGGGTCTGCGCGTGTGTGTGCGTGTGTGTGTGTGTGTGTGTGTGTGTCTGTGTGTGTGTGTGTGTGTGTGTGACGTACACATGGACTTCCTCTGCTCGGGGAGTTTGGTCCTCTGGCTATTTTCTGCTGCTTGTTTACTACCGCAGCCTGTTGACGTGACCGTCTCACTGGTCCCCAGACCTGTCAATCAACCTGGATGTCCCGGACCGTCTGCACATGTCAGGTTCTGTCATGAGACCCAGATGGTTTTCTCTGGTGCTGGATGGCCTCCAGAAGGGAGGGCAGATTCAGTACTGTACCAGGACGCTATTACTGTATATCTGTGCTGTAAAACTGCTAGACCCATTCAAATACACTCAACCACAAAAATTCAATTAAAATCTCTCATGTCACCTCTCGACGCCCCCCTTTCCTCCGTCTCCTCAGGCAACAGCTCCGCCCACAACACGTCGGACTCCCTCAACGCGTCGGACCCCCGGGTCACGACGGAGAGCCCGGTGACTGACGAGGAGGAGGAGGAGGAGCAGAACCTGAAGATGAATGGCTGGCCCATCTGCAAGGACCAGGAAGAGATGCTGAACCTGGCCTTCACCGTGGGCTCCTTCCTGCTCAGCGCCATCACCCTGCCGCTGGGCATCGTCATGGACAAGTACGGCCCACGGAAGCTCCGCCTGCTGGGCAGGTAGGTCGCCATGCGGAGCACGAGGGGGTGGTGTGTGTGTGTGTGTGTGTGAGTGTCTGGATGCTTGTTTTCAATGACGTGGGGGAGCACGGACACGGGGGTGTGTGTGGGTGTGTGTGTGTCTGGATGCTTGTTTTCAATGACGTGGAGGAGCACGGACACGGGGGTGTGTGTGTGTGTGAGTGTCTGGATGCTTGTTTTCAATGACATGGGGGAGCACGGACACGGGGTGTGTGTGTGTGTGTGTGTGTGAGTGTCTGGATGCTGGTTTTCAATGACGTGAGTTACGGTATAGATTGTGTCTGGGTTTGTATCCTGTTAAGTGTCAAATGTTCATCTCTTGAATGGTC
>NC_140234.1:17192520-17195432 GCF_949987555.1 Borostomias antarcticus
CCCTCGTCCTAACTCTTTATCTCTGTGATGACTCAGGTCTAAAAATAGGGACAAACACAAACCCCCTCACCATCTGTGTCTGCTGGAAGACCGCTTACACTGTCTGTCCGTCTGTCCGTCCGTCCGTCCGTCCGTCCATCTGTCCGTCTGTCTGTCCGTCCGTCCGTCCGTCTGTCCGTCTCAATTCTCCTATAAAAGAATGGGTCTTGCGTAACAGCCCATGTGCTTGTAGACTATGCCTCTGTGTTGACGAGTACACAAGTGCACACTTAAGGGAACATGTAGGGACTTGAGACACAGCTGTCCAGATGGGCAGCAGCAGGTGAGAGGACAGGTGAACTGGAACCTGGCCAGTAAACATGTCCGTCAATCATTAACCAACTCTGTGAGAGTCACTTATTCTCTATTGACACATTAGTTACAGCATGACCCAGGGAGGGCTTTTAGACGTGGGTACTGAACTGTAAAAATGTTTTTATTGTTTCATTCAGTATAAATCTATTAGGTACAACTCATCTGTAGTTTATGCCAGGTGTGTGTGGAGAGATTAACGACACGGCACTGACTTCAGACTCGAGAGCTTACTGCCTTAATGTCTGTATCAGACAGACAAAACACCTGTTAGCTGATTCTGTCTGTCATCACCAGCCAGACTGGCTGACTGTCCATATTCTCTCTCTCTCTCTCTCTCTCTCTCTCTCTCTCTCTCTCTCACCCCAGTCCCCTCCACCCCAACTGCCTTTGCTGAAGTCGTTAGTTTCACAACCGCACTCAGTTTGAACTTGTTGATTTTTGGCCCCTCCCTCCTGTTGTTTTCAACCGTATCTTCCCATCCTGGTGGGGGGGGGGGGGGGGGCGGGACGGTAGGCAGGCTGTAGGGGTCTCTCTGTGCTCTGCTCTCTCCCTCTCCTTCCGTCATCGCGTGGTCTCGTGGTCGCACGTCGGACCGTCGCGTGACAGTCTGATAAAGGAGAACGAGGAAGTGAGGAGAGAGAGAGAGAGAGAGAGAGAGAGACGTGGAGAAGATCATCGCTAGCTCAGGCCGGTCATGAAACATAACTCCATAACTCTTCCCCGTTAATTGGCATTGCTGCCTTCCGGTCGTCCTCTCCTGTCTGAACACACACACACACACACACATACACACACACACACGCACACACACGCACACACCGAGTCTCACGACAGTGTTGACCCTGACCCGCAGGGTCTCCCCGACTGTAGGTGTCATAGCAGACTAGTTCCAGCTGGCTGCAGCGCCTGGCCCAGGGCAGGCCAGAGGAATGCGCTGCTTGTTATTGTCATCCTGCCATTCCTGGATGTTGTGGTGCTGCTGTCTAACCTTTGGTCCAATTAGCAGGAGAGGGTGAGAGATTTTGCTCTCTAACAAGCAGTGGCCCCGCAGTGAGCAGGACAAATGCACAGATGGAGGGATGTGGAGCGATGGATGAATGGATGAATATGGAAAGAGAAAGAGAGAGAGTTTTGGAGAATTCTTGGAGACTGTGTCTGTGACCCGTGAAAACATCGAAGAAAAGTTCTTTGTTTCCTCTTCTTCCTCCCTGTCTCCCTCCCTTCCTCCCTCTCTCCCTCCCGTCCTCCCTCTCTCCCTCCCTTCCTCCCCCTCTCCCTCCCTCTCCCTCCCTTCCTCCCACTCTCCCTCCCTTCCTCCCTCTCTCCCTCCCTTCCTCCCTCTCTCCCTCCCTCTCCCTCCCTTCCTCCCTCTCTCCCTCCCTTCCTCCCTCTCTCCTTCCCTTCCTCCCCCTCTCCCTCCCTTCCTCCCTCTCTCCCTCCCTCTCCCTCACTTCCTCTCTCCCTCCCTTCCTCCCTCTCTCCCTCCCTTCCTCCATCTCTCCCTCCCTCTCCCTCCCTTCCTCCCTCTCTCCCTCCCTTCCTCCCTCTCTCCTTCCCTTCCTCCCCCTCTCCCTCCCTCTCCCTCCCTTCCTCCATCTCTCCCTCCTCCCTTCATAAGAGACCTAGGCTGCTCCTGTCATCTACCAACATCATGTTTTCTCACAACACTCTCCTTTTCTCTCTCTCTCTCTCTTTCTTTCTTTCTTTCTTCCTTCCTTTCTTTCTTTCTTTCTTTCTTTCTTTCTTTCTTTCTTTCTTTTTCTCTCTCTTTTCATCTCTCAAGTGCTCTAGTTGTTTACAGTTTGTAGTAGGGAACAACATGTGCTCTTGCCCTTGGCCCAGCTGAGATCATTACACTTCCCTCTCTCTCTCTCTCTCTCTCTCTCTCTCTCTCTCTCTCTCTCTCTGCTCTGTTCCTCTCTCTCCCTCTCTGTTTCTCTCTCTCGCTCTCTCTCTCTCTCTCTCTCTCTCTCTCTTGCTCTCTCTCTCTCTCTCTTGCTCTGTTTCTCTCTCTCTCTCTCTCTCTCTCTATTTCTCACTCTAATTAAGTGGAGGGGAAAACATACTGTCAGAGGACCCACCCACATTACACACCCACACACACAACACAACACACCACACACACAGTCAACAACTCTCCAACAACATATTCATCATTAGTCAGTGACATGTCAACCCGAGAAGGCAGAAAAAATGTGTGTGACTTACGAGTGTGCAATGGGGGCGTACACATACAGTATGTCTTTGTTTACAACAGTAACAGAACAGTGTTTTACCCACATTCTACCCAGTGCCTAATGTTCTCTCTCTCTCTGTCTCTCTGTCCATCTCTCTCGCTCTCTCTCTATCTATCTCTCTCCCTCTCTGTGTCTCAATTCAATTAATTTCTACTCAATTCACTTTATTGGAATGACAAATTGTTCATCATTGTTCAGCAGACCTCCCGGAGTCCGATAGATACCCCGTGTCTGCTGTGGATGTCGTAGCATGTCCGTAGAATGTTCTCTCTCCTATGATGCTTTTAGCCTCTCCTACTCTGAAATGTAATAATTTATTGC
>NC_140234.1:17195632-17373132 GCF_949987555.1 Borostomias antarcticus
AACAGGCACAAAGTCACAGCCTTTCCTGACGTGCGCTGTTTGTCCCCCGCAGGTACCCATCCTCCCAGTTTGGAAGCCTGACGGGTATGCAGTCTCTGATCAGCGCCCTGTTCGCCCTGCTGCAGCAGCCCCTGTTCATGGCCATGGTCGGACCCCTAAACGGAGACCCCCTATGGGTAAGACGACGGTCGTACCCTCCTTCACCCTCACCTTCCTTCAACCTGCCTCTCCCTCCCTCACCCTGCCTCACCCTCTCTCAACCTCCCTCACCCTGCCTCACCCTGCCTAATCCAACCCCCCCCCCCCCCCCCCCCGCCCATCAATACTCACCTCCCTCCCTTCCGTCTCTCTCCCCTTGTTAACTATTGTAACCCGACTCTAGTGGATCTTGAAAAAAAACGCACCCTCTCTAGCCCCCCCCCCCCACCGACCTATGACGTAATGTGCTGTGGAGGGAGGGAGAGAGGGAGGGAGGGAGGGAGGGAGGGAGGGAGGGAGGGAGGGAGAGAGAGATGGAGAGATGGAGGGAGGGAGGGACCGACCGACCGATGACGTAATGTGCTCTTCCCAGGTGAACGTGGGCCTGCTGGGCCTGAGCATGCTGGGATTCTGCCTGCCGCTCTACCTGCTCTGCCACAGCCGCCACCTGCGGCGCCTGAAGAGGGAGCGCGAGGAGGACCCCAAGATCTACGTCCAGATAAACAACGGCGGCAAGCCCGAGGCCTCCGTCTAAACGCGGAGAGGAAGAGGATGAAATGAGAGTGGGGGGAGAGGGAGGAGGGGGGAGCGATAGAAGTCTCTCTAGAGGGATCGGATGATAGGTCGTATCGCTGACCACTCCCCCCCCCCCCCCCCCCCCCCCCCCGGTATTCTGTCCCTCACACCGTCTGCACTTGCACTCAGACGACACTCTCTCACACTTTGGTCCACATTCCACCCTCTTAAACACACACACACACATTCATGCCCACTGCCGGTCACACTCAGTCAGGCAAGTACTGACCACCCGCACGTACACACCTCCACACCCCCACAGGCCCAAACACACAAACTGTGTACACTGTGAAAGACCTGCCAACACGCACACACACGCTCACACACAAACACTCATCAGGACACTTGTTCAACGCACACCTGGTTCCTTCGCCCAGGCTGGCCTCACCAGTACGCCGACGCTGTTCTCATCCAGGAGCCGAGAGCGGGCGGAGTGCTGGACTGTATCCGCGAATTTGAGGAGAGAGGAGGAAGGGACAGGAGGAGAGGAGGGGAGCAACACCCTCATCTCAGCGACTGGCTCCTTCCTCTCTTGTCCCTGCTTCGTTTCATTTCTCTTCGTTTGCTATGTTTTTCATTCTCTTGTCATCCGGTCGACTGCGCCGCTCTGCCGCGGGAGAAGACTCCTCCCTCTCACCGTCCGTCCGTCCAAACCGCCGGCAGCGCCGGCGGGGTGTGACTGACACCGTGAGAGGGCGCGTCGTCCCTCGCCTCCCTCACCAGAACCGCGATTGTCCTCCTGCGCCACCGGTATTTCCTCCAAGGTGTTGAAGGGCGGCAACCGTGTTGAGTATCTCCGTATCTGTGTTAGCGCTCCCTCTGCTCTGCGGAGGGGGGGAGGGGGGAGTCTTCCTGTCACAACTCTTGAGCTCTGAGGGGATCGACACTACTGGCGCTAGGCCACCTGTGTGTAGGTCAGTGAGACGTCAATGCCTCTGTGCGTCAAGAGCAGGTTTAGACCGGTTTAGACCGGTTTAGACCGGTGGTTGATGCTAAAAAGTGAGATTTAAATTCTCCAAATGGTGCTAAGAGCTCACAGCGACAGGATGAAGCGTACGTACGTGCGAGGGAATGGATAGCTGTCCCGACTCAAAATGTTGCCGTCATGTCAAGCCGACATGATTGGCTGAGTGCTCCTTCCTTTCTGTGTGTCTCTGTCCAATGGTAAACCCACGTCATTATTAGAGAAGATTCCAGAGGTTTTGACAGTCTAAAGCACACTGAGGCTGTTGAGGCTGCCGTCAACCCTGAGCTCCAGGGGGACAAGAGAGCTAGGACAGGAAGCTCTCTCAATGCTGTATACTGTATCACCACACACACACACACACATATTCATATTACCAAGTGCTCATGATAACCTGTTGACTTCTAAGTGTTTGTTTTGTAATTGTGTTAACACCAGATTATTTCATATCAAGTAATCTGGATTTTTAAAGGTAATAGTTGTTTTGTTTTTTTTGTTTCGTATTCACTTGCAATATTGATTATGAATGATCCGATGGCAGATGTTGTTTCCTGTAGGTTTGTTAGGAGGAATACAGATTTTTATAGCTGGATTGATTGAAGAGATGTGTAGGATGGAATGAGCTGTGGAGGAGGGTAATGTTCCCTGCCCTGTCTTACCTGATTCACATGGATCCATTTCAGTTCTGATTCGCTGTAGCAATAAGTGCTTCTGTGAGGTGCTGAGCAAAACTATTTTCTTAAATAGATACACCTATCTCTCTCTCTCTCTCTCTCTCTCTCACACACACACACACACAACGGCGCAATAATGTGTATTTGTGTACTGTAAGGCTAAACAGCAAGGTGCTTCTTAATCACAGGAATATATATTCTCTCGTTGGCAGCATTTTATTTTACTGTACCATTTCCACCTATTTATACTTAGTATTTATACAATATAACATAATAACAATGGCTACTTTTTTGTATTCCTTTCAACGAATCCAACACAGTTGGTGACTGACTACCTGTTACCTATGTACAGGTACCGTGTGGTGCTTGTTATGTACAATGAGACCCAAAGATACAAATAAGTAGTGTATTAACCATTTGACTATGTAATTACTAGGTAAATACTAGGGTAATACCATGGATACTGTAGGTAATGTAAAATCAAGTGCTGCCCTGGTTTTATTCATAATACTGGTTGGGTAGAGACCAGATAGTTCTGGAAACGTCTCACCAACAAAACCTTTTGAAAACTTGAATTCCCTTATACAATCAAAAAGAGAGACCAGTCAGATGCTTGAAAACAATGTTAGCTCCTTGAAATGCACATTCTTGCTGCTGGAGTGAGTGGTGTGGCCCAGATTTGGTTACCTGGTACCAGTAGGCAGGCCTCAGTGGGACTTTGTGTGCTTCAAGGATGATTTGCAAGAAACAGAGAGAAAGAGAGAGATATATATATATATATATATTGATTCTGTTTGTTGTTCTGTTTGTTGTATTCAGATACCTGTATGACCTTTTTTGCTCAGCAGTCCCTCACAGGAGCACTTCCAAAGACAGCCATTACCTTGCAGAGTGCCTCTCTATGTGCAGACGATTTGAGATGTGGATCAAGGCCAACGTTGGTGTCCCGCCCTCTCTCAGTATCCATTACTCTGATCCAGCCATTGTCCACAAACACTGTCCAGAAATGTTCTGCTGACAGACCTGTTTCTCTAGTCTCTCTCTCTCTCTCTCTCTCTCACACACACACACACACACACACACTTGATGAATGAGTATACTGTATGTGAGATATGAATTGCACATTTGCACCTTGGTCTTCCAATGAGGACCTCAATATGACAGTTCTGAATGGCCAGTATTGAACTATATACAGTGCACTGCTTGCTAGCTCTGCATGTAGCACATAATCTACTCCCCTAGCATCAGCAGCAGTTGTTCTGATTTCACTTTGATCTGAGTTAAGATGGCAACTATAATTAAATGTTATTTTTATATTCACAGAAAATCCCATGCAGGAACCTATACCCCAGTCTCTCAGTACAAGAACACACACACACACACACACACACACACACACACACACAGCTCAACAGAGAAACAGGCCTAGTCATCTTCAACACCATGACTTAGTAAATTGCATGGATCTGTTGACTTAGTAAAAGCGGAAGCAGATGTGTGTTTGAAGCATGCATGTGTCCTAATGGGACAGGTTCTTCAACATCTGCCTATAGAGATTGCAGGTGGCTTCCAATATACAACGCCGTACTGTACTCCAGCGCTATGAATGTGGGACTGTCACCTTCCAGTCCCTCAGAATGGTCAAATCAGCACTTTTTACACTGCCATACCTTAAAGTCTCACTCTAATCTAAATACCATGCACCTCCCTTTTATGTCATATGCCTTGACTTGACTTCTAGTTTGATTGATTGATTGATTCATAGACTGATTGATTCATAGACTGATTGATTCATAGACTGATTGATTCATAGACTGATTGATTGAGGAGTGTTGGTTTTGGATTAAGGGGGTTTCATGATTACACACATTGGTTGGGAATTTCAGCTGAAACACCAATTATTTTCCCTGACTTGTATTTTTTATATTTTGTTTTTCCCTGCAATGTACATTTTGTTTGTTGTTTTCACATTTTTATTTTTGGCATCTGTCAAAACAAATGTCACGTCTATACTATTCTGTATATGTGTTTTCATTGTATTGTGTCTCTTATCATGATACAGCCATTGTTGACATTTTGAGTCATGTTTAAACTACAGAAAAAAAAGATCAATATATGTAAAAATAAACAGAAAGAGTTAATTTGTACAAAATGGCTTCTGTCAGTTTGTGTATTTTGAGGGGCTGGAGAATCACAGACAACACAGTCACACATATTGTAGCTTCATCTTCCCTTGGACTAATAGTTGGTACCCTGCGATTGGTGTGGAGTGACCTTGAAGTAGAGGGAACCAGCGTCTTCACACCCTCTAGAGCGCATAAACAGCCACCATTAAATCCAATTATTTCCCCCAGTGGAGGAGGGCAGGACTCTTGTTTTGCCAGTTTCATAACGGTCACATTCATTTGATAGCTGGACGCTTTCCCAATGTAGTAGGGTCCAGAATTAAATGTGTTTTAAAGCAAGACCCTGGATATGCTGTTAAAATTACCACCACTAGAGGGCACACATGTACAACAGCAAAACAGCAACGGAACTCTAGTACAGTGTTTCTCAACCAGGGGTCCATGGACGGTGGTCCCTGGCATAATTACAGGGGGTCCTTGGGAAAGTTTAAAATATTCTTTTTGAAATTGTATTTTTGTTAAATGTATCAAATATGTTTAAATACTATTGTATAAGCCCATCCTATGTAACAAAAAATAATACTGTTTTAAAATGAACCAATAGGCTAGGCTTATTTGCACACATTCCCAATTCTCACGTTAGTGGACATAACTCACTCATTCTTGAAACCTAATGATTCACAAATGATTCAAACAGTGTGTGGGGAATGTTAAGATCATTCATGTTAAATATGAATACAATAGAAATGATATGGCTTCTTATAACCCTACTAAACCATCTTAAGCATAATGAACTGCATGAGGGGGCACAACTATTAGTAACTATTTTTTATAATACAATATGCTACTGTATTTGTGCAGCACTGATGCATGCTAATTATACTGAGCTCTCTCATTCTCCCTCTGACTGATAGTATGTTGAACTTGTGTTTGTTTGTGTAGGCCTAAGTTTCACACGTTGCGGTAGCTGTCCTCAAAGTAAGGGCATGTATGCCTGTAAGCTTTGATGACAGCATATCCTGGAGTGCACAGCTCAGCATTTGCTCCCACACTTGTGGAAACCGCTATGTTGGTGTCACTTCCTTTTTCAATACGGCTGCCGTCAAACACCCAGGCCAAGTCCAGCCTGGCTTATGTGCGTGGTTGGCTTGTTTCTGTTCAGGACTGGTAGGACGGAAGCTAGTCATGCCACTGAAATAGCCTAGCTGTGAATTGGAATGACATGAAATAATGTCTGATAAATTAAGATAGGTCTTGTCGCCTGGACACAACAGTTCCAATGCTTCCAATGCTAATCCAGCACAATAAGAGTGGGATAGCCAGTTAGCTCATGAGCTCACAACAACTAGCAGCAGCTTCCATAACATTAATGGTAGCGGTCAGTGGCTAAAGCAGTTACACTGATGGTTCCTGTAACGTTAGTTTTTTTGCTGCAATTGGTTCAACTTCTGTTTCTGGACAAAAGTCATTACTTGCTATATGCACTTTCCTTTAGGTGGTGAAGTAAGTAGACGGTAATCTCTGAGAATGTACTGCGTGGGAGTCCAATGCTCTGATCACTACTCTATTGTGGAATTTAGGTAAGGGATAAAAAGGTTGGAGTGAAAGGATGAATGTGTGGAGGTTTGGGATATAGTCCCATAAAGTCATCCCCACCAGGTCTTGAACCCCGGTCTCCCGGGTGGGAGTCCAATGCTCTCACCACTACCCTACTTGTGCAGTGTAGATCGGCAGGGTTGATTTTGGTGTGCTTGGACTACTGCCTCTTGTGGTGCCAACAGAGCGATGCAGGCCAACATTGTCGGGAGGAATGGAGGGAGGGAGGGAGGGAGGGAGGGAGGGAGTGATAACCCGAGAAACGCTATACTAGGTGCGCTGACTTCCAGCCACGCACAAAAAACACACCATTGTTTCTTAATGTCTTCATTTATAAGGAATATAAAGTAAGTATTTTTAATTTAACAGATAAATACTATAATTAGTTAAAAAAAACACAATTAATGTTAATAATTAAACTATGGGCTCCAGTGGGGGAGCACTAGCACTTTTGGGGTGGGCCAGGCCCCCTAAGGCCCGCCCATAGTGACGCCATGCTACTAAATAATATTATTGGTGTGGGGAGGCGGTGTGGGGTAGCCTGATATCAGACAGAATGTCAGCTCGTTACACTCCGTTGAAATCTTCCAAGAATCAGTCAACTTCGGTGGAATGGGCATATTTGAAAGTCTGGATCCAGGCTAGGGGTGGGGGGTCCTTCAGGGTTTTTCAAAATATGCCAAGGGTCCAGAGCTCAAAAAAGGTTGAGAACCACTGTTTTAGTAGGCTACTACAAAGCACTTTATAATAGGTTACTTAAAGGAGTAGTAAAGGGAAAATGCATGTTTAGCCCTGTTTTAAGGTTACTTATGATCATATACAATGGTTCAGATCAAAACGTTGACAAAACTAGCACTTTTGAGAAAGTCTGATAATTGCTCTACCACCGTTTTGGTCATACAATGGATGTGGATGGGCATCTTGAAAAATCATTCAAAAAACATGTTAAACACTCAATTTCAAAGACAAGAAACGAGGTGTTAGTTGGCGATCTGACATATAATTCGCTATAAAGTAAGATTCTAGTTCATCTGGAAAGGCTTTTTAAAATATTTAGCATAGAACTATTTAGTTGCAGGACATACGTGTGTAAACTTCCGCAAACTAGGTAGCCTAGCAACATAAACAATAACAATAGCTACCATAAGTAGTTCCGCTTCCTGAATCCCCTCTGCGGATTGATCTACACATCTATAACGGTTGCTTCAATACAAGACAATGGATTTCATAAAATGATCAAACAAACCCTACAGGATTCATACTTTGCGGCAAATTTGATGTCAGAACACCAACGGACACCAATTACCCCCTCGGTGAGCTTCTTGTCTTTGAAATCGAGAGTTTAACATGTTTTTGAAAGATTTTTCAAGGTGCCTACCCACATCCATTGTATGACCAAAACGGTGGTAGAGCAATTATCAGACTTTCTCAAAAGTTCTAGTTTTGTCAACGTTTTGATCTGAACCACTGTATATGATCATAAGTTACCTTAAAACAGGGCTAAACATGAATTTTCCCTTTACTACTCCTTTAACATACCGACCTGTTAGAGAACCTTCCATTTTGTCATATGCTCTATACTGTGCTACTATAAATTGCACCATTGACATACCAAAGACCATAGTTAAATTTTTCACCATCTTTGTAGCTACTCCTAAGTAATAAAATAGTGTAGTCTGTCTATTTGAGAACAAACTGGCCTCAACGTCATAGGGAGGGAAAGTGAAAACATGCGCCCCTAGCAGATTTGTTCCTATCGGAGAGGAGTTTCAATGTAATCTCCCATAGACCGGATTTTCTAATATTTACTACGAAACCATTTCGGCGAAGTTATCAAAACAAAACCTTCTGAGTGTTTTTACATTAATAATCTACCAACTGTGAGAATTCCAAAATATTTTTCGCCTTCTTTCAAATTTTCGAAATTGCTCCATTCCTCCAGTCAAAGTCAATGGAACTTAAGAAAATATTTTCATAATTCGGATTGTGATTGAAAATCAACTATGATCACCAGAATCAATAAAGTTTTTCTCCAAGTATTTGCCGTTTAAGGCATCCTACTAACTTTTCGGTGTCGACCAAGATATAATTTTTCAAAAGACGTGTCTATGAGAAATCAAATTCATTCTCTCGGCATTAGGAACGCTACCACTAGGGGGCGATGAGATTACTTTCCCTCCCTATATTGCCGTGGAATTCTATGACCCACCTACATAGGTTTCCGTGGTCGTTAGTTTTTATTTCAGAGCTTTTTATTTCAGAGAGGAGATTTTTTTTCAACATAAGATTTTAGTGACAAAAATTAGCCTACAATATACAAAATCACTGTGCACGACACGACAGCGTCGAACAAAAGTGATTATTTTATGATGACGTGACACCGACACGCCCCTTATTTTAGTCCGCATTTCCTTGGCTAATTCTCTTTCCGGTACATCATGGCGCCCCCCACTCCACTTTTAGCAGGTGGGCTGTTTCATTGTACCGCCAAATCACTTAATTTCTTGTTTAATAATTGTTCAAATGTTCACCTTGGTTTGGATCACACACTGCATGTCAGCGAAGTTGTCACCAAATATAAAAATCGAAGTTGTAGAGTATTTAGAGCTAATGCGACCTCATAGTTAGCTAGCTAACGTTAGCACTACTTATTGCCAATCAAACCCGTCATTATAACGTTAATCCTATTTAACCAGCCCTCTCAATATGTTGACTAGTAGCTAAAATGTGATATTCAAAAGCTTATCTGACGATCTCTTGTTGCTGGTGACACGGTGCAATGTGTAAACTAGCCTGACATCGGGCTGAATCGGAGCCAGGCTAGTAAACTAGCCTAACAAAATTAAAATAATATAGAATAGTGACATGATTATAGCTGTTCGTGGGCCAAGGTCAGCTAAGCACTAACGAACCTTTGGCTTGGTATGACAGTCCGAGGATCCGACGGGACACTGCTGCTCCGTGGACCTCCAACCTGTGAGGAAAATGCTACTTTTCAAAGGTGATTGTACATCAACGCATTCACATGGCACACACACATACACACACTTGCACATGACCTGATGGTATGTATAGGACGCGCCACACACATACATACACACACTCACTCATACATTAAACTCACTGTATATACACTGACTATATCACTACTTTTGTATTGTTATTCTCTCTTAGCTTAAACTTTCTTTTTTTGCACTAGCATTTTGTACTCACCCTGTGCACTTATGCACCACGTCCTAAAGCAAATTCCTAGTGTGTTGAAAAACTACAATGGCAATAAATTGATTCTGATCACGGGTGTTCTCCTGATCATCCCAATGAGGCCCTTGTTTAATCACAAACAGACTAGCTTATATTCATGCATGTTAACACTTTTCATACCTTTTATTATCAGGGACTCCCGGCAAGGTAGATATTTGTCTTTCAGTAAGGATGGGACACTGTTCGGATGGTGTAATGGAGAAAAGTAAGTAGGCTATCTTATGATACTTTAGGAATCTTATGAATCTCATTTAAAACCGACTGTTCAGCTAAGGCCACATACCTCAGTGCTGGGGTCTCTCTGTGGTTCTTTGCATGCTGTTTAATCTGCACACTCTTTGTTTTGTCAGGGTCAGGGTTGTGAAGGTGGCAGATGGCACAATAGTTCAGTCTTTTGATCTTCCAAAAACGTCACTATTGGAGTTCTCACCACTGAACTCCTTACTGGCCACCTGGCAGCCATACAGCAGTAAGTTCTTCAAAAATGTATTTGCCATAATACTGTTATTTATCTAGACAATGAAATACAAGAGCATACGGCATGGCAACTCTGTCCTTCACATTAGTGCAAATAATTCTTTCTTGTTTTAGAAACACAAGACAACCCACAAGGCGATGCTAACTTGCAGCTGTGGGACTTGGAAAAGGGAACCTGCCTCAAAGCCTTCTACCAGAAGAAGGTACAGGGATGGTGAGTATGTGTATAGGTGCATTGCTCTGTGTTTATACATAGTCCTAAAGGAAGATCATGTCTCAAGGATGTGACGATGAAGGACTTGTCAATGCAAGAACTTCAACGCATATATATAATTAACATTATCCATTAAAATAACTAGCCTCTGCCCGCTATGGTATCAGAGGATCTTACTTTAGTTTTTTCTTTGTTTACAGGAGTCCCAGCTGGGCGGATGATGAGAAGATCGCAGTCAGGAGTGTCAACAATGAGCTCCACTTCTTTGAAAACAATGACTTCGGTGAGTATCTCTAATACTGTTTCTTTCTTAAATAGCATAACATAATTCTTTCACACACATCCACAAGACACTGAGGGGTACCAGTGCATATCTAGTACAGCCCACATTCCATGATGAAGGTATTTTAATCACTTTATCTTTCCCCAGGTAACATCGCAAATAAACTTCACCTTCAGAAGGTGTCAGCGTTTGAGCTGTCCCCTGGAAGTCAGCCTAGCAAGGTACAAGCTCTTTTCCTGTATGTTCTTTGTGTTTCCTACATGTAACCCGACTGTAATAACAATATCTGATGTATGTGTGAGACTATGTATGAGTACAAATCAACATTTCTCCCATGTGCCTGCTGTAGGTTGCTGTCTATGTTCCTGGTTCCAAGGGTGCCCCCTCGTTTGTGAGGCTTTACCAGTACCCTAATTTCGGAGGACCAACCTGTGCTCTGGCCAATAAGAGCTTCTTCAAGGCAGACAGGGCCGCCATGCTTTGGAACAAAAAAGGTTGGCCAACAAGGAATTCATCTGTGTCATTTTGCTTTTCTATGTTCCGGAGGCCAGTGGTTTGTTTTGAATTGGATATTTTAGTTATAAAGCTTTAATTTTAGCCTTTGTGTTTTATGGCCCCATCAGCCACTGCCGTTGTGGTCACGGCCAGCACAGATGTGGATAAAACAGGGGCCTCATATTACGGAGAACAGACTCTACACTACCTGGGCGTCAACGGCGAGACCGCTGTGGTTCAGCTACGTGAGTAACACCCTCAGATGTTCATTAACCCTTTCAATACGACCACGTCACCGGCAACATTTTAAAAATATCTAACAAATATTTAATAATATTAAAAAATATCTAACAAATCTAAAAAATTCCTCACTCCAACACTTGCCGAAAGATGAGAAACTGCGCTTTCTTGTATTATAGGGAAAATCCAATTAATATTTGAAATGTCACTGTACTTTCAGGGTTAAAAGGGTTAAGGCTTACTATGTAGTTCTGCAAATATGTCTGAGGATAATGTACTAACGGTTGTGCCTTGAACAGCCAAGAACGGACCCATATACGATGTGGCGTGGAGCCCGAACTCCACAGAGTTCTGCGTGGTGTACGGTTTCATGCCTGCCAAGGCCACCATCTTCAACCTCAAGTGTGACCCCGTCTTCGACTTCGGCACGGGACCCCGGAACGCCGCATACTACAGCCCTCAGGGCCACATCCTGGTCCTGGCCGGCTTCGGGAACCTGCACGGCAAGATGGAGGTGTGGGACGTCAAGAAGTACAAGCAGGTGTGCAAGCCGCAGGCGCCAGACTCCACCCACTTCTCCTGGTGCCCGGACGGCGAGCACGTTGTCACGGCGACGTGCTCTCCCAGGCTACGGGTCAGCAATGGCTACAAGATCTGGCACTACACGGGCACGGTCCTGTACAAGCAGGACACGCCGGAAGGCGCGGAGCTGTGGGAGGTGCTCTGGCAGCCCTTCCCTCACGGGACGTTCTCTGAGCAGCCGATCAAGTTCCAGGCAGCGCCCAGTGAGCTGGGCAGCACGGAGTCCAAACCCGCACAGGCCTACCGCCCGCCGGCTATGCGGAACAAACCTGTCACAGCGAGCTCTAAACTGGTGAGGAAAGCAAACGGCTCCCTTCGTTGACTTAAGTTCATACTGACCCAGTCGCTGAATGCTGTGGTGCCAAAAGGTGAAATCTGGCGCTGTTTCGAGGCAGCTTACTCTTGGAAAAAAACATATGAAGAAGGTTTGACCGTGATTATAAGACCATTACGATTTTCTTTTCCAGCATGAAGAGGAACCGCCTCAGAACATGAGGCCTGGAGCCACAGGGGACAAGCAGCTGTCCAAAAGCACGCTGAAGAACCAGAAGAAACGAGCCAAGAAAGCAGAAGCAGCCAAACAGGTGCGGTATGATTGTTTTGGCATAGCACGCAACAGGATACATCATTTGGAATGCAACCACGTGTTATTTTGGGACAGCATCCTAGCTCCAGAGGAGCGCAGCGCGACCTATAGGTATAGGTACTGCATTTGTAATGCGCTCCCCATCCAGTTGTTACACTGGCCCGGAGCGCCATTCACACACCAATGGCGCTTGCCTGCTCATTGGGAACAATTTGGGGTTCAGTGTCTTGCCCAAGGACACTTCGACAGGTAGTCAGGAGAAGCCGGGATTCGAACCACCGACCCTACGATCACTGACCCGCTCTACCTCCTGAGCTATACCGCCACCCCTCACCTGGTGTTGAGAGAATTGCGTTGTGCATCTACAGGAAGGAAAGTCCGACAGCCCTGAGCCCCAGTCGGAGCCATGCCCGTCCGAAAGCGCTGGACCTGCCTCCGGTGCCACCGAGTTGGACAGGAAGATCAAGAGCCTGAAGAAGGTGAGAGAGTCACTGGCCTCGTTTGATCACTCTGAAAACGCAACCTTCCGCATCCCTTCCCTCATGTAACCTCTGATGTAACGATTGAATGGGTGAAAACATAATGCCTCTCTCCACATCTCACACTGCAGCAGAGCCTGCATCGGCATTATCATAACACTAGCTTATGCGGTCTCATTTTGCTCAGTATTGACATAGAATTGTTACATCTGTTCTGGGAAAATTATACTCCTTTCCACTTTGATTATTGATATATGCTGGAGTGGTGCCTATGAATGGATGAGAGATTTTGTTTTTTAATTCCAACCTCAGAAACTGAAAGCTATTGATGAACTGAAAGAGCAACAAGCATCTGGAAAACCTATGCAGAAGAATCAGGTACTGTTCTGGGGACCTGTTTCAGTGTGCTTGACCACAAGGTGTTTGGAGTGTGAATAACTATTTGGAATTCCATCACCATATACATACATTCTAATTCGACCTTGCTCGTTGAATTGCTCAATCTATTTTCTTTTTCCTGTGTCCATAAGCTCGATAAGATGGAGAAGGAGGCTCAACTGTTGAAAGAACTGGAGGATCTTGAATTGGGAGTGTAGAAGAAATCATTTCCCATGAGGGGATATCCACAACAACCCTGCCAGGGCGTAGGAGGATCCAGGAGGCTACAGTTGTCAATTACGGACATTATTTCAGATATGGACCTCGTGTGACAACTTTAAAGATTATTCCCAAGAATTTAAAACTCAAAAGCACTATTGCTATGCAATGTATTGTACAGATAATAAAGCCAGTAAAGAAGTATTTTGTTTGGATTGTCTGAAATGCTTCAAGGCTTTCAGCAGCTTGAAGTTTCAAATTAAAGCAATGCATTGAAAATGGAAAACTCCAATAACCTTATCGCCTATTTACCATTGTTCATATTTCCTGATGCCAAACTGTTTGTTGTCATAGATCAAAGGAATGGTTGATAATTTCATAAAACGTTGATTTACTGTTAATAACAGGAATTTGTGTTTTATTCATGCATTCATGTGTAATAACCACATCACATTCATACTGTATAAGCCTGAAATGATGCGTGACAAAACGTGCATTGGCTGTTGTGTGGATTGAGCGGACGTTTTTATTGGAGGACCGCCTTGTCAATCATAGTTGTCATTAACCCGCTCCCGCCCACAAGGAAGTGTTACAGAATCCAGCAATGAGTTGCTCGACGTTGTCATTACAGAGGAAACATACATTTTACACCGTTATTTATTTTGAGCTAAGTTAATGTCAGTGTTGGTCCTCATGAACACGAGTGCAGTGAACCGTTAGTTGCGTGCTTTTGGCACGTGCCGTACATGCACCGAAACGCATGTGGACGTATGTGAACCCGATTCAAGCGGTAGGCTAACATGCCATTCTGAGATGGAAACCCACATGGATTCAGCAGCTCTAGCGATATTGAAAAGTGGGTCTCAAGAGATTGAGGAAGGGGTAACGATGAACCAAGAGTCTGGTCCGGTGATCGGATTGCATTTTTGTGAGTCCACGCCTCTGGTTTGGCGTGCGGCTGAGCTGAGAGCGTCCCGCGGCGTGGGGATAGTCGGGTCCCTGGTGGGCTCGCTGGCCAGACAGCCCAGACAGAACGGCCGGCTCGGCAGACCGCTGGAGCTGATGCAGGAAGAGGGACGGGTGCTGAAAGAGATGGGCAAAGCTACAGTAATCCTTCCACTGGTAATACGTGTGTTTGTACTTGAACATAAAATGTGCATACCATGACACTGCACAGGAATGTGTTATAACTAACAGTGATGTTGTTACGCTACTTTTTTTTAGAGACCTACGCTGTAAGTGTATATTGAATGCCAGAGGATCATCCCTTGTGGTGTGTTTTGTTCATGGACCCTGACAGGTTGGGGACAGTGAGGTGAGCCCGGAGCAAGTGGAGCAGTACCTCACAGAACAGGAGCAAAGCTTTGAGGAGCAGAATGTCATGGCTTTAGAGGACAGAAAGACTGTCATGCTAAGAGTTATGACCGAAAAACAAAAAGGTAGGAGGGGGCATATCACTCATATGAGAACCCGGGTGAACCGCTGTTCTGAATGATGCATCTCTAGCTGACTGTTTTATTCACTGCACTTTTTCGGGCTTTTGTTCCAAGCTTGCACTTTCACATTATCTGGTCAAGCCTTTGCACCATTCAGAGGTAGTGTCAGCTCTCTGGACACAATTGGGGTCGTATCCTGTGGAAGGTGGGCACACTTTAGATCACAACACACTCGAGGCAAGGTATGTCGAAGGCAACGCTTAGTTTAAGTAGGTGTTGATATAATGTCTCCGCCCTGTTTTCCCAGGAGGCTCAGAGAGTGAGGACTTGATAAGAGATCGCCTGGCTGCTCTGGAGCAGGGCTTTTCTCTGCCCCGTTCGGCCATGGCGGTACAGATATGTACAGCCAGAGCCGGTCTGGGGCTCTGTCCCGAGGAAAAAGGCTTCTTGGCAGCCAGCTGGCCGGCGCCACGGGACGAGCGGTCCGAGACCATGTTCCGTGTCTTCAGGGATCTGAGGCGTCGGGGATTCTACCTCACCTCTGCCGGGAAATTTGGCGGGGACTACCTTGTGTATCCTGGTGGGTTCCACACGTCATTTCAACGGCGTGTCTGTGATTTGTTTGTCATTGCTGAATTATAACCAACCTCTATTCCTGTGTTTTGTTTTTCCTACATTTTGTTTTAAAGTCGCACTGAAATGAAAAAAACATTCTGTCCCATTTTGGTTCACATAATTGGTCATAGTGTTCACCTATTCAACGATGTATGCCAAAAAAAATACAAAATTCTACTTTTGTTGTAATCTTATATCAAAGAATATAATTTCTTACTTCCTGGAAAACAGTAGGTCACGTGCAATGACGACAACAGGTACCTTAGATTTTAGGCCAATAATCTCACCACATCCACCCATCAATCAACGCTATCCTTCTATCGAATCTGTCTAAAATTCTTAAAACCCGTCCACTTGTCAATGTTCCAATCAAATTCCTCTAAACATAATGTCCCACCCTCATAGCTTGTTTGCGTCGGAAAAACGTCAAACTACGGAAGTTAGATGATCTCAAACGTCCGTTTCAGTGCGACTTTAAGTGTACTTTTTTGCATTTCGTTTTATATGATATTTTATGTGTTTCTTGCACTTTGTCTTTGCACTTTTAATGTCTCATGTAAAGCACTTTGAATTGCCTTGTTGTTGAATGTGCTATGCAAAAAAACTTGCCTTGCCTAAAACTCAATGGTATGGAATCAAACTTTTGTTCCTCTCCGCTTCAGGTGACCCTCTCCGTTTCCATGCCCATTTCATCGCTGTGTGCCTCTCCATGGACACATCGATGTCTCTGTGCGACATTCTTGCCGTCGCGCGGCTAGGGTCCAACGTGAAGAAGACGGTGCTGCTGTGTTCACCTGGTGAGCGCTATGATCACGACAAAGAGGAAGTGGTGTACACGTCCTTGCAATGGAGTGGAATGATTTAGCTTAAAACCACGTCACCTCAGACTTGGGGATGGACAAAAAGCCCGACTTAAGTGGGATTACAAGCCCCACACAAAAGCATACGAGTTGCCTTGAAGAGTTTCGTTCATGTTGGGACTTCCACATCTCTAAAAAGACTGCTATATACAGTACATTGATTGAAGTGGGAATTTCAGTTGAAGTGAACTGTAGCTCCACTTCAGTGCCACCAGGGGGCAGAGAAGAGGGCACACTTCAGCAGTGTCTGATATGTGTTTGTGTGTGAATGTGATTGAGGTGCTTTCTCGAATTGGATGATGGAAGCCAATGAAATGTGACAAGTCAACTCAATATAAAATACATTTGGAGTACAATTTTGAACTTGGTTGCCTTTATTTATACAGTTTGAAGCAACTTAGATGCCACCCATCTTGCCTAACGCACACCCTCAGTTTTCAGCTCCCGCCCTTAAATCTGAAAAGTGATTTGGGTTTAATATTGTGGGTGGACATCAGAGGTTCAATAACATCAAAGTGATTCTGTGGCTTTACGTATAATATCAGCTTCACAGCTACACTGATATTTGTGTTCCGTGGGAAATAAGGCCTAGTCTCTCTGAGTCCTGGGAGCTGTGGCCACCAGGGAGGCAGAACATAACTACGTTTAGCCTGGTCAGAAAAAAGGCACGGTCCCATTCCAGTCAATGGCAGCTCCCTCCCATTTGGTGCGGATAGTCATCTCAACGGAGGGGAACCTCCTTTCTGGGTCCCTGGGGGTGTCGTTGGTACCCACCTCCCAATGGTGGGAGTGTGTGTCTGAGAAGGAGGGGACCAGGTGGGTGGGTGGGGGGGGGGGGTTGAGAAAAGGTACACAACGCTTGTTGACAGTTGACATGAATCTTGTTCTGAACGCAGTAAGGATTAGTTGCTGTCAGTGAGTGTAAGGAACAAGAGTTTGAGGACCATTCATGCGGAATGCTGGCCTGGTTAACCAGACACACCTACAATAACAAGATCAGGTTGGTCTAACGCACTAGTCCAGCTTACCTTTGGCGCAATCACACGGACGATTGTTACATTTATCATAGCACGTTTCATTCGATTGTAACGTTAATCTTCCCTACCAATAGTCAGCAGCGCCGTGCTTGTCTGCGAGGGCTGGCCGTTGTAGAAGTGCATGTGGAACACGTGCTCCATCTTCCAGTCAGAGAGCAGCAAGCGGTTGGGGCTGAAGAGGACGCTGTATGTGCTGTTGATGCAGCACACCCAGATGGGCAGCTTAGGGGTCTTCAGCATGCTCCCCACCTGGAGAACGACACAGCCAGGACATGGGCAAGTCATTTTTTTTTTTTTTAGATATTTTTTAGGGCTTTTCAGCTTTAATGGGATAGGACAGTTGAGAGAGACAGGAAACGTGGGAGAGAGAGAGGGGAGGACATGCGGCACAGGACCCGAGCCGGGAATCGAACCCGGGTCCGCCGCGCAAAGGACTAGCCTTCGACCATGGGCGAGTCATTTTTACAACGAAGGAAGTAAGGATGCTTTTTCGGATGCGAGTTATTCATTTGAGAGCCATAGCAGAATCAGATTGGATCTTTGAGTCCACGCGTAAGGTGTAGTGTGTGAAGTGTAAGAGGCAGTGTACCATGGGTAGTTTGGCTCGCTCCAGCTGCTCACGGCTCCAGTACAGGTACCCCACATCACTGCGGGCCTGAACCCCGTTCAGGGGCTGCTCCAGCGGACTGCCGTCCTCACCATGGCGAAGAGTTCCATTGAACATGTTGGGACTGGCTCTGCCTATGAGCAGCAGATTCAACAGTGCCTGTCGGTGAACCCAAAGAGTGGAGAGTGATTCTGTAAATATGAATTTATCATAAAGTCTCTCATATTATTCGATCGGCTGTAGGGTGACGCAACAGACTCTCCTAACCCTGTTCACATAATGCCACATTCATTCTAGGAGGTATACAGTATATAAGATCACTGGACCCTAGGGGATGAAGTGCATACTGTATCTTATAAAGTACAGTATTGTTTGCAGGCTCTAACCCATACTGGTTCTGATTCACTCCGCTGCACTAACAAAGTCAAACAGAAACCGTTGCCACGGACACAGCCAACTACCGCATTGTACTTGAAGAAAACTGGCACAGGCACAGATGTGTATCTTGTGTTTTGCTTACCTGGCGACACACAAAGTTGCCCAAGCGGAATTGCAGCAGGTGAGAGGTGGTGCAGTCCAGGTCTTCTCTCAACCTGAAAATACAGATAAAGAAAAGAGGTTTTCTTTTTTGGTTTGTGTTTTCAGATCGATCACACAGACTGCATATTGTTCATGTTCGGACAGGTGCCTGACCTCTGACACTGGTTTGGGGATTTTCAATACCTGTACCTGTTTATTGTCCTTGAAAATATTAAACTATAAAGAAATAAGATGACTCCATGGCTCCCATCTTCTTTAAACTGTAGATTGAAGTACAGTAGAGAAAATGAACGACTGACTGAAGTACACTAGAGAAAATGAATGGTTCCAACAGCAAAGGAAACAGCATCACAGCGTTTTAAATATTGATATACAAATCTGACTCACGCATTGGATGTGCTCATAGATGAATTTCCTCACATCCTCTTTCGTATTGAAACTGAAAAGCTGTAGCTGCAAATAAAGAGATGTCTTTACCTCTAAATTGGTAAAGATGGTGATGAAAGTACAACTGTGATGGCAGCTGGATAGAAACGAATGCAGTGCCAGAGAGCAGAGGCTACTGTATTCCAGGTTTGTCACTAAACGTTTGATAAAGAAGTCCGTACTCTCTCAGTGAAGTTGTCCAGTTTGTAACCCAGGAGCGGGGTTGTACAGTAATCAGATGTCACCAAGGAGACCGTGGCGCTCCGCTCCTCGCCAGCCGCCCACAGGATATCGGTCAGAGCAGCTGCCAGAGCGCGGTCCTGCTCCTTCTCACCTACCCCGCTCAGACTGGACACGGTCAGGGAGAATTACAGCAATATCACACCAGAACCAAACAGGACAGGAGCAGCCGGAGATAATCAAATGAGGAACTACT
The DNA here is from genome assembly GCF_949987555.1 of Borostomias antarcticus. NCBI lineage: Eukaryota > Metazoa > Chordata > Actinopteri > Stomiiformes > Stomiidae > Borostomias > Borostomias antarcticus. Next base: position 17,214,938 of record NC_140234.1, read on the forward strand.
CCACCTCCTGTTAGTGCCTTAGGGCGTAGTGTGACGGCTGCTTGCGGATGATACGCCTACAGGCACTTTAACAGGACACTGTTAAACACTTTATCTCCCTTTATTCCAATGCCTCTAGTGGGCGAGTTCCATGTGTTCTAGGCATAGGCTCTGAGAGTAGGGGGGGCAACATTTTGACGTGAGAAAAAAAAAAAAACAGTTCTGCCATCTCGTCCCATCTATTTACAAAGAGATGTAGGGTTGTTGTGAACAGTATGCTAATAAGAAATCCGTATGACAATTCAATATGTACAACGCATCAAACTTCATCTAGACACCACGAGCATGTCAATATGACTTTATGACCGAGCACTAGGCCATACCCAACATCACAACATCAAACTGCAACTGCCTGCTGGTGCTAGCTTCCTCGCCGATGGTGATGTTGCTAGTGCTAGTGCTAGCTTCGATAGCCTCTGGAGCACTTCTGCATTCGATTGCACCTGCTGCGCTGTCATTTTGAGTGGTAGCTTCTTCATTAGCATTGCCAGATTTTATTTTATTTTATGAAGAAGTGGTAAATTGTTTTTATAGCTCTTTTTGCCATTATGAGCAGGTTGGCTAGTTGTAGCTTGTTGAGCACTGAGCAGTACAGTCAGATCTCATTTTTTTCGACGGACGAGTTGTGCCATTAGTGGATTATGAATATATATATATTTTTAAAGGTAGCCTAGTTTAAGTAATAAAAACACTTTTAAAATTAATGATGATCCAACACAAACTGGTACAAACCACAATTATGTATTTAATAATTGTGTTAATTAGTAAAAAAAAAAAAAAAATTTTTTTTTTTTTTTTTTTCTTTTTTAAGAATCTGAGCAGAGTTGGGCTGTCCAATCAGGGGGGGCACTTGCCCCCCCTGCCCCCCCTATAAAATCGCCAATGGTTCTAGGTATGATCTCTGAAATCTTCCTTTAAGATACTCACATGCCAACGATAAGATAGATAGAAGCCTTTATTTAGACACGGAAGAACATACTGAGAGCTCTTTTACAGGTCTGTCCTGCTTACAAACAAGTGAAACAACATATGCAGTAATACAGTAGCAGGGTACATTATACTAGCCTATAATACGGCAAACAGTCAGGAAGATCTTTGAACCGATCGTGGAAATCCAGAGAAGTACTGAAACATATTTTCTCACCTCTGTAGTCTGAAGCAGTCGGAGTTCTGTCGGGTGAAGAGCAAGTATTTGATAATATTTGCTTGGACCACCATTTGAATGGCACGCGATCCTCCCTGAGGAGTAAGAAATTAGATACAGTAAAAGAACTGATGTGCACTTTTGCATGTTTCAACTCCTGGTAGAAAAATTAATTTTTAAAAATCTTTTACAACTTTTGAAATCTAGCTAAGGCGATCACTCCGACAGTGACAACCATCTGCCAGCCTGCCGATAGCCATCTTGACTAAATGAGACTACGTTACATTACAGTCATTAAGCAGACACTTTTATCCAAAGTGACTAAAAATAAGTGCAGCAGCGTACAGTAGGTACAGTAGTCAAGAGACTAGTCACCAGAAATCATAAGTGCATCTCCCTTCTAAACAAGCATCTAAGAGCTTAACCCTGAAAGTACAGTGACAACATTTCAAATATTAATTGGATTTTCCCTATAATACTAGAAAGCGCAGTTTCTCAGCTTTCAGCAAGTGTTGGAGTGAGGAATTATATTATTATTATTATTATAATATTATATTATTCAATATTTGTTAGATATTTTTAAAATGTTGCCGATGACGTGGTCGTATCGAAAGGGTTAAAGTAAAACCGCAAGAATAAATACAATGTGCTAAGAGAAAAGGTCACGGTACGTCTTGACCAGGTGAGTTTTCAGATGACCAGTGTTCATCCCACTACTGTGGGACCAGGAGGCCAGAGCTGTGACCGGGTCGATCGGCTGCAGAGGCCTCGGAGCGTAAGGACAACCAGTCGCCTCGAGGCAGCTGAGCGAATTGGTCGGGCGGTGGTGTAGGGCTTGACCATAGCCTGGGGGAAGGATATATATGCGGAAATCAGTGACCACCGGATCTGGTCACTGATGGTCACAGAATTCCGCATAACACCTGGTTGAATCAGAGCGACGCGAAACCTCCGGTTGAAAATACGTCGGTTGCTCTGCGAAGAGGGGCCAGCAGCTGATGACACAGTGGAAGTTTGAAGTGCTAACAGTAACTATAACAGTACTCCTATATGCTAACATGGATATTTTATCTTATCTTATCACTAAAGCTTATAATTAGAATCAGAATCAGTTTTTATTATTAAAAAAAATGTTTTATTTAGTTTTTATAATTTGCCACCACCACCGCCTCCTCCTCCGAGCCATGGAAGAGGAGAGAGAGAGAAGAGGACATCTCTCTCTCTCTCCCTGACTCTCTCAGTGGTCCAGAGAGAGAGAGAGAGAGGAGAAGGAGATACCATCTTGACATCTCCTCCTCCCCCCCTCTCTGGCCAGAGAGACGGAGAGAGAGAGAGAGGAGGAGATATCAATCTGACATCTCCTCCTCCTCTCTCTCTCTCTCTGGCCCACGAGAGAGCCAGGGAGAGAGAGGGAGAGGTAGATGCCCCCCTCTCTCTCTCTCTGGCTGCTCTTCCTCTGTCGCTCTCTGGCTTTTATACACCTCCTGGCCCACGTCACAAGGGCGCTCTGTGACGTCACGGTTCGCAAGGCTCTTTTGACAAAACCACCAACTTTTGTGTGCTTTTGTGTCTAAAATCACTGTAAATCACTTGATTGGCACTTTCAGACAGGTGTGATGAAGGTGCTATTGCAAATTAAACCATGGTCGGAACAACAAGACTGAGCTGGGGAGCCCACCCACGCTATAGCGGCATATCTCGATAAAGCCTTTATTATAAAGGCTTTGTTGACATAAATTAGCTGGCTTATTCTAGCAGCCGATTCTAGCAGCCTAGCAGCCTAGTTCATAACAACGCAGGCGCCTTCACGAGTATCCTGGATTTGGCGTTAATATTATAATAATATTCTCTCGTTCAAAATAAAGCAACTGCCAAAAGTTAAAAAGTCTTTATTGAGATGTGCTGCTAGGGCGTAGGTAGGCTCCCCATAGACCTGGTCCAGGGCGATATCCTACAGATAACGCCGTTACTCTCAATGCAATTTACCTATGAATGCGCTTCCTCGGCCCGCTCGTCCGAGTCTACAAACAAAACCGTTTCGTTAATCACCAAAGTAAACACATCGTTTGAAAGATGAAAGCCTTTTCTCCGAGGTCGCTACAGTTTGTAGTCCCCCACCTTTCAAATAAAAGGCAAATTTGTACACTTAAATGGCTAATATCCACAGCGCATCGACTGTCTTCTTCTACCGGCGATTCGGCGCTCTCTGCTTTGTTTAGCTTACTCACTGCTGCCGCCTATGTTGGGGATGATGCATTACATTACATTATTTATTTATTATTATTATTTATGTTTTATTTACATGTTTTAAATTTTAACATTTGCCATAGTTAATAATTCAGCGTAAATGTTCTCCCGCTAATCAGATACCTCAACACCATTTAAGATGTAATGCAAATGTAAATCTTTAGTGTTAATATTAACTGTAAATTAGAAATTACACACAAAACAGACATGCAGGATTGCTCCGCATTATTACAATTCTGTAACTATGACTTTATTTTAAAACCTAAGTAATTTACAAATGTTCTGACCACTGTGACATATGTACATTTCCAATAAAGTCAGGGTGGGACTGTAATGTAACAACAGCATTGTCACGTTATTTAATTACATCGTAGTTACGGATTTCAGCAGCAGTGACGGCTACGTTGCTCTACAGTCTCCCTGAGGTCGGTTATTTGCGACTGTATAGTCACGTGTCAGCTAGGTCCGCTGTTGGTACCGTAATTTACCAAACTACGACCAATGTGTCCCGTCGGCTTTATGTACTGTGCTAGTAGGGGAAGGAGCTGTTCCTTTCACTGCCCTATAGGCTGGCAATAGAAACTTAAACTGAATGTGAGCTGGAGTCGGTGTACAGAGCACTGGCTTAACGTATACATAGACCCCCAGAGACAGCGTAATATAATGACGACACTGATATGTGGTTACTGTATGTCTCACACCACCAGGATCATTATACAACAATGAGAATAGAGATAATGCCAAACTTCTAAGATGACAGTCAACATCCCAAGTTAATTAAGATGGACACGCAGGTGATACAGATGAGCAGACTGAGGGGGAACCCAATCCTTCTAAAGTCATATAAGGATGCATCATGTGGAGTAACCTGCAATATGAGAGATGCATTAAGACGCTACCAACTTGTGTTATCACATTTGTATTAGTTAGTTAAATTAACCTTTTTTGTTATAAAATAAATGAATAATAGGAATTGTGTCACTTTAAGTCAGAGGTCCAGTAGTATGTTTTCACCACTGCTTGAGGTTGTTATAGGGCCTCTTCCTACTCTGTAATCAGTTATCTTTGATTATCAACATGCTTTACGGAATTGTATGTCTTGGCTAATAACTTCCACATCAAACATATTGAGAGCATGAACAATATTCAATTACTTTCTTATGCTAAGCTCATATTGACCTGCATTTTGTCTTTATAGTTTCCATTTCAACAAATTCCCACAGTTTTTTATTTTATTGTTTGTTTGTTTTTTAACCATAATGGTCACCATGCACGGCTCACCCTCTCTGCTTCGAGGGCATAGGACAGGTCTGAGTATGGCTCCCTGAACTTGAAGAAGGACTTCTTCCACTCATAGCTGAAGACATGAAAGGTGTTGCCAAATAATATCTTCCTTAGGTTCTACAAAATAAAAAATGGAAATAAAAACAGATATTAGTAACACTCGTCTTTGAGAATCAAACATACAATTTCAACCTCTGCCTTTTGATATGTTTACTGTGTATGAAAGTGGACAACTGGGATGTACTGTATACTCATAATTAATCAAGGTTTAATGATAATCTTGACATAAACAGCACATGCTATAAATTATTTCACATAATTCTCTCAATGGTTTTGTCATGGTGCTTGCTTGCTTGCTTCCAGAAACCACACTTGCAAACTCCATCCACTGCTTAAGAGGCACATCAATAAATAAGGGGGCCATATTGCAAGCCTTTTGTCCCTGTGTAGGAACACACACACAAACACACACACACACACACACACACAGCATGCACAGCTACCGCATCAGCAAGGCTGCTGTGGGACACACAGCAGTGGATGGAGGGTGTGGGTGTCAGGTTGACCAGCTCATGTTCCCAGACTCACCACAGCTAGCTCGGGGGTGACCGCTAGTCCTCCCAGACTGGGGGAGACGGCCAGCGCTCTGGGGATGGAGTAGGGCACGGTCAGCAGGTTGTTGTGTCCCCGGGGCGGCTGACCGGTGGGCGGTGCCCTCCCTGAGCCATCCTCACTGTCCTCCTCTGGCTTAGTCCTCTCTAGTGGTCTCTGCAGAGAGAGAGACAGAACACCAGGAAATGACACCACAGATCTGCGCCGTTGTCAACGATATTATACTGTACTTCCTCCACAGCATGCGTTTGTTCTGAGAAAGCTCTGCGGTCTCTAAGATCAACTTCAACCACCAACATTGTCCAACAACAATACATTCAAGAACATCCCACGCCTCTCTTCGTTCCATGCGAGCTCATTCTCAATCCAACAAAATCAAACTTAATTCCATCCAGGCAGGTCAAAGGTGACACATTTCACACGAGCCGCTGAGGCATATCCTGACATAAAGAGGCGAGGAAACGTCGCTAGAGACGGAGGAGCCACCGGCAACATCGCCGAAACTCACATCTGGGTTCCTCTTCACCTCTTCCTGCAGGATCTCAATGTAGCTCCGTTTGGTAGGCTGCAGTGCCCTGATGGTCTGTAGGAGCTCCTGATAATCTGTCATCACTGGAGCTCAGCGAAGACAACTAGTACAACACGCACCTACACCGATGCTACACATACAGGCTCCACAAGAGTTAAGAGAAGATATGAGGAGAAGCAGATAGGCTGAAAGAGAGAGACGGAGTTGGAGAAAGCGAGGGGGAGATACAGTAACATGCCTTACAGTGAAGGCAGTGAAACTATATGCCTGCCACTACTGTGGTACCTGGTCTTGTCAGATCAGGTTCAGTGACGAAAGCACAGGGTAGAGGCCCCCGAAAAGCAGTCCCACCCCACCCACACATAACACACACCGTGGTTTCTGATTGGACAGGTTACCGGAGCGGACCACTGTATATGCATGCTTTACACTTTATGTGTGTGATCATGCATGTAGGGTGAATAGTGTGAATAGATGATAATGGTGGAAAAATAGATGGCATCCTACAAAGATAGTGTATTGCCTTCAAGGAAATTGCCCATGTAATACCCTTTTGTTCACACCTGCATCATTTACCTTGACCCGTCAAGGGACTAACTAACAGACGTGAATTGGGAGCTATACAATCGGGTACGTGCATAATTGTGACATTCATGTTTGAATTATATTGCCCCTTAAAAAAAGCAAAATGAATGAATTAAACTTACTTTAATGAGACAATGTTGTAAATCCACCCTGTGGACATAATGATTAATTAGGCTCAGAAACTGTTGTGTTTCGCATTCAACAAATAACTGAGGGCAGAGGTTTTGCTTAAAATATACATGTTTGAACTGCGGCGTAGTAAAGATGAAGATGATGACATTGTCGCTTTTTTATTTTTTTACCCGCGAGCGTTGAAGATCTCTCTCCATTTGTCGAGGTCAGAAAGTCGCGTGAGAATCTCATCCATCTCTGTGTTGCGGTCGATCGTGTCTTTATCGTCCTCCATCTGCAAGGGGCATACCATAACAAAGTGTGACGTCAGGTACCCCCGACGAATAAAACATCACCCTTATGGTAGGTGTTCGAAAATATTGTAAGGTAGGCTATGTGCAAATGTTGACTTTGCAAACTTTGAATGCGAAAGATTTTCATGTCGACCTTGACCCCTCTGTCAATCACGATTTGCACTAGGCCCAGCCCACCATAACGTTACCTGGGCATTTGCAGCTAGTGAGTCAGAGCAGCCCGATCAGAGACATACAAAATAGAACCGAATTAGTTTAAGCTGTCCCCAATGTTTTATTTTCTCCAAGTAACCTTGGCACAGCAATATCGTGTTTTCCCTGGCCCACCACCACCGCTAGGCCTACCCACATCTTCCCTTTTCTTATCTGCACAGCTGAGAAAACGTAGGCTATCACCCTATTCAGTGTAAAGTAGGCCTACATAAATAAAGCAGGCTAATCTGGGACTTAAAGAGGAAGCTGAAACTGTGCATGTGTTGGTCTATTAACTGAATTAGACATTAAAGACCAAGTAGGCAACACTCCAATTTGGTTTCTTTCATTTTTACAGATAGTTAGATTGTATAAAGCAAAGTTGATTGCAATAATACTAGCTCTTATTGATTTAAGTTCAGTTTTCAGTTTTCCTCATGCAACAATTGAATACACAACACTGATATTACTCCATGGATGACAATCACGCTAGAAATGCAAAACACAAGCACAACGTCCCTACTGTCTCTGCCATCATGCTACAGTATAAAAATACTATAAATTAAACAATTTAATGGTGGAGAAGGAACATCACACAACAAAGCAACTTTGACTTTATAAAAAGATGTTATTTGATGATTGATTTATTCCTTTATTTAAGTGTCATGCTACAAATGAAGCCCAGCCCATATGGACTACAGTATAAGACACTTTTCATTCAGTTTTCAAAAACAGAGATCAAATATGTAACTATAAACATCCAAGATATAACAAGGTAGTTATAATACAATATAAAACACCAACACACATGCCTGTGAACGCACACATATCAGGTCAGGAGAGCCTGACTTACTTAAAAAACAGAAATTGCCTTCTATTAGCCCTTAGAAATAAAATTGGCAGTCCTAAATACTTGCACCTTAAATAACCACTCCAACCTATGGCCATCATCTGCCCAGAATAGCTCAGGGTTTTCCTTTTAATTTCAGCAAACAAGGGAATCCTCATATAATGTACAACAAAACATGGGAGGAAATTCATTTTCGACATCTTTTACATACACTAAGGGACATTTTGTCTTATTAGTGATTGTACATTTAAATAAACATGTAAAGAAAACAAGTGTATGCCAATCACTGCACATGGTCTGTTCATTTGCATGAAACATATTAGCAATATCATATAATAATAGCACTACATATTACCGTATGTTAGAGATTAGGTTTGCATCACACATTGACCATGAATATAGAACATGCCAATCAATAAAATCACCTATTGCCTTATTGGTAATTAGAAAACAGGATTCCCTTGCATTCATGCAGTTATATTAAAGAATACTACAGCAGACAGCAGGACGTCTTACCTTGTTTCAATGTGCTATCAAGCCCAACAGCTCTATAGCAGAATGACAGCCTACAGGCTTCTGGTGAAAGGAGTCAAGTTGACTGCAACCTTGTTGTCTTCAGCATTTATCTGGACCTTGGCGTATTCAGGAGGTAACTAAGATACAGCCCCCTGTCAGACAACTTGAAATGTTCTCTGTTGTACTGTGTAGCATGTAGGAGTGGCCTCAAATGTATTCATGTACAGTATGTCAATATGTTTGATAGACTCCCATGGCAACTCTGTTTTCTGCTGTGTTGTGTTGTATTGTGCTTCATGAGGTATTGTGGTTGGCTTGTGGAAAACATAAATACCTTTCAAAGAAATTATGATTTCATTTTTGTATTGTTTAGAGCCAAAATGAATACAGGAGGGGGGGTACATTCAATAAAATGGTCTTACATTAGTTATGCCAAAGCCAAAACACAAATCTATAAACAAAACTCAAACTATAGAAAATGTATGGTGATAATAACAATATTAAAATTGGCACATTGTGTGGATAATTCACCATACAAAAGTTGACCAAACAAGCAAAATGATACCTACAGTCTTTAAATATTGGGTACCACTGTATTTTAAGGGCTCCTTAAAGATGGGTTGTAGATACTCAACTAACCATCAATAAACATCCAGATTTCCACTTAGACAGACATTCATTTTACCAGTTGCAGTTGATAGTTTCTTGATAGTACACATAGTCATATATAGGCAAAAAAGTGTGACCTAACTTGCAATTTCAAGTCACTGCATGTTTAAAATGTAGTTATTTGTTTAATGCATTCATTTCCAAATAAATAGCTGTAGTTCACAGTGCCTTATCTGGTCAGTCATCACTCATTGTTTAGCTCGTATAGTGCTCTTTTTCTAAGGAGAGAATGGCAGTGGGAGGGGATTGTCATTCTATGAACAGATGAGAGTGAAACTAAATATATTCAGTACCTTTCACCAATTTGACCACCGTTTAACAAGATACCACAAGTAACAACAAGATGGAAAAACAAGAAACCACCCCCTCAAAGACTCAGGGCTGTTTTCTTAACAAGGGCAGCCAGGTGCTCATCTCCTGTTCTCATCTGAAGGACAGCTAGCTTGTCATGGGAGGGAGAGCAGAGGCCTGAGAGGGTCAGATTTGCTTGGTTCTTTCAACAGGAAGAGCCAAGTCCTAAGACTTAGTGATAATGGGTGAGGCTCGGTGTCACTTTAGGGGGGGACAAACAAAGGCCTGGTCAGTACATGAGATCTGCAGCCCCGGTGTTCACGTCCGACTCTTTGGCCTCCTGGAAGGGGAACTGGATTCCGGCCACGCGGATCAGCAGGACGTTGAGGCTGTGAAGGAGAAAGGTGAGGAAGACGATCCAGAAGGAGTGGTCGTACCACTCCGTGTACGTCTTGAAGGTGTAGGTGACCTCGTTGAAGTTTGCGATCTTGTCCGTCAGCCGATGCAGCTTCACTTCACAGGCAAACAGGATCATCACCAGGCAGCTGCAGACACCTGCTCAGACGGAGAACACTGGCTTTTACAATCTCAATCACAGCTTAAACAGCGTTATATATGTGACATGCCCTTTTCTATTCTAATTCAATTTGATCGCATATCAATACCAAAATAATACCTCTAGTAACAACATTGTAGTTACATGTCATGTATAAATACAGTATTGTTAACTAGTGTGTGCACATTCTAGGAGCTAACGGAAGAACATTTCACGACTCGTTATACGGCGCCTGTCTAATGTAGGATGTGACAAATAAACCTGCTAACTTTGACTTCAGAGACATATTGTACTGTAGTGACTTCATAGTAGCCCAATCAAATCATTTTCTTACCCATGAAACTTGGCAACAGCGTTTGTTTGAATAGCCCCACACAGCTATTAGCCTAAATAAAGACTCTTGTCTCTACTAACTGAGAAAGATCTATTTTAAGCCTGGTGCTGTGTTTCTTAATCGAGGCCATTATTTGGATGGGTGGTTGAATAGCCTATCAATACTGCACCGTGTCCTGATTAAAGGGTAGCAACTGTACCTGATACTGGTTTTAAAGATATTTTAAAACCAGGTCATTCTGGAAAGTCAATTTTCTAGACAATGCCTGTTCAGACACTTTCTCTGTTTAATCATTTCATTATTTGACTCTGATAATAATGATAAATGGGTGGGTAGGATAGGCAGGCTACTGTAAAATAACATGTTGGTGTTTATGTGTTGAACTCACAGCAGACGAAGGTCCAGAGGTAGAGACCCAGAGGCCCATGCAGCGTTTCATAGGGACTGCCGAAGGCGTTGAACATGAAGAACCCAGTCGCCACACTGGAGAAGAGGATTAGTGCTCCACAGAAGATGATCACCGTCACATGAAGACTGGCTGGGATGACATCCACTAGGTCTGGGAAAACTACAGTGAGATAGAGGACAACATGGAGAGGTGAGTGCGTTTATGATAATTATGTTTCACATGAAATGTTTAAACATGCAACCCAGGGCAGATGCACCAGATAGGGAACAAACTGTTTTTGTTCATGTCAACTAAGCGTGGTTAGTAAGATGTCTGGTCAAGCAGAAACTGAGTGTACTCCAAGCCTCATTAGTGCAGAATTGCATTATGTCACATAGTCCAACAAAGGTTCACTCTATTCATTGGGCTTGTGCTGGTCTGAAATGTTTATTACCTCCGCCCCAGCGACAGTGCAGGTCGAGGGGAAATGTTTTTGGTAGCGTGTTTGTTTCTTTGTTTGTTCGTTCATTTGTGAGCAGGATTACGCAAAAACTACTAGACCGATGTCCATGAAACTCGGTGGAGGGGTGTAGCATGGGCCAACTTAGAACCCATTAAATCTTGGAGCAGATCCGAATGACGGGGCGGGTCCTTGAGCCACCAAAACACAGCCAGCCATTCACCTCCATTCATTTTTTGGACTAGGATTACACAAAAACTACCCGACCGCTTTTCGTGAAATTTGGTGGAGGGCATGTAGCATCAGTCAACTAAGAACCCATCACATTCTGGAGTGGATCCAAATCATGGGGCAGGTCCATGAGCTCCCCAAACATGACCGGGCCGACCGTTCACTTCCATTCATTTTTTTGGACTAGGATTATACAAAAACTACCAGACCGCTTTTCATGAAATTCAGGGTGGTAGCATAAGCCCCATTCAATTTTGGTGCACACAGTCACAGAGTGCATTCAGGGGAGGGGTCTGTGCTATCTGAGCACCATTTGTAGTTGTTACTGGAAACCCTGCAAACTCAAAAGTAAGCAGTTACAGTAGCCTATACTTACTTTTTCTGAGTTATTGAGGGGCCAGTTGATGAGAAAGCTTTTTTGTTTATTGGGCATTTCTCCACTAGGTTTTGGATCTGTTATACTTAAAATAAAAGAGAAGCTGTACTGCCTTTCTCACAGTACGCTATCATATTCACAACTTGGACTGGCTTTTTAATAAATGCCCCCTTGACACGCTCCACGATGTGTAGTCCAATCTAATCTGTCAGCGCAAGCAATTTTCCAAACCATTCAACCAATTTAACAGCCAAGGGATATAGATTTTAGAATTAGATCATAGAGGCCTACAAACATTTCATCATCTAACTGCCACAAGCCAAAGGCTGGTAGCTAATTAATCCAGCTAGGCTATTTTTTATTTTCAAATGTATTGCCATTGAGCTGTTTTATTGTAGGCCTAACTGTTAATGTGGGGCGTGTGACTGCGTTGTTGTTGTTTTCTTTGAATGTAGCGTTGTTGTTGTTTTCTTTGAATAATATATGAGCAGGCTAAACAATTGAGTTTCATCCTGTAGATCCACAATTTCTTCTCAATTGGAATTAAATTACTCACACGAAAATCTGAAGACTCGCCAGCCAAGTCCACACCGCTTCACTCTCTGTCCGTGAAAAAGCCCATAGTTAACACTCCCGACAAATTTGTCTAGTTCATGTCCAGACGCATTCACTAGTTGAGCCCCAGTTTTACATAGAACAGTCCCGTTTACCCAAAACGGAGTGCCCATCGCTGCCGCTACAATGAGAACGCAGGCAAAACTCAACACGCCCGCAATAGAAAATATAATTTTCTTTTGTCGACTTGGCATGATGAGACTTAACTTGTCTGACTAGCATTGTTCATCTTCAGGTGGTGTCCACAGGTTGGGAATTCTTAGAGGCAAATAGTTCCCACTCCAAATAATGATGTTATTCCGTTATAGTCTACTGTAGGTAGGCCGATCAAGTCCAATCGTGATCGGTAGCCTACCGTGTTACGTCTCTAACATGTCCGGTAGGTATTAGGTTTCATTGCTGGTTTTCGTGGCTCATCGTCTCCAAGTAACCAAGGTTTTAAATTTCGGGGACCGCCTGAGCCTCACGCGTCTGCAAGCTGAACCCTGGTGCCTGCTGCGTTTAATGACAAGGCATTAGCTTGAGAATGAACAGATTCTTTCCCCTTCACAGTCCTACATTTCGAGTTAATTGCGCTTGAATGTGATTTATGGAGGTTTAATTGGCCACGTGACTTGAGGCACAGTAACGTTGTTGTGAGGATTTCAGTAGGGAACGAACGACATGTAGCCTAACGCGCGCGCAAAAAAAAAGAGACATGCAATGCGCGCATGAGGATGCATGTGTGAAATGCCAACATACATGTGAGATGTTTGTTACAATAATAAAACATACCGCATATTTAAATGACATTACAATAAGGCTTTTATTCGGACTTAATTGACAACACTTAGCCTACATTTTATCACCATAATAAATTCAGGCGATGGCCTATTTTCAGATAAAGATTATACATAAATTCACCATTCCTCTGCCCAACTTTCAGTGTTCATGACATCCTAATGAATAGCATTGTGCTTTTTAAAGTGTGCTTTAAAAAAAAAAAAATTGGGCGTTCAGATTCATATATAGCCCATGTGCATACACCAGAGATAACCTACTATCTACTAGGCCTATGTATGTATGTATGGAAAATAGACTGCACTTATATAGCGCTTTTCACACACACATTCACACACCAATGGCAGTAGCTGCCATGCAAGGCACTAACCTGCTCATTGGGAGCAATTTGGGGTTAGGCATCTTGCTCAAGGACACTTCGACATGTGGACAGTCGGCGCTGGGATTCAAACCACTGACCCTTCGATCATTGAACGGCCCGCTCTACCAACTGAGCTACAGCCGCCCCAGTATGTATGTATGTATGTATGTATGTATGTATGTATGTATGTATGTATGTATGTATGTATGTATGTATGTATGTATGTATGTATGTATGTATGTATGTATGTATGTATGTATGCATGCGTGTGTGTGTGTGTGTGTGTGTGTGTGTACTCCTAGACTCCTATATATACACAGACTGGATGTATATGTATCTATCTATCTATCTATCTATCTATCTATCTATCTATCTATCTGTCTGTCTGTCTGTCTGTCTGTCTGTCTGTCTGTCTGTCTGTCTGTCTGTCTGTCTGTCTGTCTGTCTGTCTGTCTATTTATCTATCTAGGCTATCTATCTAGCATGTGGGTGTGTTGGTTATAGACTAGGCCTACAGCATTGCCTCAACAGCAGGCACAGGGGCATTAGACTCCGGTTTATTAGTCCATCTCTCAAAGACCCCCATGACTTGCTGTCTGAATGACTGAGAAAAAAAGAAATAAAGAATGGGGTCAAAGCAAATATGGAGCACTGCCAGCAGTAAGGTGGACTCCTTGGCCAGAAATAGGTGTCTATTGGTCTGGCAGTCTTGGGTCAAGACCTGGGCTTGGGTGAGGGTGTACGGTGTGCGGATTGCATGGTATGGTACAAAACCCACAACATAAGCCACTGTGACCACAGCGATGCTGATGGTGGCTTGGCGAGCGTTGAGCCAGTCGTCCGGGTCGTTCCGACTACTCAGCAGCCTCTTCAGAACCAGACTGTTGGATAGGAGCAACGCCACCGACGCGTTGATAAACAGCGCCATGGACAGGAAGATGGCAAAGGTGTGCCAGTGTAGCCCCACACCTTTCTTCAGATTAGAGCAGCTCAGAAACTGCCTCTCCTGGACCTTCTGGATGGGCAGCATCATGTTAGGCAACATGATAAGGAGCACCAGTAGCCACACCACAACTGAGATCAGCTTGGCAAAGGCTACATTCTGGATACAGAACAACCTGGAGCTCGGGGTGACCTGCAGATAGCGCCCAACGCTAATGAAGGCCAGGAAGAGGATGGAGGTGTACATGCTGATGTAGATGAGCACAGCGCTGACTTGACAGTGGAAGACCATCAGGCTCCAGGACGCCACCCCCATGTCCTTGGCTATTTTGAAAGGCAGGGCCAGGGTGAGAAGGAGGTCAGAGGCCAGCAGGTTAGCCAGGTAGACATTGGTGCTGTTCGTAGCATTGTGGCTACGGGTGAACGCCCACAGGGCTAGCAGGTTTCCTGCCAAGCTAGTGAGGAAGACCAGGATGTAGAGGATGGTGAAAGGCTCCATCTGGTCGTTGATGACACACTGCTCCTGTTCAGAGATGAGGTCATCGGTGGAGTTTGAGGGGAGAAGGGTCGTCATAGCCCACTGTCTGCCTTACTCCAACATGCACCTACAGGATGATTCAAAGAAACCCCCATGATGTTAGCTAAAGCTTAGTAAAAAGTATAAAAGTATAACAAGTAGGCTACTACACACCGAACAAGTATGAGTCTTACTTTTGGCTTCACACCACTCTTCACAAAAGCATCCACTGGGTCACGAGTCTGTTTTCTGGTATGAGAGTGCTGCTTCACTGCCTGCGTGTACTCAAACAGAAGGAAATGGTGAGCCTTTTCCTATTTAGGTTGAACCTTCTATAGAAATGATGGGGACCAATGCAAAAAAGCTAAATAAATAGTTTTAATCCAGATAAGCACACTTGTGTCACTCATATTCATACAGAGTGAAAACCCTATCAGTACATTTTAGGTGCGCATGGTACCATGGCCATTTCCTTCCTGTATTTAGGAGATTTGTCATTAGTGATACGGTATAATGCTGTTTATTCTCGTATACCGTACTTCCTCTTGTATGTGGAATGAGTGTCATAACCCACCGAGCCAAAATGGCTCATGGACCCGCCCTGAGATTGGGTCCACTCCAAAATGTAATGGGCCCATGCTATACCCGTCCACCGAGTTTCCTGAAAATCGATCTGGTAGTTTTTGCGTAATCCTAGTCCAAGAAATGAATGGAGGTGAATGGCCGGCCATGTTTGGGCGGCTCGTGGACCCACCCCCTGATTCGGATCCAGTCCAAAATGTAATTGGTTCATTTGACCATGCTACACCCCTCCACTCAGTGAGATGTGAGCCTTACTCATGTGGTAACTGATGTTGAACATCATTTTTGTTAAATTCTGAGACTTTACTTTCTGTTCCATTATGTTTTAGTTGTATAATATAAAACGACTGATGCTTTACGCAAACTATGTTTTTTTGTATTTTACTGTACTGTGTTATTATTAATAGCATATTCCTTACTGTGTGGAATGGGGGTGGAGGTCTAGATCATTCTGAGTCTTGACACAATGTAGGCTTACAGTATAGGGGCCCACAAAAGAACACATTTTTTGTCTGAACATTTTAACAACCACAAGTCTGTCTACAACTCAGACACAAACCTAGACAATGATGTCCGTTGGAACGTTTTGACCACAACCACAAGAACATGTCTGAACATCTTGACAACCACAAGTCTGCCGCTGCCTAGAACTCAAACACTAACTTAGACATTTCTAATTATTACTTTTAACACTCAATGGTAATGGACAATTATTTCAGTGTTTGGTGAATACATGAATATTTACCAATGGACCCATTAAAGCCCTAAACATTAGCTAGATAGACAAATAAAAGCAAAAGAATGACCTACCTCATCTTTGATGTCCTTTCACTTGAAGGACTTTCACAGTTAGGACATAACAGGCTACCACTGTGCCTATCAACTATAATTTGATTCATTTGAGTTCAGTTGTCAGGACTTTTGGTACACAAATCATCTGACATTTCACAGCGAGGGATGGAGGTTGTGTGCTCTTCCTGCACTGGAGTCTGCTGACGTCACACTAACCTCAACTTTCCGCAGCTTCTATACTTTTATCTAAACCACAAGCTACTCAGATGAGTCTTTGTGTGCTGGGTTGGCTGTGAACATCAGTTGGTGTTATTTCCTGGTTCAGGACAGGAGTTTTTTTTCTGTCACCAGGAAATAGCATCAGGGACCAGAGGGTTACCATGTCATTATTTGCCCTTTAAAGAACCCTCCTCCTCAAATGTTGTCTCAAATTGTAAGTCATATTTCTCAGAATAAGGAAAGGAATTTCCAAGAATAGCTTTTTGAAAAACATCTATGTTGATATTTTTTAATGCAAAATCTATACAAAAAAGAATAGAAATAGCTATATATATATATATATATATATAATTTCAAAAAGTCAACTAAGATAAGAGAAGATGAACTATAATAAGCCCCAGAGGGGAGGGGTTTAGGTGTTACAGCAGTGAGAATGTACAGAATAGATCACAGTAAAGAATATACATAGAAGAGTACCAAAAATATATACATACAGTATCTTCATAAATATGTATAATATAGTACACATGTATTATAAATACATACAGGCACACATATACACGCACAAGCACACACACACACATACGTATATATATATATATATATATATATAAATATATATATATATATATATATATATATATATATATATATATATATATATATATATATAATTATTGGGACACTCAGTGGCCAAGTGGCCCAATACTTTTCTCCATAGGCTACAGTAGGCTATGGGTCAATATTACTACTTCATCTTGAGGCTGTGAGCGGGTGGTACTGACAGGGGGAGGGACACGCTCAGGCACTGTTACAGAGTCTGATGGCTGCTGGTACAAAGCAACGCCTGAACCGCTCTGTTTTGCACCTAGGTGGGATGAACCTCTGGCTGAAGGTACTCCTCTGCCACAGCTGGGGGTGCTGGGAGTGGCCAGCTTCCTCTCGCTGGCTCTGCTCTCCACCACCTGGGCCAGAGAGACTGCCTCCGTGCTGCTGAAGGCCTTCTTCATGCTCAGCTGAGCCCTGAAGGCCTTGCAGAAGATGAAGTAGATAAGTGGGTCCAGGCAGGCGTTCAGCACAGACAGCAGCACGGTGGTCTCCTTCAGGTAGTAGAACGTTCTGTCCCAGGTACACTTGTACTTGAGGAGGGCGTAGGGCACCCGGACCAGGTGGTAGGGAACAAAGCACACGCAGAACACGCTCACCAGCACCAGCATGTTCCTCTTGGACCTGTTCAGTTTCTTGCAGGAGCCTCTGTGGGTCTGCTGCACCTGCCTCAGCTTGCGGCAGGTACCCCGGTAGAGGAGGACGAAGGAGATCAGGACGAACAGGAACATCACTGCCAAGCAGCTGTGGAGGATCTTATAGAGCAGGTGGACCTGGGGGCTGTGCAGAGCATTGCAGCCCATGACCCCAGGGGTGAGGACGGAGCCCCAGCTGACCAGGGATGGGATTATGTACACACACATCATGACCAGGAGGATGGACCAGGTCATTCTGGAGATGAGGTGGGCAGCGCGCACTGTCTGCAGGCTGTGAGTCCCTAAAGGGTGGACGATCTTCAGATACCTGGGAGTGGAGGTTTGTGTGCATGAACAAAGCACTGTTAATGAATGGCACCAGTGAAATGTGAATCTATTACATTTCTTATAATCAAACAAATGACAAACTTGGATAAGTATCCAAGTAAGTAACAATAATTGGATAACTGGCAGAATGCAAGACCAACTCTCTTCCGGATCACCGTCCATGGAGTTATGCAACGGACCCTCCTCAATTGGACCTATTGTGACACAGGGGTAGGCTAATGTAGAAATACATTGTCCATGATAGGGCGCAAGTCAGAGCTGAGAAATACATATTATTCAAAAACCTCACTAATGTCCTGGAACAGAGCTAAAGTAAGCCCACTGATACCCTGAAAGGGCCAGCACTTAAAAAAATAAAAATAAATAAAGTATTACCTTAATAAAATTCCCATTGGCTATCATGCTTACGGAGCCCCCTTGTTGAGGTCCTGGGCTTCAGCCCTTTGGGTTAATACCGGCTTGTATGGCTTGTACTGGAATGTAGGCTACTACGCATTCAAAAGTGCATTAGCCATCACACAAGAATGCCTTTCTGCACACATACCTGTTAGCAGCAATGTACACCATGAAGAGAATGCTGGCATACATGTTGAGGTAAAAGGTGGAGGCGCCGAAAGTACAGTAGATGTGTCTCATCAGAGCAGAGTCACTGGCGTAGTTGGCTATACGGAGAGGGAGACAGAGGCTGAGGAGGAGGTCTGCAGTGGCCAGGTTCTTCAGATACACAGTGACACTGGAGTGGTGGTGCACGGTCCGGCAGAAGTAGACTCGAACTGTGAAGCTGTTTAAGACCAAGCTAACCAGGAAGACCAGTCCATAGCCCACCATGAAGAACGGATGGGCAGCGGCCTCGGTGGAGCCACAAACTGAGCCGTTCATCACAGTGCTGTTGTCAGATGTGTTGAAGTGTTCCATTTTCACTCCTGCAGCTGGATGTACTGGATGTGCACACTCTGCCCACAAGAAAACGTAAGGTAGCTATTTTCTTACGTTCTACTTTTTATTATTATGTCACACCATTTTTTTCAATTCTATGAAAAACATACTGTATATCAAAATGTTCCTGACTCCTGTTTACTGTACATGATAATATAATTTTAGATCTGTCTTAGTTTCTGTGCATGTCTGGCCTTTCAAACTCACTTCACTGCAGCCATGAACAGTACAGTAACATATTTTGATAGGCTACAGTAGTTAAGTAATTACTATGCTTATTACTTGTTACATTTCACTATAACATATTTTATATTGTCATTTTTAGATAACTAATAATCGCAAATGTTTGTGCAGTTATGTATTTTTCTCTTACCTGTCTTGCTGTAGTCAGAGTTCACAATAGGGAGGACAGGTTGTGTAATTTGTCATGGTCTGCTTCTCTGCACTGATGATCACTTCCCTCTGCGCAGCTGTCCTACTCTATACGGAAGAACAAAGCTTCACTGTGGCTCAATGACAGAGGACGTGAGAGTTCATGAATGTGAGGGTATGTGCCAGAGATTGGCAGAGAGAGCATGGGAGATGACACACATAGATAAGTAAAGCCTCACTATTTGAATGTAGAATCAGGACAGGGTTGCTACTGTACAGTAAAAATGTTTTTACCTAAAGTGTGTTGGCAGTAGGCTTGCTCTATTTGTATATGTTGGGTTATCAGTATAGTTATGTTTTCTTAACACTCATGTCAACCAATACAGACACATAAACATACACACACACACAGTTATACACCAGATAAATACTGACTTACACAACTTTTTATTCACTAAAATGTTACCTCAGTTTTACAGGGGGGGGGGGAGAACTAGGCTACTGCATGTCGTAATTGATTTGTATTTATCTTGAACCTTTATTTAACCTGGCCAGTACAGGGTTGGCCTAGCAGTTCCAAACTTTGGTCAGTGCAGTAGATAATGACGCGATACAAAATACAACACATGCATCAAAAGTCTTACTATAAGCATATATTGCAATACTATACAGACTCAAAAGGTTAAAAATGAAAAGGGAGGAGGATTTTGAACCTGGCAGAGAGGAATGCTGTTATACAGTCCTCCTCCTGAAACTTCCTCCCTGGGGCACTCCTCCCCCCAGCCATGAAGATTTGATCTACAACTAGATATTGAACCCTACATGCTTGTGTTTATCTCTCTCACTATGTGTGTGTGTCTGTCTGTCTGTCTGTCTGTCTGTCTGTCTGTCTGTCTGAGTGAGTGAGTAAATGTGTGTGTGTGTGTGTGTGTGTGTGTGTGTGTGTGTGTGTGTGTGTGTGTGTGTGTGTGTGTGTGTGTGTGTGTGTGCGTGCGTGTGCATGTGCATGTGTAAGCACGTGTGTGGCGTTCCCAGTAGATGTGGAAATACTGCCCTCATATGGTGGTTCACTTATACATATTATACTCAAACGGTACATTCTGTATACTCTTCTTGGGTTTGAGTGCCAGTGATAAGGGATAAAAACTAGGAACCATAAAGTCAGAATATTTGCATAATAGATCAACGATGTGTGTGAGGAACAACACTAGTAGACAACTGAGAAGGAATATGGATCAGCAGGCCAATTTTGCCACTACCTCACAGTTAATAGCTGTCGAAGGCTGACATTTACTTTAACAGTCACGTGTGCTGACTGTGTGTGTGTGTGTGTGTGTGTGTGGTTGCCTCGGTTTGTGTGGTATTGCCTGTTCATAATTATTTACAAGACCACAGGTACCCTGCTGTGTCTGCCGGCAGACACCGCACCTCGTGCTCGACCACCCAAAAAACTTGAATGTGCTCTGTCATCAGTTTCCTTGTAGGGGCCCCTTGTGACCTGAAGTGGCTGCTGCCCAGTCTGGCTCATGCCCCCAGAAGGAGAAGTAGGTCTTGAGCATCGCATGTTAGCTTAAAGTTTTTAAGGCAGTTCAGTCCAATAATTTTGTGAGAGTAGACCCGCCTTTAGCATGTCTCTGACAATATGAAAAAAAAAGTAGCTCAAATGTAAGCAATGCACCTATACAGTTATGCCATCCAAAATATCAGTCTGGGTGCTTTTTTGTGACAGCTGCAATTTAAACCTTGAACCTTTGATTGTTCTTCCGCTCCTCCACTCCTCTCCTTCCCTGCGTCCTCTCAGTCGCATATATGTTGCTGAGGCTCTGGGCCGTGGTGATGGAGCGTCTGCTCGGCCCTCCGACCCTTCCGGCTGCCCCGGGCAGCTTCCTCAGGAGGTTCTCCCGGAACTTCCTGCACATGAGGAAGTAGATGACCGGGTCCAGGCACACGTTCAGAGCGGACAGCAGGAGGGTGGCCTCCTTCAGCTGGAACAGCACGAAGCGGTCGTGCACGCTGTACCCGGCGCCGGGCATCTGGCTCAGGGTGTAGGGCACGCGGCACACGTGGTAGGGCATGAAGCACAGGACGAACACCGCTAGCACGCTGAAGATGCTGCGGTTGCACCTGCGTCCTGCCTCGCTGGCGTCCCGCTGCACGCGCCTGTTGGACCGGTAGACGTGGCGTGAGATGGAGGTGTAGCAGAAGGCCAGCACCAGGAGGGTGAGCCAGAACAGAGCCACGTTGCAGAGGGTGGACGCCTGGTGCCACTGCAGGCCCAGCGGGGTCTTCAGCCGCATGCAGTGCCTGGAGCTCTCCTCGTCCACGGGCATGCTGGTCAGCACGACGTTGGGCAGCACGGAGAGCAGCAGCAGGCCCCAGGTCAGCAGGGCCAGGCCGCGGGCGAAGCCCACGCGCTGCAGGATGTGCCCGGAAGAGGAGCGTCCCTGGAAGGAGGTGCAGGAGGAGCAGGAGGGGGAGGAGTGGACGATCTTGGCGTAGCGCTCCAGGCTGATGAGGCCGATGAAGATAATGCTCACGTACATGCTGGAGTAGAAGAGAACGGCGGTGTAGCGGCACACGGCCATGCGCAGCAGCCAGCTGCCCAGGCCCAACTCGCTGGCCACACGCCAGGGGAAGGTGGCCAGCATCAGCAGGTCGGCTACTACCATGTTCTTCAGGTACACCACCAGGCCCGAGTCGCTGGGCACGCGGAAGAAGATCCAGGCCGCCAGGCTGTTGAGGACAAGGCCCACGATGCTAACCAGCACGTAGAGACCGGGCAGCACCTGCCTAGTGAACACGCTGCTGAAGTCGGTCTGGTTGGCAGGGCCCGTGGTCCAGCCGCCTGGGAGAGGAGTTGAGTTAAGGTGGTCCATGCCTGAGAGAGGAACAACAACATTTGATGTTACGGTCACTGCTTATTCATCCTAGGATAAGAGTGAACATCTGTATGAAAGCCTCAAGAAATACCAAGTTAGGAGACCAACATACTTTTGAGTGATTTTAATACAAGCTTGCAGGTAGTCCAATCCCCAGAGGACTGGAGGATCAAGCAAGTAAACAACTCTTTGGGGATGTGAGCAAAATGCATTGCTTTTATCTTGGTGCATAGGCACCCTCCGCTACACCGCTGGGCACATCCCTTCACTATCACTTCTGTCTTCACTTGTTCCTGGGCGTACTGACAACTGTTTTAGGTGTACAGGCCTCTAACAATTCTACAGTATGTAGCAAAAAACATAAGCAACAAAAATGCTGTAAGTCGGCATGTCGCAACTGCAGACCATAAGTAACTATGCCACAAAGACTCACCATGATTCTCCCATCACTATATCAAGCAATTCAGCGTAAAATGCTGTCCGTCCCGATTGACGAAAATGTAGGAAACTTGGTAGACATAAGTCATTCCTCATGAGGAACAACTTTGCAATTTGGATTCACAATCTCTGCCATGATGGATTTGGCTGCAGGTTGAAAATTTGGCAAAACCTACAAAAAGTTTCTTCTCATAAACCGTAAGTCCAATCGGTCTGAAATTTCATACATATGTTTAGAGTGCACGTCTACCTATAGGGTGTTCACAGCTAAGAGATCTAATCCAAAAATGGCAGAGAAACTGGCATTTAAAAATAAAAATGTAAAAAAAATTGGTCTGCCAAGTTCAAGTGCTTATCATTTTGTACAACAATAGTCTATGGACATGAAACTCACTACACGAATATGGCCCTACCATGTTGCACCATGTCAAAGCATTTGCAGATTTGCCCATAGGTGGCGCTATAATGAGCAATTTACCATATAATGCTTGCCATTTCCATCCCATTGGATGAAAATGTATGAAACTTGGTACTTATATCATTCCTCATGCGGAACAAACTTGCTATTTGCCATAGTGTCCACCATGATGGATTTGGCTGCAGGTTGAAAATTTGGCAGAACCTACAAAAAGTTTATTCTCAAACCATAAGACGGTCTGAAATGTCACACATAATGTTAACGGTGCATGCCTCCCTATAGGGTGTTAATGGCTAAGAAATCCACAATGTGTGCTTATTTTCCACTGGGAATCCCAAATATGATGCACAATATAAAGTATATGAATCAGGCTACTTACAGCAGAATTTCATCTGGTATGCAAGTAAACTGAAAAGTTATAATCTCATGTTCAAACAATAATAATGCACGTGCTTTGTTTGCTACTCTCGATAGGCTAACAAACACTCCTGTGTCAGTAGCCTCCGAACTTCTATCCACCAGGGCCTACAATGAATTTGAAGTATTTTGTCCCAGGACTTGCATAGGGTCAGTAATAGTAGCTTGATAGTAGCCATGTTGGAGTGGGTCAAAAAGATTTTGCCTCATCACAGTTGCTTGGCACCACACCCTACTTTGGACCCGAACACGTTCAATGTGTTCTGCAAGGGCACCAACTGTGGGAGGCAACTTGCTGCTTTCTGCCAAGTGTTTGCAGAACAGATACCACCTTAGGTCTGGAATGCGTTTTATGTGGATGCCTTTCGGGCAGTACACCGAGCACACAAAGTTCTCCAGTGCATTTTTCACTTCCTGTGGCAGGTCGCCTTTCTCAGAGTTTCACCAGGGCGAAGAAGATGTCCCTGTCAGCCTTCATGTACTGTTGAAACCACTTGGTTTTGCTGATTTTGGAGTACATGTTCTCAACAGTACATGAAGGTGTCCTGCCCAAAAGGCATCCACATAAAAAGCATTTCAGAGCTAAGGTGGTGTACAAATTTAAGTATTTTGTCCCAGGACTTGTATAGGGTCAGTAAGGGGGATTAAGGTAACAATTTCCCTTGCCACCCTTGGGGGGCACCACAGCAGGATTGTGAGTACAATTCTGAAGTCACCATTGGATTCCTTGACCAAGAAAACATAGGATTGGCATGTTTTATTGAGTTTTTAGGGTGTTCAGAGGTCAATGTAGCTGAAATCCTGCATTTTCTGGCGGCAACTTTGGAAGTCCAAAATGGCCAAGGTGTCAACCTTGCCAACCTTGCCAACAAATGCCAACACTCAATCCATATTTTGTCATACACAGTGTATATATTAATTGGTTTATCCAATGAAGACCATTCTTGTAGGCCTACGGCAGAATTCTCGTCCAGGCCAGCAGGCTGATTTTAGAACGTTCTAACTCCCTATGGAAATTCTGCCTAAAACAACATATACACATGGAAATGAGTATATTTCCCAAACTAAAGGGGCTACAGACATAAACCTGGTACCTGGTGAAAGGTAAGACTTTGTTTAAAAGAATGTCAATATTACCTGTTACTCTGCTATGTATAGATAGCATAATTTAATTTTGATTTCCGCCTATGCATAATTTAAAAAAGGAAGGTTGTAATAGCCTCAAATTCTATCTGGGTAACAAATAAATACCATTGTTGGATTCGTTGAAAACATAGGATTTGCATGTTTAATTAATTTTTTAGGGTGTTCAGAGGTCAAGGTAGCTGAAATCCTACATTTTCTGGCGGCCATTTTGAAAATCCAAAATTGCCGACATGCAGATGTCTGTGCAAATGCCAACATTGTTTTTTGGATTCCCCAAGGTCTAAAGATTCCAAAAAGGTATAGGTTTGCAAATCTCCACGAAACCCCCACAGAATTACATGTTTTAAATGAGAAGGCTCTTTTTCGACAACCTGGACCTTATTTACGGCATACTGTATTATGAGACATTTGACTCACCGAGATAACTTTGGTGTAATTCGGAGGCCTGTAGAATAAATTTAAAATCCAGCGCGAGCCAAGTATATCCATGTAATGGCGGCGGACGGGGCACCGAGAATGCAGCATCTAAAAAAAAAATTTTCTGCTGTGAAACCGTTGTTTTCATCAATCTATTTGTATGAATCGCTAGTTGTGCTTCCATAGAGTGAGGGCTTGTTGTGGTTTTCACATGCCTCTGTAATATGATCTTTAGAAATGTCTTTAGAAACGAAAGACCAGCGCAGACTGGCTATTCTCCGTCTGTAGGCTACACTCGCGACTCACATTCTCTATGCTACAATCGCCTTGTTGGTGCCTGGAATATTGTGTGCAATATGGCTGAATATTTATCAGATTTTGAGGATATAGAAGATGACTTAGAATATGATGGAAGACGATCGTAGCGTAGAGAATGTGAGACGCGAGTGTAGCCTACAGACGGAGAATAGCCAGTCTGCGCGCTGCTCTGCGCATGCGTGCTGGAGTAAGTGGGGAAGCTTTATTTCGTTTCTAAAGACGTTTCTAAAGATCATATTACAGAGGCATGTGAAAACCACAACAAGCCCTCGCTCTATGGAAGCACAACTAGCGATTTCGCCCCGTCCGCCGCCATTACATGGATATACTTGGCTCGCGCAGGATTTTAAATTTCTTCTACAGGCCTCCGAATTACACCAAAGTTATCTCGGTGAGTCAAACGTCTTATAATATGCCGTAAATAAGGTCCAGGTTGTCGAAAAAGAGCCTTCTCCTTTAACATAGTGAACCTGACTAAAATGAAAAATTATAGGCCCATATCAAACCTCCCGTTTTTAAGTAAAATCATTGAAAAAGCAGTTGATCAACAGCTGAACAACTTCCTGGCACTAAATATTTGTTTTGATGTCTTCCAATCAGGATTTCGACCACACCACAGCACCGAGACTGCTCTTGTTAAGGTCTTCAATAACATGTAAACACAGACAATGGCAGAATTTCAGTCTTAGTATTTCTGGATCTCAGCACTGCATTTGACACAGTTGATCACAACATATTACTAGGCCGACTGAAAAACTGGCTGGAAATTTATGGCACAGTGCTAGACTGGTTTGAATCCTACTTGAAGGACAGTGACTACTCTGTGTCTATAGGCAATTACAAATCTGAGCAGACAAAAATGACCTGTGGAATTCCCCAAGGCTCCATCCTGGGGCCTCTTCTGTTCAACATTTACATGCTCCCACTAGCTCAAATTATGGAAAACAACAAAATATGTTACCACAGCTATGCAGATGACACAAAACTTATATCACCATATCACCAGGGGACTAATCCCATACAAGCGCTGAGTAAGTGTTTTGAACAGTTAATAATGAACATTAATCAGCGATTGAATGTGCCAGAACTTTCTTCAACTAAACAAAAATAAAACTGAACATAATTGTCTTTGGAGCCAAAGAAGAAGAATAAAAGTCAGCGCTCAGCTCCAATCAGTAATGCTAAAAACCACAAACGAAGCCAGAAATCTTGGTGTAGTCATGGACTCAGACCTGAATTTCAACAGTCACATTAAGACAATTACAAAGTCAGCCTACTACCACCTGAAGAATATATCAAGGATTAAAGAATTTATTTCTCAGCAGGATCTGGAAAAAGTTGTCCATGTGTTTATCTTCAGTAGGCTCGACTGCTCGGTGTGTTTACAGGTCTCTCTAAAAAATCGATCAGACAGCTGCAGCTGATTCAGAACGCTGCTGCTCGAGTCCTCACTAATACCAAGAAAGTGGATCACATCACTCCAGTTCTGAGGTCCTTACACTGCTTCCTGTCTGTCAAAGAATTGACCTTAAAATACTGCTGTTGTTTATAAAGCACTGAATGGTTCAGGGCCAAAATATATTTCTGATCTGCTGATACGTTATGAACCATCCAGACCTCGGTCATCTGGCACAGGTCCACTTTCTGTCCCCAGAGTTAAAACAAAACATGGAGAAGCAGCGTTCAGTTTATATGCTCCACACATCTGGACCAAACTTCCAGAAAACTGCAGGTCTGCTGCAACTCTCAGTTCTTTTAAATCAAGAATGAAGACTTTTCTTTTTGCCGCTGCTTTTTATTAAATCAAATAATCATTCATTACACTGCACTGCAACTTTTATTCCTGTATTTTATTTTTCCTGCATTTTGTTTTAAATGTCCTTTTTTGCAATTAGTTTTATATGACCTTTTATGTGTTTCTTGCACTTTGTTTTGATGCTTTTAATGTCTCCTGTAAAGCACTTTGAATTGCCTTGTTGCTGAAATGTGCTATATAAATAAACTTGCCGTGCCTTGCCTTCATACTGTATACACAAAGCTATAGGCTCATGTTCATACTGTATACACAAAGAGAGCGACATTAATTATACTCACCACACATACCAGAATGCATATGAGGTTGAAAGCCAGGAGGACGAGCAGTTGCTATGGCGTCAGCTAGCAGGGATCGAGATGAAAATAGATGAGTAGATAAGTTCCCCATAAAGTGCTGAGTTTCAGCAGACTAACCTTGGACAGGTGGGAGGATCCAGTGGGGAGTGGCAATCAGAGCTCGTTCTCCTGTCTGTCAGGAGAGAGGCTCCACGGCCATTGACCTGTGGAGAGGAAGAGACTCCGGGTAGATCTGACTTAGTGGCCAGAAACACAGGAAAGGCTTCAGACCTTCCGCTGATGTCCAGCAGCTGTTTCGGGTCTCGGAGGGTGTGTGTGGGGGGGGTGGGGTGGGGAGGGGGGGTGACCTTGTCAGGAAAGCGCACAGGCAGTGTTTTCTCTGATGTTCTTCTTACCTTGAACCCCTCTGTCTCTCTCGGTGTGAGTCCTTCACCCACTGTTATGATAGAATCACAGGAAGTCAGCAGGGGCTGGGCTCATGACAAATAAGGAAGTGGTCAGTCTTCATTCATCTCTGCTCAGAATTGAAAGATGTGTGTTTCAGAGGAGGAGATTAAATGATGACGTCTCTGCAAGAAATGCTGATGTTTTAAGATTGAGTTTCACAGAACCTCAGGAGACTGTAGAAGCAGGAAGCTCATTCGGGAGTGTAAAAGACTGCAATGATGATGCTTTGTTTAATAACTCAACAACAGTTTGGTTTATATTATTTACTTTATCTGTCAGCTAGCATACACACTACCTGCACTGTAAACATCCACAAACCACCTGCATCATCCTGATACTTGGAGTGATTATATAAGTTAAGACTACATAAGCCTTCTCATCGGGTCGAGACTCAGAGTTGCTGATAATAAGTTACTCAAAAATAAAATGTTTAGTTTCAAGACGTTTATGAGTCCTGACCAAAGACGTTTACTTTATGTCCTTATTAGGTACTATTGACATATTTCCATCATTGGTTTGGTTTTCAGTTGTGAGCCAGTGAGCCACACGTCAGAGCACATTGTGAGTCATGGACTAAACAGATTCTTGCAGCAGAGATACCTTGGTCTTGTTTACAAAAACACTCTCCCCCAGAGACCCAGGATCCAATATCCACCCAAAATAACATTGGCTATTTCTGTCCAATTCATATTTAATCACGGCGTGAATAGACTTGACTTATAGGAAGGGAGATCATGTGGACAGAGGAGACAGAGAGAGAGAGAGAGAGAGAGAGAGAGAGAGAGGAAAAGAGCTACAGGGAAGAGAGAAGAGGAAGAGAGGGCAGGAAGGTGGCTGAGAAGAAGGAGGGGGCTAGTGGGGATGAGGAAGAGGACACATGGCAGACAGTCATACAGACAGTAGCAAGGCCTTTTGGGTACGCAGAATGTACAGACAGTAACTGGTTGTAGTTTCCTGACCCATGATTGGATCAGGCACTGATTTCTTTCTTGATGTAGGAAGAACACTAGATGGTGTGTGGATTAAAAATGCATTTTAATTTTGGAAATATAAAGTAAAATTAATATAAAGATTGAGAAATTACATAGATAAATAAGGAGATGTTGGCAAAGTTTACTTTCTTGTTTCACAATAGGCCAGGAGCACTACACAGCACAACAATGTGTTGCTCTTTAACCAACCAAAACCTCTCTTTGTCATCAAATATCAGGTTGTGACAGACATTACATTAAATATGAATATAAGAGTTATATACTTGTACTTACATACTTATACAGACATACATAAAAGTATATAAAATAGTACCAATACTGTACATACTGTCGCTTTCTTTATAAAGTGTAAGAGTGCTTGAGGCCTCAACTTGGTCTGAGATTTAAAATGTCAAGAAAGTCTATTTCCATTTCACTGAAAAGAGAGAATCCTTGTGAGGCACGTATTTGTTCATCTCCTATTCTTCTCAAGTTCTTGGATGATGACCTTAAACTGAGACTGGATGGACCTGCAACACGTGTAGAGTACATAGTGAGAGACTGCACAGAGACACACACACACACACACACTGACTGCACAATAGTTGAAATATTATAAACCAACGCACCTTGTTTTTGCAGAAGCCTGGACCAAAAATCACGCCACACACAGAATTGAGAGCATGAGCCGCACAGAGAAGGACCTGCAGTCCACTCGTTGCCATGAGAACCGAAAAGAGCGCTACATTCCAAAGCACCACGTTTTTAGGCTCCTCACAGGCAGAATCCCATAGTTTTCTATTGTACAGGTAGAATGGGTCTCTGTAAAGACAAAGATAGGGCACAACTACTGTAAAAACTGCACACAGAGACATGTAATACATAAAGTGCAAATACTGTAGTGCCCCTTGTGACCGCCTCTGCCCTCAGTTCACACACACACACACACACACACACACACACACACACACACACACACACACACACACACTCACGAGATAGCTTGGCGTC
This sequence comes from Borostomias antarcticus, assembly GCF_949987555.1. NCBI lineage: Eukaryota > Metazoa > Chordata > Actinopteri > Stomiiformes > Stomiidae > Borostomias > Borostomias antarcticus. Next base: position 17,244,945 of record NC_140234.1, read on the forward strand.
TGAGTGGTTGCTCCCAGACCAGGCCCTGGGTGCTGTTGTGGAGACACAGTGGGCCCTGGGCCAGGCCTTTAATGCTGACCAGGCAGCAGAGGGCTGCAGCAGCCAGAGCTACGCAGGAGTAGCCCACCTGGAACAGCATCTGACAGGAGAGAGCATAAGGATATGAAACAAAGATACAGTCACGTATCACACACACACCACATTCATTAACACGATGTTACACATACAGGCCTGGTGTAATACCTCACACTGGATGTGGCTCTGTGTGACCTTATTTATATGGTTTAATATATCTTAATAAAGTAGGAAATAAAGTAGAAAATGAACTTCCTCATTGGGTGAGATGAGAGCATGCCATCTCTTCATGAGCATGCCATAAAGTGTATGCAAAGTCATCTCATCCAGACAGGCGCAAATCTTCAGAGGTCATTTTTGTTGCAGGTTTTAGATTGACTAAGGTCTTGAAACTCACCTCGGTCCTGAATCCACAGCAACCTCTCCTCGTGCTGCCAATTAAAAATCCCCTAGCTCCTACTAGTACCTGCAGAGGAACGGATACAGCGCTATTAGAATCGAACCTTGAGTTCATTAGACTGGGAGAAGCCACACGTGAAATGCCTATACTAGAATATGATTGCCACAGTATTATTGTTTTGTTTTGAGCGTCTGAGGCACTGATCAAGTGTTCAACAGCAGTTTTTGGGATCTGTAAACCCCCAGTCGTGTGACTCTGTCTGACCCCACGTTTAGCTGACGCCATCGACAATAAGACCCATGACAAACCCACCACAGACAGAACTGAAGGATCTCCTTTTATGGTTACAAGGGCTGGAACGACATGAGTCAGTAACAGAAGGAACACACCAGCATGCGCACACACCAGAACACACACATACACGCAAACACATAACGCCTCACCAGGAATCCAGAGGCCCACAAGCCCGTGCCCCATGTGGCTTCCCTGGTCACATGACCCTCCAACAGGTAGCGCACCTGCAGGTCTGGGACCAGCAGCAGGGCATTGGCCAGCATGCACAGGAACGCCATGGACATCAGGGACAAACCCACACACCGTGAACAGCTTGCCACACACATGTCCCTATGGTATATGTGGGGGAAAAGGATGGAAAAGGTGTTTGAATATTGTCAAGGAGAAAAATCATTGAGAGATTGTTTTGAATTGTTGAGTGCAGTAAAAGGCTGGGGTGAATTCTGTTTCAATTCACTCAAATTACTTAAAAATATTTCTCCCATCTATTTAAATTCAGAAATTAAATACAATTTAATTGACCTCAGCTCTGGTTTAATGCTGTTCTACTTGAATGAACATTATGGTCATCAATCATCATCTCACTGACGGTAAACAAGATACTGTAACGTGACAAGGAAAAGTATCAATAGTTTAATGACCACACACTGATGTGTTGTATCTTACCTGATGTGATGGAGTGGCAGACAGGAAGGAGAACGAGACATCCAGTATTCTAGCACGACTACATGAGGAACCTGACACTGCGGACGCTAAATATGATCCGTGAAGTGACACGTTCCCGCCCACTCATATGCTAATACACTGTTTTGTGCTCTTGTTTTGTTGGGTTTCATGGGTTGTTTTCTCCCCCTCTCCTGGTGTCCTTGTCATGAGTTGATCACCAACAACCGGGGTCCTCCTGAGGACATAACACCCTTGGGGTCGGGCCTTGGGAAAGCCAGAGTGATCCTCTAGTCCCCCAGGGTCACAGGTGGTTTTCTGCTATCTAGAAATAAATACATATGTGTGTTTGGGTAAACCTGGCAAACTTTGGCGTGGTTTCCATTTGTCGTTGGTCTGGATAAGGGGCTCGCAACATTCATACAGTCCATAGGGCCTCCTTCATGTCTGACACTATACAATATGGATGGTCAAATGGACAGGATAGGGCACTAAGGGAAGGGATCTGTATTAGGACCATTTTGGGGTATTTTCATTGCTATTTTGGGTCAGGTTGGAGGAGTCATGTTTCTTAAAGCGGACTGTGGGTGTAGTGAATCACTGTTCCAGTGAGATCCAGGCCAAGACTGGGTGAAATCAGAAGTTCCAGATTTCAGTTTTCTAACACTTCCAAACTCCCCCCTCACCTGCCACCTGTTTCTCTGTCTGCATCTGTTTTTTTTTATGAACATCCTTGTTTCTAATGTAAACCCCACTGGTTATACCAGTGAACAAAGACACTAATATTTCTGTAAGGAATTCGACAAATGTGAATATCTCACTCCCTGACAAAGGCTATGTTGCTGCGACGTAACAGGGTTTTTTAATTTTTCTATTTTGAATGACAACTTAATGAAGTCATTTTAATAATATACTGGCTGAGTGCCTTGGTTTCAGCTTCGTTTTGAGATATGTCCTCAAAATAAATGCAATTTCCTCATTAGGGTCATCAATGTTACATTCTCAGGAATCACAAGAAATGAAAACAGTCAAACAGAACCTGATACTGACCTTGTTCCTGCTCTTTTGACCAGATAGTGACGAATCGTTGTCACATGACCACAAACCACCGTTGTGATGAAACCACACTGTGTGGATCTCGCGAAAAACACATCAACCCAAAACCACAGTGATCATTTGAGAATTCACATTTCCTATGTAGGGCCAAAACAGATTGCCACAAAAAAGCTACAAGAGCTAGTGATGTACTTCATACAATAGATATACTGACACAACTCCCTCTGTGGAGTCTGAAAGAACAGCACCTCAATATGTAGCTTATAAAGTGCCTATGAAAAATATGCACCCCCTTGAACTTTTTTACATTTCATTGTGTTACATCAAAATGATCATCAAAATTGATTTGATTTGTCACTAATAAACACAAAGTACTCAATAATGTTAAAATGAAAAATAAAATTGACATAAAGCAATAATTGATTGCTAAAGTTCAGTCCCTTTGCCATTACACACCTACATGTTAATAAGCTCTTGCATAATACATTTTCTCCAGAAGTCACATAATTAGTTGGGAGTCCACCTATGTGCAATTGAGGTGTTTCACATAATCTCGGAATAATCTTCACCTGACTTGAGGTGATCTTACTGTTGGTTGGTGCATTCCCAAACTAAGACTACACCATTGTTGGCTTTTGGCGTTCTTCTTCTGTTGCTCTGCATTGTGTATTTTTGGTAAGCCTCGATAAGAGTTGCAGCAAATCTAATATGTACCACGATGTTAATAGCCTTCTTGTTGTGATAGTCATTGATGAAATCACCCAACACGGGATTGGAAGCGGCGACAGATGACAGATTTATTGGACAAGGATACAATCACATGGAACACTCGGATGTTTCCCTAATCTCACATTTCTCCCTAGATTCTTCACCATGAAGACCAAGGAACATTCCGAGACGAGGTTCTTGGACAGCACCAATCAGGGGAAGGATATAAGAACATTTCCAAGGCACTGAATATCACTCAAAATCAATAACCTTTTGGCCTCAACACTAAGCGCTGTTTGGCGCATATGTAACACCGCACCTTGACCCAAGAACACCATCCCTACCGTGACGCATGGTGGTGGCAGCATTATGTTATGGGGATGCTGCTCTGCAGCAGGGACTGCAAAACTCAAAGATAGAGATTAACCGTTTTTATTTTGTAACTGTAATTTTGTCATTCATTTAGGAAAATGCAGATTTATTTTTTCCACTTTGTCAGAGTGCATTTATCAGTGACAATTTTGTATTCCATAATGTGAAAAGGTCCAAGCCGGGTGAATACTTTTTTATAGGCACTGTAAGTCAGCAACCAGTTGTTGGCAGTCCAACATTGAGAATAGGTAAAAAATGTAGCTTGTTTCTAGCAAGTAAAACTTTAAGACTACAAGCCCATGTTTAAGGTATTTCAGTAGCCAGGTCAGAAGAAATTGCTGGCCACTAGACCGACTGGATGCTAGTGTCAAAAATGCGTCAGCTCCATCCGGGGGGGGTGTGTAAATGTTACCATTTCGAGCAATCATTCTACTCATCACTCATTCCAAGGCCACGTCATCACATTAGTCATGTTCAAACATCCTGCACTGCAATATTAGTTCCACAAAACTAAAAATCACCACCAGAAATACTTTGGGTGCATTTATTTGATTCCAAAATAAAAATAGTGTATAGTAAGCTGCAAAAATTGGCAAAAAACACCCTTTAAAGAAAAGAAAAAATAACCCAGCACATAACAATATTACTCCACTCTTCCTTCTATGAGTAGCTCCATGCTTGAGTCAGGATAAGGAGCGGCCTCCAACAGGAGCATGGTAGTGGTGTTGGCGTCCACAGTCTCAGGCTGAGGACTCAGCTTCCCGAGCTAGAGAACATGCCTGTGAGGGTGGCCTGCTTGGTGCTCCTGTGCAGGGTGTTGGAGGGCGTGTTGGGGGGGACACTCAGCGTGGAGCTTCCTCCCCCCCGGGGGGTGGGGCCAGACAGTCTCCTCTCTGCTGAGTCCTTTTCCTGTTTGGACGTGGAGGAGGAGGAGGACGTGGAGGAGGAGGAGCGGGAGCACCCCCTGTTGGGCCTGCTCTGAGCGGCCGGCTCAGCCCTGGGTTTCTGTCGGAGCTGGTACTGGTCGCTGGAGCCTTTGCTGCGGTCCACGGCCCGCCGCGCCTCCTGCCTGTCCAGCTGCCTCTGCAGCACCAGGGCCACCTTCCTGTCCTCCTCCTCCTGCTGCCGGAGGCTGAATAGGTGCTCCTCCCTCTGGACGAGCTCCTGGAGCAGCACAAGCTTCTCCCCGCCTGAGGTCCCCTCTCTGGACCGGGGAGGAGACAATGTAGGACAGGAGCGCTTGCTGACCATCTCGCCCACGCCGCCGATTTGCTCGATATCCCAGCTCTTCCTCTTCCCCGAGCCTCGCCCCCTCGTAGGGCTGTCGTGGGGAGGGGCAGCTGGATGGCTGGTTGTGCCCTCTGCTGATGCTGTGGCCACGCACTGCATCCTGGGACTCTCCTGTTGGCCATAGAAGTCCAGCTTGGGCATGGGGGGCTCTGGAAGCTCCTCTGTTGATTGAGGCTTCTTCTCTGAGTTTAGGCTGTTCACCTAATGTAAAAATAAATAAATAAAAGGGAACAGCTTTGTTACAAATGTTGTTTTTTTTTGTTATGAAAGGATACGCTGTGAAATTAACATGAGGAAAGTGAGAGACCCACCTTGTTTGCCACAAAGCTGGAGCTGGGACTGGTCTCTGGGGTACTGATGGGCCTTGGAACTGGACTTAAGTACCTTGGAGCAAAAAAGACGACGTCAGTCTAGTGTTGTCACGATACCAAAATTATGACTTCGATACAATACCTGCCCAAAATATCTCGATACCGAAACGATACCACGGCAAAAATCTAAAACATAAGGAAAAGTAATGGAATAATAGATGACAGAACATGGAACTTTAAATTGTTGGCTTTTTTTAGTGCTCTGTTCAGTCTTTTTGCATATTTTGAGTCTTTATTATATTTCCTGTAGCTTTCAAACACAGCTGCCTCGACTGGGTGGTTTGGGATTGTGCTGGCATCCGTTTGTTTGTCTGTGTGGGGAGAAATCAATAAATTATGCCTGTTGTTGCAAACTGTGAGATAATCAGAAGAACTTGAAAAGCTTATTATTATTATTATTATTATTAATTAAGCCAGGCCTATTGAAGCATTTTTGCTATTCCAAATTATCAGAAGAGATAATTGTCTCACGGTTAACAGTTCTCTCGCTCTAGGAGGTCGGAGCAGGTATTGATTTTTGTCACACGTGGGCTAGGCAGAGAGCTAGGCTTGCAGCCAGGCTGCAGCTATGCTAGCTAAAAGTCTCATGCAGGGCTGCCAAGTCTCACGCATTGAGCGTGAGACACACGCATTTCAGCCTCTTCTCACGCTCACACAACAATTCTCACGCGGAGAAATGACCATACTACAGGCCCGTAGCCAGGGGGGGTCGGGTGGATCGAACGAACCCCGCCTCACGACCAAAGGTGCAGAATTCAGGGCAAAAGTCCCCCCCTCCCCGTCAACAACTCACGAAACAATCACAATAAAAATGATCAATCCCCCCCCCCCGTCAACAACTCGCCCCACAATTAAAAAAAATTTACGGGGAAGGGGATAAATCTCAGTTTTTGGTCAAACTTGGCAGCCCTGGAGTCTCATGCTACTGATGAAAATTAGCTTCTATCATCTGGTGCAATAAATGTATTGTGCATTCATACATTCAAACATAAGGTAGGCTAAATATCCTTCGGTTGTATTCAGTGCTGCTGTTGTGTGTATCTTATCTTCTATCACATTCGCTAACCTGTCGCTCTTTGAATTCTTTGTGTACTGTAAAAAGTCGGCATGTTTGTCTGCAAGATGCTTTGCCAGGTTGGTCGTATTGGCTCCCCTGGTTTGTATAGATTTGTAGCATCGTTTACAGATGGGCTTTGTAATGTCCGTGGGCTTGCCCTCACTGTCGGCTCTGTAAGCAAAATAATGCCAGATTTCGTTGCGCACATCAGCTTTATCGACAAGCTGTGGACGGTCGACATTTGTAGGCCTACTTGTAGCCATCTCAGGTTAGACTAATTAAAACTGTTGCGCTGCTCGCTGCAGAGTGACCGAGAGAGGAGAGAGAGCGCGCGCGCACACACACACACACACACACTCACACACACACACACACACACACACACACACACACACACACACACACACAGCCCCGCGACTCGGGGATCTTGGGAGAGAGAAGCAGAGCGCTATAGCCTACAAACAAACACGGCTTCACTGTCGCATGAACGCAACTCAATATATACGGCTCTCATTAAAACACTGTCTTTCTTAAAGTATCGATACTTTAAATTTGGGTATTGTACCGTTTTTGACGACAGAGTAGCGCGGTACTTTTCTAGTATTGATACACCGTGCAACACTACGTCAGTCGTGATGTTACATGTGATATCGAAGCTATGAAGTGTGTGTTGAGCATGTAGGGCAGTTTCCGCTGAAGCCCTGTGATGAATATTGACGAATTTGGCTGATTTTCAGAGAAATGTCTTTTAATCTGATCCTGTTAGCTATTTCTAAATTACGATGATTGACTTCTGAGTATGGCTGTCGGCTGGAATTTTCTGTAAGAAACGGTGTCTCTCTTCCATGAGATAAAGATGACATTCTTAGGGCTGGTACATTCTGTGCCAAACAGCAATTGTTGTGGTTAGGGCTGGATGCGCTTATCTTGACCCCACAAGGCCAGAGCTGCAGGAGAGACCAGACCAGTCTGATCGGGGAAGAAGGGGGGTGGAACGCCCCCGAACCATAAGAACCGTGCTCGAGCTCAGATGCTTTGATTTGAGTCCAGACAGCATACAGACAGGTCAGCAACGCAGAGCTTAATAAGGACAATAATAAAAGACAACGAAAGTCAACACCTGTATCGAGTTGTAGATATAAGGATGCAAACCCCCCCTTGCTTCATGGATTGACTGGTTGGTTGTTGCATTGAGTGTGCAGATTATAAAGTGATATCACAACAATTCTTATTGGTTATAGCTGTGGTACAATTTGCAATAAAAAAAAAAAAAGGGACGGCTACTATTCAGTAGTATGTTTCAGCGCTTTGGCAGTTAGCACATGATCTATATTGGCAGCACTAAATTATTTTGGCAGCAAGTGTCACTAGTGTACACTGTAACAAATGTCTTTGCAATATATTTGGCTGAAAAGCCTCAGTGCTTCAGAAAGCCTCACTTCGTTATCACTGTCAGAACCAATCCTGACAACAACCCATAGTCCACCAAACCAAACATTACACATTTCTTGCAAGCTAGATTTCAAGTCTGATCACAGGTGGAAACTCACTTTTCTATATCTCCAGCGTTAGGGTTTGGTTTCTTCTTGGCCGGGGTGATGTTACTTGGTTGAGCTTTCCTCTGCGACTCTGTGACAGAGCTTGGATTCTGAGGTAAACAAAATAAAAACAATCAGTTCCAAAATATATGCTCTCTGTCCTCAAAAATAAAACGTTTACGTACATCATGTGATGCTAAAAGAGGCTGAGCTGCAGGGGAGATGTGCTCCCTGAGAAAGAAAGGCCATCTCTTTCTGTTCTCAACAATGATTCCAACCCACCAGCTCCAGGCTGAGCAGTCTGGCCAGCTTCTCATCACCCTCCAGGTGCCTCTCCTCTTGCCGCCTCCTCCTCTCCTCCACCTGCTGCTCCTCCTCCTCAGTCAGGAGGTGCTGGATGTACGCCTCGCTCGCCTTCCTCTCGGCCTCCTCTAGAGTTCGCTTCTCCTCAGCCAGCTAGAGGGGAAAGACTTTGACTTTTTGACCTCAAACTGTTACCATAACCCTATACTGACATCACTGTAGTAAATGTGTTGTGATAGATTCTAACCTTGCTAATTTGGTCTTCGTACTCTCTCCTTAACTCGCCTGGCTGGCTCACTCGAGGTTTAGGGCCTGACACTGGAGGCAGAGGGGTAACGAAACAAAATGGAAAGCATGTCAGCAAACCTCTTCAACCAAGGTTGGGAGAATATGTCTGCTTCTTGACATAAAATATCCAGTTATTGTGCGCAGCACTCACCGTCTTCATCCTCCTCCTCCTCCTCCTGACCGCTGAGCCTGCGTTGGCACTGCATGGGGAAAGCAGCCTGCACCCGTCGCCACAGCTCATCATTGACCAGCGTCTTCTTCCTGCCGTTGTGCCGGGCCCAGGTGGACACTCGCTTGCGACAAATCGGGCAGAGCAGGGTGGCCTTGTCAACAGTCTCCAGGAAGCAGGGCTTGCAGAAGGTATGAGTACAAGGTAGAGTCACCGGCTCCATGAAGATCTCCAGGCAGACGGGGCAGAGGCAGTCGGCTCGGGACAACCCCCCGGTTCCTCCTGGTGTGACAGCCATCTCCACCTCGGACACAGGGAGCATCCCTCCACCTCCTCCTTTCACTGTCCTGACAGCTTTAACGTCCAGTGTTGCCACTGCCTTCTACCCTAGAGGGCAAGAACCAAGAGATCGATCACACTGACATTAGCTAGTAACTTACTAGCGTTGCAGGTTTAGAGGGTGGATCTATTTATGATCACTAATGTCCACCAGAAATAATCTCTCTAACATTAACCACAAAAGCAAGTAGCTCGACAGATAGGAAGACGTAGCTAATGACGTGAATGAACGTAGTCAGCTCTCTAGACAAGTTAACGTTAACTAACTTAGCAAACTAGCCAGCTGGCTGAGGCCATGAGCACGAACAAGCTAGCAAGCTCAAAGCAGTTTACTTACTCTCGCTGGCTAAAGTTAGCTAGTTTCTTTTTTTAAAGATACTTTGACTGTAACGTCATAAAACACGGAAATAGACACCTAACACCAACTAATGTACTCTTAGCACCCAAACTGAAAATGTGATTCCCAAATCAAGTTGGGCTAACAGGTTTGATACCTGGATGAAGCTAGGCTAATGTTAGCTATGCTAAGTTAGCTAGCTTGCTAGCCAAGCTAGCTGGCTATTTTCCAAAACATTGTCTGGCAAGCTAGATACTCTGGTCAAGTATATGTACATAATATGCTCTAAACTAAGAATAAGCCTATCTCATTGCCTTTGTAGACTGGTTCTTACACATGTAGCTCTCCGTTAATCAGCTAGGTCCATTGATGTAAGGTTTAGTTTAGGTTCGGAAGGTCTCGGACATCAAAGCGCGCCTTCACGTCAAAGCCCCGCCCCGGAAGCCCCGCCCCGGAAGCCCCGCCCCGGAAGCCCCGCCCCGGAAGCTCGGAAGCTGCCTGATGTCATGAAATCAAATGTTCACATGTACAAATCATGTACACATGTTCAAACCACTATACTGATAAAGCACTTAAGTAGGCCTACAACAAATTGAACAAATTGCTGTATAATAAGGTGTGGGAGGGAGGTAGTCTACCTGTTAGTTGGAAAGAGGCGGTTATTGTTCCTATTGGAAAGCCTGGGAAAGATGCTAGCATACCGACGAACTAGGCCAATTGCTTTAACTTCGCACATATGTAAACTGATGGAACGGATGGTGAATGAACGACTGATGTATTGGTTAGAGAGACAGGAGATATTTGCAGGGTGTCAGAGTGGGTTTAGGAAGGGGAGGGGTACATTAGATTCAGTGGTGTGTTCAGAGGATGAGGTGAGGAAAGCGCAAGTTAATAGAGAAACTGTAGCTGCAATTTTCTTTGATGTCGAAAAAGGGAGGGGTTGCTGATAAAGTTGCATGCCATGGGGATTGTGGGGAGGGTCTTTAATTGGGTGATGGACTTTTTAGATGGGAGAACCATTCAGGAGAAGGTAGGCTCGGACATGTCCAATAAGTTTTTGGTAGGAAATGGGACGCCGCAGGGGAGTGTGATTAGTCCAATTTTGTTCACTATTATGATAAATGATATCTTTGGTGGTGTGGCGATGGATGTGGGCAGATCATTGTTTGCGGATGATGGGGCTTTGTGGAAACGGGGGAGGAATGTGGACCATGTGCATAAACCGCAGGACAGTGTACATCAAGTTGAGAGGTGGGGGGAGGCATGGGGTTTCAAATTTTCTGTCAAAAAGTCCAAAGTCATGTTCTTTACACGAAAGAGGATTTGGGGAGATGCGGTTGTTAAGCTCTAGAGCCACCCTCCGGAGAAAACTCATTTCGGCCGCTTGTATCCGTGATCTCATTCTTTCGGTCATGACCCATCCTTCATACCCATCCTGACTTACCAGTCAACTCTAGAATAGACTTTAAATTACTATTACTAGTCTATAAATCTCTCCATAGTCACTCACCAGAATATATTTCAGACATGCTTGTTAAGTACATGCCCAACAGACCACTCAGATCCTCAGGTACTGAACTTTTAACAGTTCCAAAAGCCAGGACCAAGAAACAAGGAGAGGCAGCTTTTAGTTTCTATGCCCCCAACCTCTGGAACACCCTACCGGAGTGCCTAAGAAGGGCCAAAACAACGGAGGTCTTCAAGCGAGACCTCAAGACGTACCTTTTCGACCTAGCCTACAATCACTAGCTAGGACCTTGAGACACAGAAAGGCAGCCTCAAACCTACCTGTGTATCCTCTGTATACATTGGTATTTATCCTGCTATGCAATGTATGTATATCAAATAGTGTACAGAAGCTGGTTATCCTGAAACAGGCTTGTTCTGTTCTGACAGCTGTGTTGCTTCAACGACTCAATGTGCTACTAACCGTTTTCTGCCTCCCCTAGTGCCTCTCTCTCTCCCTCCTATCCTCTAACCAGGTCCAGTGTCAGCTGTGGAGCTGTGGATATCGTAGTATTTAGTACACACACACACACGTACACACAGACACACATCAGTCCACATCCGGCTTAGGCCTGGACCTGATGCTCTTAGCCTTTCCTGCTCTGAAAATTAAATTTAATGTATTGTTCTTTAAATGTTCTTAGCCATTAGACAAATATATTCCAGGAGCTTGCCCCAGGTTGCCTATTTCAATATCTGTGTGGTCTGTATGGCTCTATGTGCTACTAACCTTGTTCTGCCTTCCCTCTCCCTAGTGCCTCTCTCTTTCCCTCCTATCTTCTAACCAGGTCCAGTGGATGCCCCACTGTCACCAGCAGACCTCCCGGAGTCCAATAGATACCCCCGTGTCTGCTGTGGATGTCGTAGCATGTCCGTAGAATGTTCTCTCTCCTATGATTAGCCTCTCTTACTCTGAAATGTAATTTAATGTAATGTATTGCTTTATAAATGTTCTTAGCCGGTAGACAAACATACTCCTGGAGCTTGCTCGATCGCCTTGTTGAGAGGGGTCAGGGACGAATTTTTACAGCTCACTTATCTGGCAACCGGGTGATTACTGTTTTTTTGCTTCCCTCTGGAATATGTAGAGAGTGGGTTGTATGCCCACCTCCCTTGTTCTCTGTAAAGCGCATTGTGTTGCCTCTGGGTATGAAATGCGCTATACAAATAAAGCTTTGATTGATTGATTCATGACCATAGGTGAGGATGGGGACGAAGATAGATCGGTAGATCGAGAGCTTTGCCTTTTGGCTCAGCTCTCTTTTCGTCACAACAGTGTGGTAAAGCGACTGCACAAGCTGCTCCGATTCTCCGGCCAAACTCCCTCTCCATGGTTCCCTCACTCGTGAACAAGACCCCCAGATACTTGAACTCCTTCACTTGGGGTAAGGACTCATTTCCTACTCGGAGCGGACAGACCACCGGTTTCCTGCTGAGAGCCATGGCCTCAGACTTAGAAGTGCTGATTCTCATCCCAGCCGCTTCACACTCAGTTGCGAACCTATTCAGAGAGTGCTGAAGGTAGCAGGCAGATGATGCCATCAGGACCACATCATCTGCAAATATCAGCGACGCGATCCCCAGCTCACCGAACTGCAAACCCACCTCCGCATGACTACGCCTCGATATCCTGTCCATGAAAATCACAAACAGGATTGGTGACAAAGTGTAGCCCTGGCGGAGGACAACCCCCATCGGAAAGGAAGACGACTTACTGCCGAGGACACGGACACAGCTCTCTCTCTGGGTGTACAGGGATTGGATGGCCCTAAGTACTCCCGCATAACCCTCCACAAGACCTCTTGAGGGACCCTGTTGTAAGCCTTCTACAAGTCCACAAAACACATGTAGACAGGTTGGGCAAACTCCCAAGCCCCCTCCAAGATTCTTGCGAGAGTGAAGAGCTGGTCGGTGGTTCCACGTCGGTCGGTGGTTCGACTATCGGCCGGACCCTGCTTTCCAGCACCTTGGAGTACACTTTCCCTGGGAGGTTGAGTAATGTGATGCCTCTATAATTGGCACACACCCTCTGGTCCCCTTTTTTGAATATTGGGACCACCACCCCAGTCTGCCACTCCTTTGGCACTGACCCGGACTTCCACGCAATTTTAAAGAGGCGTGTCAACCAAGACAGCCCCTCAACACCCAGCGCCTTCAGCATTTCTAGACGGATCTCATCAGTTACAGTACAGTTACAGTATTATAGTGCAGCAAACATTACTTTCAACAGTTAGATGTACAAACGTAACTATTGTTGTAAATACATTTAAGTTTGTTGAATTAAAACAACTATTTCCGAGACAGATTCATTCAGTGTACAGGTCACTCCAAAACATTATTTACATGTTATAAAAATCCAGTAGAAATTTGAGAATTTCCCTGGACAGTGTCAACTATCACTATGTTTTGAAGATGTACAGTAGACCTACTATACAACACCAGCAGCAGTGTTTATAAATTGCTTTCCTTCATTCAAAGTAAATCCGGTGAGAGCCAGCTACAAACCATGGCTGGTCATTAGCTGGTCTTGCTGGATTTACCAGGTCTGTCTCGTCAGTCTCACCCTGTCAGTCTTAAAGCTACATGAGATAACTCGGCACTTTGGCAGCCCCTCTGGTCGTGATAAAATCGGCACTGCGTTTTAAGAACTACACTTCCCACAATCCCCCACTCACTCACTAATGATGGGGGGAAAAATGATAAACATGCGTGCGCAGACTGGATTGGAAGATTGTAGCTACTTTCTGGAAGGATGGCTTCAATGCAGATAAATACCAGTCTTCTTTCTTGTATGTAGATTTTGTCTACATATGTAGATACCTACCCATCTACCTACCTACCCATCTACCTACCTACAATACCCATCTACCTACCTACCTACCTATCTACCTACCTACCTACCTACCTACCTACACATCTACCTACCTACCTATCTACCTACCTACCGCTCTACCTACCTACTTACCAACCTACCCTCCTACCTACGCACCTACCTAACCACCTACCTACCTACCTCTCTACCTAACTATCTATCTACTTACCCACCTACCCACCTAACTACCTACCTACCCACCCACCTAGCTACTCACCTACATACCTACCCACCGACCTACCTACCTACCTACCTACCTACCTATCTACCTACCTACCTACCTACCTACCTACCTGTAGCTACCTACCTAACTATTACCTACCCACCTAACCTAGTCTACACCTACCTCCGTACGGCCGAGGACATATTGTGGATGGAACACATGAACATTGTTGACCTCTACATTGGTCTACCACTGATGAACACAAAGATACATCGGTGGAGACTAAGGATAGCTGACCATATCGAACGCCCTGACCTCATCACTTCAAACCTTGTCCTCTGGGAACCCAAGCATGGTAAAGCCACACGTGGTGCTCTGAAGACAACATACGTGGATATGATGAAGAAGGTCATGGAGAGTGGTGGTTTGTCAGATGGAGCTGTGTGAGGATGTTAGGGCTAGCGGAGGAGGACCCAAAAGCAGACTCAAAAGGCTTGGAGGTGAAGCCCGGAGGCGTGTTTATTTTATACGGGTCAGGCAGGATCAGGTCGGAGAGGCAATCGGGGGTCAGGCAGGGACATGGTAGTCAGACAGGCGTGGGTCGGGCAGGAGCGTGGTAGTCAGACAGACGTGGGTCAGGCAGGTTAACTAGGATAAATGAAAACAAAGAACTGTGAGACAGGCTCGAGTAAGGAGTAGGGATTTAGCTGGAGTCGTGTTACCCACTGGGTGGGTCAACGATCTGGCGCAGACTGCTGTGTGGAGCGGCTTCTTAACCTTGTGCTGATTGGCTGATTAGCTGCAGGTGTGGGGCCGCTCGGTGTTAGATTCGGAAGAGGCGCAATCACCGGGATGAACTGCAGGTGCTGGTCGGGGGTGTGCCGTTGCTGATGGGCACGCAGTTCCCACTGCGCCCTCTGGGAGGTGCTAGGGGTCTCATCTTCTGCGCCAAGGTCAGGCTCACACGCAGGGGCAGGGTCAGAGGCAGACACTGGTCCAGAAGCAGGTTCAGAGACAGAGACAGAGTCGGGGGAAACGGACCGGCGAGGCAGGCGCGGTGGAGCCGTGACAGAGGAAGTGGCCGTTCCTACAAACACTCCTTCCCAGTGATTGCAAAATTCCCTCCGACGGAGAACCTGCTCCCAGCCGGCTTAAGGTGACTGTGGTGGTTTGACAGATGGAGGAACGTCCGGCTCAGATTGTCCCTTTAGCGCCACCCCACTAGACACCATGGGGGTGGATAAGGCGCTAGCGGGGCTGTCTCCTCTACTGGTCCTGGTGATCGCGAGTGTTGGACTGACAGATGGAGCGTTGATAGAAGGGACTGGGTCAGATGGACCTGTGACAGACAGGGCTGTGTCAGGTGTCCTCTTCATAAGAGAGTCCAAGGTGGAAGTGGTTGCCCCTTGACAGACTCCCTCCCACTTCTTACGAATGAGCCTCTGACGCTGAGAGAGCTCCGGATCTCGTCTCCAGTGGGGCTCGGGTGATCGTGGAACTTTTGACTCAGATTGTCCCTTTACCAGCACACCAGTAGATGCCATGGGGTTGGATAAGGCGCTAGCGGTGCTGTCTCCTCTACTGGTCCTGGTCATGGAGAGTGGTGGGGTGACAGAGGGAACTGTGACAGAAGGGACTGGGTCAGATAGAGCCGTGACAGAGGAAGTGGCCGTTCCTACAAACACTCCTTCCCAGTGATTGCAAAATTCCCTCCGACGGAGAACCTGCTCCCAGCCGGCTTTAGGTGACTGTGGTGGTTTGACAGATGGAGGAACGTCCGGCTCAGATTGTCCCTTTAGCGCCACCCCACTAGACCCCATGGGGGTGGATAAGGCGCTAGCGGGGCTGTCTCCTCTACTGGTCCTGGTCATGGAGAGTGGTGGGGTGACAGAGGGAACTGTGACAGAAGGGACTGGATCAGATGGGGCTTTGTCAGGTACCCTATTCATTAGAGAGTCGGAGGTGGAAGTAGGCGTTCTTTGATAGGCTCCTTCCAACTTCTCGCGAAAGAGCTTATGATGCAGAGCGAGCTCAGGACCTCGTCTCCAGTGGACCTTGGGCGATCGTGGAGTGTCTGGCTCAGATTGTCCCTTTGCCAGCACACCACTAGACGCCATGGGGGTGGATAAGGCATGAGCGGGGCTGTCTCCTCTACTGGTCCTGGTCATGGAGAATGGAGGTCTGACCGATGGACCGCTGACAGGCGGAACTGTGTCAAATGGACCGGTGACAGATGGGGCTGTGTCAAATGAACCGGTGACAGACGGGGCTGTGTCAGATGGAGCTGTGACAGACGGGGCTGTGTTAAATGAACCGGTGACAGACAGTGCCCAGGGCACAGATGGAGCTGTGACAGACGGGGCTGTGTTAAATGAACCGGTGACAGACGGGGCTGTGTCAAATGGACCGGAGCACTTGCAACAGAGCCTCTGACAGCGAGGCAGCACCAGACGCTTCCAGTCAGCCTTGGCTGAGAGAGGAACGTTCAGCTCAGATTTGCCCTTTGAATTTTTGCCCTTGTGTTTCGGGAAGGGCTCGGCGACGACGGCAGGTGGCACGGGGGCGGAGCCTCTACTCATCTCAGACACCGGGTCTTGTCCACAGCCCCCCGGATCATAGGAGTCAGAACATGAATCTTCTTGTCCTGGACAACCCGAATGGCTCTCAAGCTTCTCCACTAGCGCTTCCAAAGGGGCAGGGAAGCTGTCACCCCGGACTGTCACACCGTCCAGCTTGGCCCTTTTGAGATACAATAAAATAAAATAAAATGACTTTTGATGATTTCAGTACACTTGTACAATCAAAATGCATCATACCACACATTTTACACATAAACACACATCTCACATATGCATGCATACGTGCACGCACAAACAAACACATACACACACACATACACACACACACACACACATGGTTGAATACACTGAAAAAAACATTATGAACTTACCTATAAATGACTTCAAGGTCTTCATCCTAATTTATAAAGGAAATACAAGATGGATGTTGAGGTCATTAAGGCTTCACAAAGACAGAGCAGCTTCTGTATTTGTTTGAATTGTATGATTAAAGTACAATGAAACTTTGATTACCAACCTTAATGATTCGTTGGCGATTTCTCCATTGATATAATAGCCAAAACACATTCAGGATCACAGCGAGAGCAATCAAAACTCCCGAGTCTGTCACCTCAAGTTCCAGGATCGGGGTCTGAAAGGGCGTCGCCGCAGGACCTTGTCCATACGGCGCCCTCTCTCGGGTTCTAAAAATATGATTTATTGCACTAGCGAACATATTGGCAAAGTAGCATCTTTAGCAACATGTTCTTTTCATGGCAAACACCACACTGAAGCTTGTCCACTTGTTACAGCAGGATATATACCTTGCCGCTGTGACGTGTACATGTTACGCCGTAGTGCCCGTGATGTCACAGACCGGATAGAACACTGTGATTGGACGGCTAGTCCAGATATGTACCTTGCCGCTGTGACGTGTACATGTTACGCCGTAGTGCCCGTGATGTCACAGACCGGATAGGACACCGTGACTTGACGGCTAGTCCAGGCGGCCAACTAATTGAAATAAATGTATGGCTAGATTTAAATAGATTTAAGCTATTTTCTTTTTGCTTAAGACCCAACGATACCCCTTATTTAATACACTCCGACATTTAGAATTAAATAGGAGCGCTAAAAGGCTGGTCGGATAACAACCGATAGTGTCACTCAGCGCTGCAGTCGTTAATTGTCCACGTTTTCGATAGAGATGGATAGGCATTATTGGCGATATGAAATAAGGGTAATCGCTCTCTATGAATCATTCATATTCAAGGGCGTGTTGTTATTTTGAAGACTACTCGTATTAGGATTTGAAAGGAGCCCACGACAGAGGCGCGCTGCGCTCCTGACCCCGAGTGCACAGCCCATGATCCGATGAGAGAGAGCGGTGTCGTGTGGCCGATTAAAGCCCCCCGGGTCTTGTTATTCTATTCATAAAGTAGCCTACTTTGAGACACAACCTCAAAGTGCTGACGAAACGGCTACTTGTCTTGCTCCGTTAACATTAGGCCTACCTCAGTCCCTGAATAGCCGCGAACCCAACCAAAACATAGTTTTGATGAAGACCGTTTGGAGACCAGTGCTATGGATGTAGGAGCACCCTACTGTATACTATTGGAAATTACCCATTTCTCATTCATGTGATCATCGTTGACAATGTATGAATTCATTGTTCAGTCATGACAGCCAACAGCTGCAGGAGCAGCCTAGTCTGACCATATCATTCATCATAACACAGATGTGCGCACTTATAACAGAATTACTACATTTATTCAACATCACGAAGTTGCATTTGAATCAAACTTAGTTTATTTCTCTCTCCCCACCCATCTCCCCCTCCAGTAGTACGAGTAGTAGTATGTTTACTACAGTACCTATCTACATTAAATGCAATTATTGTAATAAGTCACTTTGGATAAAAGTGTCTGCTAAATGACTGTAATGCAATGCAACACATACTGAATATACTGTAACACACAACACATACTGTATCACACAACTATACCTATACCACACAACACACTGTATATAACACACAACTATACCACACAACACACACTGTATATAACACACTATACCTATACCACACATAACACACTGTATATAACACACAACTATACTTATATCACACATAACACACACTGTATATAACACACAACTATACCTATATCACACACAACACACACTGTATATAACACACAACTATACCTATATCACATATAACACACACTGTATATAACACACAACTATACCTATATCACACACAACACACACTGTATATAACACTGAACTATACCTATACCACACACAACACACTGTATATTACACACAACTATACCTATATCACATATAACCCACACTGTATATAACACACAACCATACCTATACCACACACAACCCACACTGTATATAACACACAACTATACCTATACCACACACAACACACACTGTATATAACACATAATTATACCTATACCACACATAACACATACTGTATAAAACACATAATTATACCTATACCACACACAGAACATACTGTTGTTGAATATTGGTGATTTTCAGAGAAATGCCTTTTAATATGATCCTGTTAGCTATTTCCTAATTATGATGATTGACCTCTGAGTATGGCTGTTCTGTTTGAGTTTTCGGTAAGAAGGGTCCCTCTTCCATAGACTTATGAGATAAAGACATCTTATGATTGGTACACTCTGGGCCAAACACCATTGTTGTGGTTAGAGATAAAGGCCTGGGCGCCGAGGCAAGGCCACAGAAGAGACCAGAGAAACAGTCTTATCGGAGAAGAGACGAGGGAGGGGGGACACTCAAACCACATAAGAACGTTGCAACGAGACCAATGCTTTGATTTGGGTTCAGACAGCATACAGAGAGGTCAACTGTACATTAGGCATGCCATCGTCTTTTGTATGTAAAACCTTCTGGAATAAATCGCTTTTGCTGAGGCTCAAATCCCGTGTTGGAGAGATTCATTTGAACACCTGAGAAAGGAGAAACTGGACTGTGTGGTACATTGAAAGATTGGGGGTCCGTCTTTTATCAGAAACAACAAAACACAACGCAGAGCTAATCAAGGACAATAATATAAGACGAAGAGATTCATCAATTGGTGCCGTGACCCGGATCGGACATCCAGAACCTGGACGAGCCCAAAAGACCGGTCGAGCAGAACAGCCGCAGCTGTGAAAAGCAGGGGACGCCTTGTCAGCAGCTGTGACCTGATCCGCCTCAGAGACCAAAAACTACAACGGGTGAGTGGGTTGGATGTCCCGATCCTAAAAGAACCAATCAGTAAAGCTAAGAATGCCACACATAATCTCTCAACACGTAAAACATACCAGTGCTGGATGTGAAAATATGTCTATATGTAGCTACATGTATGATGTTTGGAATGCTGGATACCTGTGCTGGATATAAATGTATGTCTACATGAAGTAGGCCAGCAGGATATTTGTACATCCTAGATACCTGACGGTGCTTGCATGTGTTTTGGTTATGTGAAGTAGGCCAGCAGGATATTTGTACATCCTAGATACCTGACGGTGCTTGCATGTGTTTTGGTTATATGAAGTAGACCCACGTGAGGTATGTGTATATGACCTTTAAGGAATTCGCCTTAAAGAAGACCAGCAGGGTTATCACCCTGGGGTTGCCCGCCCACGCGAGAGATCGGTGGGGGGTAGGTCACTTCTGAAGGTCTGCAGCCCTTTGAGAAGGCCCCCGTGAAAAGATCGGGGGTTTTTGGTTAGTTTGGTCAGTTTGGTTTAGGTCACTGTGATAAAATCATAGTGTGTGAACCAAGACCTTATCTGCTCCAGCGGAGCAGCCCTTGAGAAGGCCCCGTGAAAGACCGGGGTTTTTGGTTAGTTGGGTTAGTTCACTTCTAAGGCCTTGAGAAGGCCCCCGTGAAAGACCGGGGGTTTTTGGTTAGTTTGGTTAGTTTGGTCAGTTTGGTTTAGGTCACTGTGATAAAATCATAGTGTGTGAACCAAGACCTTATCTGCTCCAGCGGAGCAGTCCTTGAGAGGGCCCCCGTGAAAGAACGGGGTTTTGGATGGGTGTGATGTATGTGTATTGTCGCATATGGATTCTAGATGTATGTATATATAGTCTAGGGAAGTGTGTGATGTATGTGCATTGACGCCCATGGTTATTCTAGGTGTGTATTTATGCACAGTCTAGGGAAGCGGTTTGGTTAGGTCACTATAATAAAATCATACTATGTGAACCAAGACCTTATCTGCTCCAGCGGAGTGCTGGAGCCGTTCCTTCTCGCTCCCGACTCAGCCCCTCCCTTACACAGCCACAGAGCCAAACTCTGGAAGCCAGTCGCTTGACTATCAGCGAGAGCAGAGTAGGCTTAGGGAGGGGAGTCGGAGGAGGACATAGAACACCGTCAATGGCGGTCGGAGGTCTGTCTCATCTTACCAAAGTGAGCCCGTCCCACTCGAGGGGGGCGGGGCTGACAATGCTGTTAGATGAGGACAGAAATGACGAGAGGTTAAAGGAGGAGCCCAAGTTTTCCGCCCCCTCCTCACAAGCTCAGGAGGGAGAGAGAGGAGGGATCGTACTGTAGATGTAACACTCCCACCAGCTGTTTCAACCTGGCGCCCCCTACGACCGGGGGGTGTTACTGTCGGTGCAGATGACAATCTAGAATGCTGGTCGGTTAGTGTAAAATATCCATGCGATATAGGTGATGTGAACATGGCTCAGGCCAGTCACCCGTTGGTCGGTGACATTCTAACTAAAGCAATCACCACCGAGGTCAGGAGAGTAGAGGAGAAAGCCAGAGCTCCACAGATCCCATTCAGAGCTAGGGATGACAAACGAGAACGCTGTCATTTGTGTGGGAGCAGAAGCTCAGAGAACAGCTTTCACCCTCACACGGCTCCCCCATTATTCAGAAGCTGATGCCACTCCGTGGCCAAGGCCGTTCTGTTACAAACAGACAGAAGTGATAGAAGGTTTCTGAAGAAACTCACAGGGCCTCCAAAAGCCCAGCGTGGCCTGTGTTGAAACCTTCAGGTGAATGGCGCCTCTGTGTGAACTACAGAGTGGCCAATGAGTATGGGGATAAGATAGAGCCCCTGGTGGAGACCGGTCCACCATTTTCAGTGCCTTGAAACCTGAACACCAATGGGTTTCAGTCATGACACAAGGCTTAGCGTCCCTCTTGCAGAAGAGGTGCAACCAGGGACAGCTTTCAATATTGATGAAGATCAATATCAGTTCATTTGAACGCCAATTGGGTTTACACAGCTTCCCAAACACCTATCATCAGGTGTTGCGTAATCACCTACGCGAAATGTCTCCCATCACTTTCCACTTAAAGGGCAAGACTGCAAACATCCATGTAGTCAGTCGGTATGCACATGGCATGACTTTGGAGAGCGTTGGAAACAGAGAGGTTTCCTGTCAGCGTTTAGGGACGCCCATTAAGAAGGGAGAGTTGGTTAGGGAGCTCATGGAGGCCATCAGCCTGCCAGAAGGTGACAGTGATTAAGGTCAAAGGACACTCTCATGGAGTTTGAGTCGAGGTAACACACAGCGGAGGCCTGTACCCCTCCCCCTCCTTCTCCAGTGGCAGTGACGACACGCACGGCCTCCACATCTCTCGGCCCTCCTCCCAGCCCCCCCATTTTTAGTTGTCCTTAAGGCGGCCCTGATACAGACTGAAGGTTTCAAAGACCGGTATATCAGGGGGTCCTTGAATGGGCGCAGACAACTTGACTTCCTCCTCAGTGCCTATCAGGAACTGACAGTAAACTAACTAAACAGGAAGTGCATGATGGGGCAGGAGGAGAGCCGATATGGGTAAAGAAAACAAGGC
This sequence comes from Borostomias antarcticus, assembly GCF_949987555.1. NCBI lineage: Eukaryota > Metazoa > Chordata > Actinopteri > Stomiiformes > Stomiidae > Borostomias > Borostomias antarcticus. Next base: position 17,267,152 of record NC_140234.1, read on the forward strand.
CATTCCGGCTGGAATTGGGACCTGTATCTCTCACCACTTCTCTTTGGGTGGGGGATGTAAATGAAGCCCTATTGGGGCTTGATGTGCTGACACAAATTAATTCATCCCTTCAGTTTCAACAAGGGAAAGTCAGATGGAATCTAAACCAGGTAACAAAACCTGATTTAGCAAATTTGCCAATCTGGGCAAAAGACAAAGTCCTTCAATATGTGGATGATGTTCTCTTGGCCAGTGCGACTGAGTCAGAGCACGAACAAGACCTCAAGGTCCTGTTGACACATCTTTATGAGCAGGGCCACAAGGCCAGTCTAGGAAAGCTCAGATTATGCAGGAACAGGTCATTTATTTAGGGCAGAGAATATCACAAAGCAGAACAGACAGCTCGTGACAGAGATACCATACTAGCCCATTTGTCCTCAGCTCAATCTGCACCCCCGTATCAGATTGATACTGTCACTGACCACAAGGTGATGCAGTTAGAGACTGAGAGGGGGGGAGGTGTGGACTTGGATGGAAAATGGGGCAGATATGAACTCAGACGAGTGTGGCGACAAGGTCAGAAATTGGTAGCACCACAACGGTTGCTCCCTTATCTGGCAACACAGATTCACTTCACTGTTCTTATCATCCTCAGAGCAGTGGACTCAGACTGAAAGGATGAACCATGTCATCAAGGGGAGACTCACAAAGTCATCAGGAGGGCGTGATTTGGCCCGGCGCTTTGAGTCTCGTGCTTTGCTCCATTCGAGCAACACAATCAGGAGATGGGCCTTAGCCCTTTCGAGGTCATCTGTGGCAGGCGGATGTTCATCTCACTAGTGAGGTGTTGAGTGGTTACTGTGAGTAATTGAGCATGGCTGTGGCCAGGGCCCACAAACAGGTGCTGGCAGCATGGAGCGAGATCTCCGAGGGGAGACAGGCTCTAATCCCAGGCCAGTATGTCATGATAAAGAAGTTTCAGGGGGAGACTTTAGAGGCAAAGTGGGATGGACCTTATCAGGTTGTGCTCATCACCCACGCAGCAGTAAAGGTAAAAGGGAAACCCAACTGGGTTCATGCCAGCCAATGCAAGGTGGTTGCACCACCAGAGACACAGAGTAGACTGAGTACACCTCAAAGCGAACACACCCTTGTAGTACTGCATCAGATAAATTGAAGAGCCAACCACTCCAGACTTAAAAACATCGGGTAGAATAGCGTTCAGGCTTAGCACCCCAAAACTAGGGACAGTCGTGGCAGCTGTTGTTCGAGCAGAGTCCTTGAGCTAAAGAACCATACGTCTAGTGATGGGGGCCGACTCGGGATGAAGACGACAACTTAGAGAATTACGACGTAATGCTCTATACCTGTGCCCACTGCTTGGATGACTGTAGCGCTGCTAAAGGGACAGGAGAATGGGTGTTAAGACCACAGGCAGGCTTAGAACGGACCTTCTCGGAGGGTCACAGTCTGGAGTGGAAAAGGGGGGTTTTTCTAGAAATTAATAATGCTAAAATTGAGAATTTTGTGAAACCATAATCTCTAGGTCTGGTCTGAATGAGAGAGTGAGTGAGAGATATATGCTGTTACGAACTGAGTTTTGGAATACATGATACTGCCGCAGTTTTCTTGTGTTTTTCTGTGCTAACAGGTGGAGTTGGAGAGAAGGACTTCCGGGTTGACTTGGGACACGGTGTACAACGTGTGCTGGAGTTCAGCAGGGAGGACTACACTACTCCGGGTGGAGACGTCAACAGACCAAGACGGGACATTTGAACTTTCACACCACACAATAACCACATCTTCCATTCATAGCTTGCTGGTCGGGGACAGGACGTCAATGCCAGCAGTTGTGAAGTGTGTGGGTTGTTGTTACACTGTGAATAAAAACTCCAGGTTGCACTTGAGATATACTCATTCAAACGGAGACAGGGGTATTGGGACGTGTATTTTGTTAAAAAGGTCATTTATTTCTGGGTCGGGGACACTCGGATCTGGAGTAGTTTTCCTTTCACAGCAGAGATACACACAGCAATTAAAGATCATCTCTCGGGGAGAAGACACTTCGATTTCGAACTAACAGACTAGGTTTCAAGTTGCTATCATGAAGGGTTTGTGTCTTATCATCCTGTGGTTTTCCATGGTTAGACCAACACCGTCAGCAGTGGAAAACCTTGCTTTGAAGTGGGCTTCTGAGGTAGCTACGTCAGTGAGGAATGTTTCACCATGTTTTGTGTGTATGCAGATCCCAGACTCCCAAGCGAGCGGAGTGCCTCAAATGGCACACCCCTTTAACTCTACTTTAATGCTACGATACATCAACTGTTCCAGGGAAGTAGCAGACGCTGAATTAGAAAGAGGGATTGTTCAGATGATGGTTAGATTCCACTCTGGAGGGACCTACAGAGAACGTGGGGTTAGGACCGCAAAAGTGGGCTCAGATCAGTTCACCAGTTTCTCTTCCGCAGAAAACCCAGGGTTGTTTTGTCTACAGAGAGAGAGAGGAGCAGGGAATGTGGGGCACAGCCAGTGTCTGCATACTAGGCTTTGTACTGCTCTGAAATGTGGTAGATGGAACTTGCGCACCCTAGGGGGGTCTACTGGGTTTGGGGGGGAGACGGTCCTACCAAGGAACTGGACGGGTTCCTGTTTGTTTGGGGTTACCTTGCCAGGGGTGGTTACCCATCAGGATTGCAGGACTCAGCGGTAGGAGGTTAAAGGGATAGTGGGAGAAAGACCGATTCAACATTCTGAAATCCGCCGTACTAGGAGAGAGACTAGGGCGGGGGTTGTGGACGGCATACTCACTCACATGGGGTCTAGAAAGATAGTTTGCTTTTCTTTTTCGCGCATAGCGTGGGGGTCGAATTATTAGTGACGGACATTGAGAAACTTGCAGTGGCATTTGGGACGTTGTCCAACAGAACAACTGATGCTTAGGGTTTGATTAATGAGGAGATGTCTAGCATGCGGAAGGCAGTGTAAGAAATTAAGGCGGACATGCTGTTTCACCATTGCGGATAATCAACTCCTGTTGCAGAATCAGATTGAACAGATCCGAGACATGACTAATTCTCTGCACATCAGCGAGGTGTCCCATTTGACAGATTTGTTTGGTTGGTTGCAGGGCAATCCGCTCATATCTTTCTTACTGCAGCTAGCGACACGCGTTTACAGATCTTGCTGTACCCTTAGCAGGGCATGTTCCGGAGGGAGGTCACGTTCGTACGTCAGTAGACTGGAGATGAGATCCAGTGCCAACAGGTTTTCTGTGGAATAGTCTAAGGGACACGTGAAGCTATTCTATATAGGGTGTACCTGTATGGATGTTGGGTTCATACATGAAGTAACCTAATAGATAGTTATTTTGTTTTCCTTTGAAATTGTAATCTTGCTAGAGGAAGCACACGATTGGGATATTATGTAACTGTTCATCTGTTTATCTTAAACACGTTTTTCTGTTCAGTTATTCTTTTTCTTTCTGCATAATGGCTGTTCAGGTTTAGGTTTTGGATGTCAACATTTCTCTTGATCATTATGATTCTGCGTGTTCACGTATAATCTTAGGGGGGATTGTTGAATATTGGTGATTTTCAGAGAAATGCCTTTTAATATGATCCTGTTAGCTATTTCCTAATTATGATGATTGACCTCTGAGTATGGCTGTTCTGTTTGAGTTTTCGGTAAGAAGGGTCCCTCTTCCATAGACTTATGAGATAAAGACATCTTATGATTGGTACACTCTGGGCCAAACACCATTGTTGTGGTTAGAGATAAAGGCCTGGGCGCCGAGGCAAGGCCACAGAAGAGACCAGAGAAACAGTCTTATCGGAGAAGAGACGAGGGAGGGGGGACACTCAAACCACATAAGAACGTTGCAACGAGACCAATGCTTTGATTTGGGTTCAGACAGCATACAGAGAGGTCAACTGTACATTAGGCATGCCATCGTCTTTTGTATGTAAAACCTTCTGGAATAAATCGCTTTTGCTGAGGCTCAAATCCCGTGTTGGAGAGATTCATTTGAACACCTGAGAAAGGAGAAACTGGACTGTGTGGTACATTGAAAGATTGGGGGTCCGTCTTTTATCAGAAACAACAAAACACAACGCAGAGCTAATCAAGGACAATAATATAAGACGAAGAGATTCATCACTGTATATAACATCACTTCAAACCTTGTCCTCTGGGAACCCAAGCATGGTAAAGCCACACGTGGTGCTCTGAAGACAACATACGTGGATATGATGAAGAAGGTCATGGAGAGTGGTGGTTTGTCAGATGGAGCTGTGTGAGGATGTTAGGGCTAGCGGAGGAGGACCCAAAAGCAGACTCAAAAGGCTTGGAGGTGAAGCCCGGAGGCGTGTTTATTTTATACGGGTCAGCGCCCTCTGGGAGGTGCTAGGGGTCTCATCTTCTGCGCCAAGGTCAGGCTCACACGCAGGGGCAGGGTCAGAGGCAGACACTGGTCCAGTAGCAGGTTCAGAGAGAGAGACAGAGACAGAGTCGGGGGAAACGGACCGGCGAGGCAGGCGCGGTGGAGCCGTGACAGAGGAAGTGGCCGTTCCTACAAACACTCCTTCCCAGTGATTGCAAAATTCCCTCCGACGGAGAACCTGCTCCCAGCCGGCTTTAGGTGACTGTGGTGGTTTGACAGATGGAGGAACGTCCGGCTCAGATTGTCCCTTTAGCGCCACCCCACTAGACACCATGGGGGTGGATAAGGCGCTAGCGGGGCTGTCTCCTCTACTGGTCCTGGTGATCGCGAGTGTTGGACTGACAGATGGAGCGTTGATAGAAGGGACTGGGTCAGATGGACCTGTGACAGACAGGGCTGTGTCAGGTGTCCTCTTCATAAGAGAGTCCAAGGTGGAAGTGGTTGCCCCTTGACAGACTCCCTCCCACTTCTTACGAATGAGCCTCTGACGCTGAGAGAGCTCCGGATCTCGTCTCCAGTGGGGCTCGGGTGATCGTGGAACTTTTGACTCAGATTGTCCCTTTACCAGCACACCAGTAGACGCCATGGGGTTGGATAAGGCGCTAGCGGTGCTGTCTCCTCTACTGGTCCTGGTCATGGAGAGTGGTGGGGTGACAGAGGGAACTGTGACAGAAGGGACTGGGTCAGATAGAGCCGTGACAGAGGAAGTGGCCGTTCCTACAAACACTCCTTCCCAGTGATTGCAAAATTCCCTCCGACGGAGAACCTGCTCCCAGCCGGCTTTAGGTGACTGTGGTGGTTTGACAGATGGAGGAACGTCCGGCTCAGATTGTCCCTTTAGCGCCACCCCACTAGACCCCATGGGGGTGGATAAGGCGCTAGCGGGGCTGTCTCCTCTACTGGTCCTGGTCATGGAGAGTGGTGGGGTGACAGAGGGAACTGTGACAGAAGGGACTGGATCAGATGGGGCTTTGTCAGGTACCCTATTCATTAGAGAGTCGGAGGTGGAAGTAGGCGCTCTTTGATAGGCTCCTTCCAACTTCTCGCGAAAGAGCTTATGATGCAGAGCGAGCTCAGGACCTCGTCTCCAGTGGACCTTGGGCGATCGTGGAGTGTCTGGCTCAGATTGTCCCTTTGCCAGCACACCACTAGACGCCATGGGGGTGGATAAGGCATGAGCGGGGCTGTCTCCTCTACTGGTCCTGGTCATGGAGAATGGAGGTCTGACCGATGGACCGCTGACAGGCGGAACTGTGTCAAATGGACCGGTGACAGATGGGGCTGTGACAAATGAACCGGTGACAGACGGGGCTGTGTCAGATGGAGCTGTGACAGACGGGGCTGTGTTAAATGAACCGGTGACAGACAGTGCCCAGGGCACAGATGGAGCTGTGACAGACGGGGCTGTGTTAAATGAACCGGTGACAGACGGGGCTGTGTCAAATGGACCGGAGCACTTGCAACAGAGCCTCTGACAGCGAGGCAGCACCAGACGCTTCCAGTCAGCCTTGGCTGAGAGAGGAACGTTCAGCTCAGATTTGCCCTTTGAATTTTTGCCCTTGTGTTTCGGGAAGGGCTCGGCGACGACGGCAGGTGGCACGGGGGCGGAGCCTCTACTCATCTCAGACACCGGGTCTTGTCCACAGCCCCCCGGATCATAGGAGTCAGAACATGAATCTTCTTGTCCTGGACAACCCGAATGGCTCTCAAGCTTCTCCACTAGCGCTTCCAAAGGGGCAGGGAAGCTGTCACCCCGGACTGTCACACCGTCCAGCTTGGCCCTTTTGAGATACAATAAAATAAATTAAAATGACTTTTGATGATTTCAGTACACTTGTACAATCAAAATGCATCATACCACACATTTTACACATAAACACACATCTCACATATGCATGCACACGTGCACGCACAAACAAACACATACACACATACACACACACACACGGTTGAATACACTGAAAAAAACATTATGAACTTACCTATAAATGACTTCAAGGTCTTCATCCTAATTTATAAAGGAAATACAAGATGGATGTTGAGGTCATTAAGGCTTCACAAAGACAGAGCAGCTTCTGTATTTGTTTGAATTGTATGATTAAAGTACAATGAAACTTTGATTACCAACCTTAATGATTCGTTGGCGATTTCTCCATTGATATAATAGCCAAAACACATTCAGGATCACAGCGAGAGCAATCAAAACTCCCGAGTCTGTCACCTCAAGTTCCAGGATCGGGGTCTGAAAGGGCGTCGCCGCAGGACCTTGTCCATACGGCGCCCTCTCTCGGGTTCTAAAAATATGATTTATTGCACTAGCGAACATATTGGCAAAGTAGCATCTTTAGCAACATGTTCTTTTCATGGCAAACACCACACTGAAGCTTGTCCACTTGTTACAGCAGGATATATACCTTGCCGCTGTGACGTGTACATGTTACGCCGTAGTGCCCGTGATGTCACAGACCGGATAGAACACTGTGATTGGACGGCTAGTCCAGATATGTACCTTGCCGCTGTGACGTGTACATGTTACGCCGTAGTGCCCGTGATGTCACAGACCGGATAGGACACCGTGACTTGACGGCTAGTCCAGGCGGCCAACTAATTGAAATAAATGTATGGCTAGATTGAAATAGATTTAAGCTATTTTCTTTTTGCTTAAGACCCAACGATACCCCTACACTCCGACATTTAGAATTAAATAGGAGCGCTAAAAGGCTGGTCGGATAACAACCGATAGTGTCACTCAGCGCTGCAGTCGTTAATTGTCCACGTTTTCGATAGAGATGGATAGGCATTATTGGCGATATGAAATAAGGGTAATCGCTCTCTATGAATCATTCATATTCAAGGGCGTGTTGTTATTTTGAAGACTAGCCTACTCGTATTAGGATTTGAAAGGAGCCAACGACAGAGGCGCGCTGCGCTCCTGACCCCGAGTGCACAGCCCATGATCCGATGAGAGAGAGCGGTGTCGTGTGGCCGATTAAAGCCCCCCGGGTCTTGTTATTCTATTCATAAAGTAGCCTACTTTGAGACACAACCTCAAAGTGCTGACGAAACGGCTACTTGTCTTGCTCCGTTAACATTAGGCCTACCTCAGTCCCTGAATAGCCGCGAACCCAACCAAAACATAGTTTTGATGAAGACCGTTTGGAGACCAGTGCTATGGATAGGAGCACCCTACTGTATACTATTGGAAATTACCCATTTCTCATTCATGTGATCATCGTTGACAATGTATGAATTCATTGTTCAGTCATGACAGCCAACAGCTGCAGGAGCTGCCTAGTCTGACCATATCATTCATCATAACACAGATGGGCGCACTTATAACAGAATTACTACATTTATTCAACATCACGAAGTTGCATTTGAATCAAACTTAGTTTATTTCTCTCTCCCCACCCATCTCCCCCTCCAGTAGTACGAGTAGTAGTATGTTTACTACAGTACCTATCTACATTAAATGCAATTATTGTAATAAGTCACTTTGGATAAAAGTGTCTGCTAAATGACTGTAATGCAATGCAACACATACTGAATATACTGTAACACACAACACATACTGTATCACACAACTATACCTATACCACACAACACACTGTATATAACACACAACTATACCACACAACACACACTGTATATAACACACTATACCTATACCACACATAACACACTGTATATAACACACAACTATACTTATATCACACATAACACACACTGTATATAACACACAACTATACCTATATCACACACAACACACACTGTATATAACACACAACTATACCTATATCACATATAACACACACTGTATATAACACACAACTATACCTATATCACACACAACACACACTGTATATAACACTGAACTATACCTATACCACACACAACACACACTGTATATTACACACAACTATACCTATATCACATATAACCCACACTGTATATAACACACAACCATACCTATACCACACACAACCCACACTGTATATAACACACAACTATACCTATACCACACACAACACACACTGTATATAACACATAATTATACCTATACCACACATAACACATACTGTATAAAACACATAATTATACCTATACCACACACAACCCACACTGTATATAACACACAACTATACCTATACCACACACAACACACACTGTATATAACACATAATTATACCTATACCACACATAACACATACTGTATAAAACACATAATTATACCTATACCACACACAGCACATACTGTATATAACACATAATTATACCTATATCACACATAACACACTGTATATAACACACAACTATACCTATATCACACACAACACATACTGTACTGTATAATAACACACAACCCATGCTGTATCACACTAGCCAGTGGACATTGTATTCAAGCCAGATATTTCAAATGAGTAACCTAGCCTACGTGTTATGTTGTTGTAGTGACCGGATATGCCCACTTGGGGGCAGCTCTGGGCGGGTTCAACTTCACAGCGGTGTACTGCACATCCTCTTCCTGTTTCTTGGGCCCCAGTTATTGGATGATGGAGTAGAGGGGGACATCCTCCTGGGTCTTGGAGCGAGGGAAGTGGGTTCTGGCATGGTGGACGCCTTCCTGCTGGACTGTGTGTGTGTCTGAGTGTGTGTGTCTGTACTGAAGCCAGATATGTACATACATGAGTAAGACAGCTGTCAACGGACCGTAACGTGGACTGTTTTTTCATGAGGACTGTAGGGGGAGACGGAGCACTACCAAAACGCTAAACACGGATGAAAATTAAGCGATATGGCAGAATACAGAATACAAGACGCATTTAAGTCCAAAACAGTCTGAAAGTTGATTTTCGTGCCCTCTTTCACTGAAAGAAGAAGTTTTATTTGGACTTGTATGAGTAAGCCATGCTTACCCTGGCTTATAGGAGCAATCGCCACTGATTTGTGACCACCGTCGGAAGGGCTAGCGCTCTGCTAATTCCCCTCCTGCCCAAGGGATTGTGACACATTCAAACAGGGCAGTACGGCCACAGCGGACGTGGGTGCACACATCCCTTTATCAACCTCAGAAGAGAGACCGACTGGTGTCACGTCTGCAAAAAGGCAGGGGAAGACACCGTGGCTCGAAATTGCAGGTGCGTTAGAACATCACTGGCGAGACTATGGTCATCACGGCTGCTGTCACAGCAGGGGAAGACTCTGTGTTTCGAACCGGACACATCAAAGTTTTCCGATGGGACCGGAACCCTGGCCAGCTCGGTCCCGTGACTCCCGTCGTATTCACTAACGGACGCGCTAGTACATTACCGGCGAGACCTGCAGTCGTCACGTCTGTTGTTTCCACAGGGGAAGACTCTGCGGCTCAACCTGGACCCATCACAGTTTTCCAATGGGACCGGAGCCCTGGCTGGCTTGGTCACGTCGTACTAGTCTGGGGCCTTTCTCGTTCGGTGTTGTTTCCCCGGTCTAGAGCAGAATCACGATGACACATCGCATATTCAGCCGGTCTGGACCGGAAGACGAACAGTTGTTGTAATGTTTTTACTGTAGGCTGCACATGGTGAAGTTTCGAGTAGATAACATTTGCGATGGCATCACCAGGCATAACACCGACGAAAATTGTAAAAGAAGATGCGAGGAGAACTACCGGTTAAGGAAAAATAAAGCAAGCGGATGTTGGAGGCGGGCTCTACAGGCTCGAGCCGGATGATGGGGCGGGCTTAAGGCGGTGAAGTAAATAGATACCAGGCTCTTCTCCCCGAGGAGAGACTGGTGACGTGATGCTACGTCGTACTCACTAATGGACAAGTTAGTATCACAACATCCTCCCCCCTCCTCCGTGCAAAGGAGCTACAACACGGCTCTGCCGCTGGTAGCTCGACTAGGCACCCATGAGATACAGACTGTACAATCAAAAATTAATTATCGCCTTAATGGAAACGTCCCCCCCGTGCTCTTTTAAGAGCGGCAAAGACAGTCACACATCTCGACGGGATCTCCTGCAGCAATGCAGAGATCTTGACATCAGCGAGGCAGGATTGGCGGACTACACCTGGCTTGCGGAGTGGGAGGCAAACACCTCCAGACTCCGTGATTTCATCCTGGCCACCATAAATCCAAATACTTAAACAAAAAAACTATTTTTAATGCCGCTCCCAGGCCAGTGCGGAGATGTAGTCCCGCCACCTAGTCCTGGGTCTACCCCGCGGCCTCCTCCCAGCCGGACACGCCTGGAACACCTCCCTAGGGAGGCGCCCAGGAGGCATCCTCACTAGATGCCCAAACCACGTCAACTGGCTCCTTTCGACACAAAGGAGCAGCGGCTCTACTCCGAGTCTCCCGGATGACTGAACTTCTCACCCGATCTCTCAGGGAGACCCCAGCCACCCTCCGGAGAAAACTCATTTCGGCCGCTTGTATCCGTGATCTCATTCTTTCGGTCATGACCCATCCTTCATACCCATCCTGACTTACCAGTCAACTCTAGAATAGACTTTAAATTACTATTACTAGTCTATAAATCTCTCCATAGTCACTCACCAGAATATATTTCAGACATGCTTGTTAAGTACATGCCCAACAGACCACTCAGATCCTCAGGTACTGAACTTTTAACAGTTCCAAAAGCCAGGACCAAGAAACAAGGAGAGGCAGCTTTTAGTTTCTATGCCCCCAACCTCTGGAACACCCTACCGGAGTGCCTAAGAAGGGCCGAAACAACGGAGGTCTTCAAGCGAGACCTCAAGACGTACCTTTTCGACCTAGCCTACAATCACTAGCTAGGACCTTGAGACACAGAAAGGCAGCCTCAAACCTACCTGTGTATCCTCTGTATACATTGGTATTTATCCTGCTATGCAATGTATGTATATCAAATAGTGTACAGAAGCTGGTTATCCTGAAACAGGCTTGTTCTGTTCTGACAGCTGTGTTGCTTCAACGACTCAATGTGCTACTAACCGTTTTCTGCCTCCCCTAGTGCCTCTCTCTCTCCCTCCTATCCTCTAACCAGGTCCAGTGTCAGCTGTGGAGCTGTGGATATCGTAGTATTTAGTACACACACACACACGTACACACAGACACACATCAGTCCACATCCGGCTTAGGCCTGGACCTGATGCTCTTAGCCTTTCCTGCTCTGAAAATTAAATTTAATGTATTGTTCTTTAAATGTTCTTAGCCATTAGACAAATATATTCCAGGAGCTTGCCCCAGGTTGCCTATTTCAATATCTGTGTGGTCTGTATGGCTCTATGTGCTACTAACCTTGTTCTGCCTTCCCTCTCCCTAGTGCCTCTCTCTTTCCCTCCTATCTTCTAACCAGGTCCAGTGGATGCCCCACTGTCACCAGCAGACCTCCCGGAGTCCGATAGATACCCCCGTGTCTGCTGTGGATGTCGTAGCATGTCCGTAGAATGTTCTCTCTCCTATGATGCTTTTAGCCTCTCTTACTCTGAAATGTAATTTAATGTAATGTATTGCTTTATAAATGTTCTTAGCCGGTAGACAAACATACTCCTGGAGCTTGCTCGATCGCCTTGTTGAGAGGGGTCAGGGAAGAATTTTTACAGCTCACTTATCTGGCCCCCGGGTGATTACTGTTTTTTTGCTTCCCTCTGGAATATGTAGAGAGTGGGTCGTATGCCCACCTCCCTTGTTCTCTGTAAAGCGCATTGTGTTGCCTCTGGGTATGAAATGCGCTTTACAAATAAAGCTTTGATTGATTGATTGATTCATGACCATAGGTGAGGATGGGGACGAAGATAGATCGGTAGATCGAGAGCTTTGCCTTTTGGCTCAGCTCTCTTTTCGTCACAACAGTGTGGTAAAGCGACTGCAGAACTGCACAAGCTGCTCCGATTCTCCGGCCAAACTCCCTCTCCATGGTTCCCTCACTCGTGAACAAGACCCCCAGATACTTGAACTCCTTCACTTGGGGTAAGGACTCATTTCCTACTCGGAGCGGACAGACCACCGGTTTCCTGCTGAGAGCCATGGCCTCAGACTTAGAAGTGCTGATTCTCATCCCAGCCGCTTCACACTCAGTTGCGAACCTATTCAGAGAGTGCTGGAGGTAGCAGGCAGATGATGCCATCAGGACCACATCATCTGCAAATATCAGCGACGCGATCCCCAGCTCACCGAACTGCAAACCCACCTCCGCATGACTACGCCTCGATATCCTGTCCATGAAAATCACAAACAGGATTGGTGACAAAGTGTAGCCCTGGCTAGGACAACCCCCATCGGAAAGGAAGACGACTTACTGCCGAGGACACGGACACAGCTCTCTCTCTGGGTGTACAGGGATTGGATGGCCCTAAGTACTCCTGCATAACCCTCCACAAGACCTCTTGAGGGACCCTGTTGTAAGCCTTCTACAAGTCCACAAAACACATGTAGACAGGTTGGGCAAACTCCCAAGCCCCCTCCAAGATTCTTGCGAGAGTGAAGAGCTGGTCGGTGGTTCCACGTCGGTCGGTGGTTCGACTATCGGCCGGACCCTGCTTTCCAGCACCTTGGAGTACACTTTACCTGGGAGGTTGAGTAATGTGATGCCTCTATAATTGGCACACACCCTCTGGTCCCCTTTTTTGAATATTGGGACCACCACCCCAGTCTGCCACTCCTTTGGCACTGACCCGGACTTCCACGCAATTTTAAAGAGGCGTGTCAACCAAGACAGCCCCTCAACACCCAGCGCCTTCAGCATTTCTAGACGGATCTCATCAGTTACAGTACAGTTACAGTATTATAGTGCAGCAAACATTACTTTCAACAGTTAGATGTACAAACGTAACTATTGTTGTAAATACATTTAAGTTTGTTGAATTAAAACAACTATTTCCGAGACAGATTCATTCAGTGTACAGGTCACTCCAAAACATTATTTACATGTTATAAAAATCCAGTAGAAATTTGAGAATTTCCCTGGACAGTGTCAACTATCACTATGTTTTGAAGATGTACAGTAGACCTACTATACAACACCAGCAGCAGTGTTTATAAATTGCTTTCCTTCATTCAAAGTAAATCCGGTGAGAGCCAGCTACAAACCATGGCTGGTCATTAGCTGGTCTTGCTGGATTTACCAGGTCTGTCTCGTCAGTCTCACCCTGTCAGTCTTAAAGCTACATGAGATAACTCGGCACTTTGGCAGCCCCTCTGGTCGTGATAAAATCGGCACTGCGTTTTAAGAACTACACTTCCCACAATCCCCCACTCACTCACTAATGATGGGGGGAAAAATGATAAACATGCGTGCGCAGACTGGATTGGAAGATTGTAGCTACTTTCTGGAAGGATGGCTTCAATGCAGATAAATACCAGTCTTCTTTCTTGTATGTAGATTTTGTCTACATATGTAGATACCTACCCATCTACCTACCTACCCATCTACCTACCCATCTACCTACCTACAATACCCATCTACCTACCTACCTACCTACCTATCTACCTACCTACCTACCTACCTACACATCTACCTACCTACCTATCTACCTACCTACCGCTCTACCTACCTACTTACCAACCTACCCTCCTACCTACGCACCTACCTAACCACCTACCTACCTACCTCTCTACCTAACTATCTATCTACTTACCCACCTACCCACCTAACTACCTACCCACCCACCTAGCTACTCACCTACATACCTACCCACCGACCTACCTACCTACCTACCTACCTATCTACCTACCTACCTACCTGTAGCTACCTACCTAACTATTACCTACCCACCTAACCTAGTCTACACCTACCTCCGTACGGCCGAGGACATATTGTGGATGGAACACATGAACATTGTTGACCTCTACATTGGTCTACCACTGATGAACACAAAGATACATCGGTGGAGACTAAGGATAGCTGACCATATCGAACGCCCTGACCTCATCACTTCAAACCTTGTCCTCTGGGAACCCAAGCATGGTAAAGCCACACGTGGTGCTCTGAAGACAACATACGTGGATATGATGAAGAAGGTCATGGAGAGTGGTGGTTTGTCAGATGGAGCTGTGTGAGGATGTTAGGGCTAGCGGAGGAGGACCCAAAAGCAGACTCAAAAGGCTTGGAGGTGAAGCCCGGAGGCGTGTTTATTTTATACGGGTCAGGCAGGATCAGGTCGGAGAGGCAATCGGGGGTCAGGCAGGGACATGGTAGTCAGACAGGCGTGGGTCGGGCAGGAGCGTGGTAGTCAGACAGACGTGGGTCAGGCAGGTTAACTAGGATAAATGAAAACAAAGAACTGTGAGACAGGCTCGAGTAGGGATTTAGCTGGAGTCGTGTTACCCACTGGGTGGGTCAACGATCTGGCGCAGACTGCTGTGTGGAGCGGCTTCTTAACCTTGTGCTGATTGGCTGATTAGCTGCAGGTGTGGGGCCGCTCGGTGGCAGATTCGGAAGAGGCGCAATCACCGGGATGAACTGCAGGTGCTGGTCGGGGGTGTGCCGTTGCTGATGGGCACGCAGTTCCCACTGCGCCCTCTGGGAGGTGCTAGGGGTCTCATCTTCTGCGCCAAGGTCAGGCTCACACGCAGGGGCAGGGTCAGAGGCAGACACTGGTCCAGAAGCAGGTTCAGAGACAGAGACAGAGACAGAGTCGGGGGAAACGGACCGGCGAGGCAGGCGCGGTGGAGCCGTGACAGAGGAAGTGGCCGTTCCTACAAACACTCCTTCCCAGTGATTGCAAAATTCCCTCCGACGGAGAACCTGCTCCCAGCCGGCTTTAGGTGACTGTGGTGGTTTGACAGATGGAGGAACGTCCGGCTCAGATTGTCCCTTTAGCGCCACCCCACTAGACACCATGGGGGTGGATAAGGCGCTAGCGGGGCTGTCTCCTCTACTGGTCCTGGTGATCGCGAGTGTTGGACTGACAGATGGAGCGTTGATAGAAGGGACTGGGTCAGATGGACCTGTGACAGACAGGGCTGTGTCAGGTGTCCTCTTCATAAGAGAGTCCAAGGTGGAAGTGGTTGCCCCTTGACAGACTCCCTCCCACTTCTTACGAATGAGCCTCTGACGCTGAGAGAGCTCCGGATCTCGTCTCCAGTGGGGCTCGGGTGATCGTGGAACTTTTGACTCAGATTGTCCCTTTACCAGCACACCAGTAGACGCCATGGGGTTGGATAAGGCGCTAGCGGTGCTGTCTCCTCTACTGGTCCTGGTCATGGAGAGTGGTGGGGTGACAGAGGGAACTGTGACAGAAGGGACTGGGTCAGATAGAGCCGTGACAGAGGAAGTGGCCGTTCCTACAAACACTCCTTCCCAGTGATTGCAAAATTCCCTCCGACGGAGAACCTGCTCCCAGCCGGCTTTAGGTGACTGTGGTGGTTTGACAGATGGAGGAACGTCCGGCTCAGATTGTCCCTTTAGCGCCACCCCACTAGACCCCATGGGGGTGGATAAGGCGCTAGCGGGGCTGTCTCCTCTACTGGTCCTGGTCATGGAGAGTGGTGGGGTGACAGAGGGAACTGTGACAGAAGGGACTGGATCAGATGGGGCTTTGTCAGGTACCCTATTCATTAGAGAGTCGGAGGTGGAAGTAGGCGCTCTTTGATAGGCTCCTTCCAACTTCTCGCGAAAGAGCTTATGATGCAGAGCGAGCTCAGGACCTCGTCTCCAGTGGACCTTGGGCGATCGTGGAGTGTCTGGCTCAGATTGTCCCTTTGCCAGCACACCACTAGACGCCATGGGGGTGGATAAGGCATGAGCGGGGCTGTCTCCTCTACTGGTCCTGGTCATGGAGAATGGAGGTCTGACCGATGGACCGCTGACAGGCGGAACTGTGTCAAATGGACCGGTGACAGATGGGGCTGTGTCAAATGAACCGGTGACAGACGGGGCTGTGTCAGATGGAGCTGTGACAGACGGGGCTGTGTTAAATGAACCGGTGACAGACAGTGCCCAGGGCACAGATGGAGCTGTGACAGACGGGGCTGTGTTAAATGAACCGGTGACAGACGGGGCTGTGTCAAATGGACCGGAGCACTTGCAACAGAGCCTCTGACAGCGAGGCAGCACCAGACGCTTCCAGTCAGCCTTGGCTGAGAGAGGAACGTTCAGCTCAGATTTGCCCTTTGAATTTTTGCCCTTGTGTTTCGGGAAGGGCTCGGCGACGACGGCAGGTGGCACGGGGGCGGAGCCTCTACTCATCTCAGACACCGGGTCTTGTCCACAGCCCCCCGGATCATAGGAGTCAGAACATGAATCTTCTTGTCCTGGACAACCCGAATGGCTCTCAAGCTTCTCCACTAGTGCTTCCAAAGGGGCAGGGAAGCTGTCACCCCGGACTGTCACACCGTCCAGCTTGGCCCTTTTGAGATACAATAAAATAAAATAAAATGACTTTTGATGATTTCAGTACACTTGTACAATCAAAATGCATCATACCACACATTTTACACATAAACACACATCTCACATATGCATGCACACGTGCACGCACAAACAAACACATACACACACACACATACACACACACACACATGGTTGAATACACTGAAAAAAACATTATGAACTTACCTATAAATGACTTCAAGGTCTTCATCCTAATTTATAAAGGAAATACAAGATGGATGTTGAGGTCATTAAGGCTTCACAAAGACAGAGCAGCTTCTGTATTTGTTTGAATTGTATGATTAAAGTACAATGAAACTTTGATTACCAACCTTAATGATTCGTTGGCGATTTCTCCATTGATATAATAGCCAAAACACATTCAGGATCACAGCGAGAGCAATCAAAACTCCCGAGTCTGTCACCTCAAGTTCCAGGATCGGGGTCTGAAAGGGCGTCGCCGCAGGACCTTGTCCATACGGCGCCTTCTCTCGGGTTCTAAAAATATGATTTATTGCACTAGCGAACATATTGGCAAAGTAGCATCTTTAGCAACATGTTCTTTTCATGGCAAACACCACACTGAAGCTTGTCCACTTGTTACCGCAGGATATATACCTTGCCGCTGTGACGTGTACATGTTACGCCGTAGTGCCCGTGATGTCACAGACCGGATAGAACACTGTGATTGGACGGCTAGTCCAGATATGTACCTTGCCGCTGTGACGTGTACATGTTACGCCGTAGTGCCCGTGATGTCACAGACCGGATAGGACACCGTGACTTGACGGCTAGTCCAGGCGGCCAACTAATTGAAATAAATGTATGGCTAGATTTAAATAGATTGAAGCTATTTTCTTTTTGCTTAAGACCCAACGATACCCCTTATTTAATACACTCCGACATTTAGAATTAAATAGGAGCGCTAAAAGGCTGGTCGGATAACAACCGATAGTGTCACTCAGCGCTGCAGTCGTTAATTGTCCACGTTTTCGATAGAGATGGATAGGCATTATTGGCGATATGAAATAAGGGTAATCGCTCTCTATGAATCATTCATATTCAAGGGCGTGTTGTTATTTTGAAGACTACTCGTATTAGGATTTGAAAGGAGCCCACGACAGAGGCGCGCTGCGCTCCTGACCCCGAGTGCACAGCCCATGATCCGATGAGAGAGAGCGGTGTCGTGTGGCCGATTAAAGCCCCCCGGGTCTTGTTATTCTATTCATAAAGTAGCCTACTTTGAGACACAACCTCAAAGTGCTGACGAAACGGCTACTTGTCTTGCTCCGTTAACATTAGGCCTACCTCAGTCCCTGAATAGCCGCGAACCCAACCAAAACATAGTTTTGATGAAGACCGTTTGGAGACCAGTGCTATGGATGTAGGAGCACCCTACTGTATACTATTGGAAATTACCCATTTCTCATTCATGTGATCATCGTTGACAATGTATGAATTCATTGTTCAGTCATGACAGCCAACAGCTGCAGCCTAGTCTGACCATATCATTCATCATAACACAGATGGGCGCACTTATAACAGAATTATTACATTTATTCAACATCACGAAGTTGTATTTGAATCAAACTTAGTTTAATTCTCTCTCCCCACCCATCTCCCCCTCCAGTAGTACGAGTAATAGTATGTTTACTACAGTACCTATCTACATTAAATGTAATTATTGTAATAAGTCACTTTGGATAAAGTGTCTGCTAAATGACTGTAATGCAATGCAACACATACTGAATATACTGTAACACACAACACATACTGTATCACACAACTATACCTATACCACACAACACACTGTATATAACACACAACTATACCACACAACACAAACTGTATATAACACACAACTATACCACACAACACACACTGTATATAACACACTATACCTATACCACACATAACACACAACTATACTTATATCACACATAACACACACTGTATATAACACACAACTATACCTATATCACACACAACACACACTGTATATAACACACAACTATACCTATATCACATATAACCCACACTGTATATAACACACAACCATACCTATACCACACACAACCCACACTGTATATAACACACAACTATACCTATACCACACACAACACACACTGTATATAACACATAATTATACCTATACCACACATAACACATACTGTATAAAACACATAATTATACCTATACCACACACAGCACATACTGTATATAACACATAATTATACCTATATCACACATAACACACTGTATATAACACAACTATACCTATATCACACACAACACATACTGTACTGTATAATAACACACAACCCATGCTGTATCACACTAGCCAGTGGACATTGTATTCAAGCCAGATATTTCAAATGAGTAACCTAGCCTACGTGTTATGTTGTTGTAGTGACCGGATATGCCCACTTGGGGGCAGCTCTGGGCGGGTTCAACTTCACAGCGGTGTACTACACATCCTCTTCCTGTTTCTTGGGACCCAGTTATTGGATGATGGAGTAGAGGGGGACATCCTCCTGGGTCTTGGAGCGAGGGAAGTGGGTTCTGGCATGGTGGACGCCTTCCTGCTCGACTGTGTGTGTGTCTGAGTGTGTGTGTCTGTACTGAAGCCAGATATGTGCATACATATGAGTAAGACAGCTGTCAACGGACCGTAACGTGGACTGTTTTTTCATGAGGACTGTAGGGGGAGACGGAGCACTACCAAAACGCTAAACACGGATGAAAATTAAGCGATATGGCAGAATACAGAATACAAGACGCATTTAAGTCCAAAACAGTCTGAAAGTTGATTTTCGTGCCCTCTTTCACTGAAAGAAGAAGTTTTATTTGGACTTGTATGAGTAAGCCATGCTTACCCTGGCTTATAGGAGCAATCGCCACTGATTTGTGACCACCGTCGGAAGGGCTAGCGCTCTGCTAATTCCCCTCCTGCCCAAGGGATTGTGACACATTCAAACAGGGCAGTACGGCCACAGCGGACGTGGGTGCACACATCCCTTTATCAACCTCAGAAGAGAGACCGACTGGTGTCACGTCTGCAAAAAGGCAGGGGAAGACACCGCGGCTCGAAATTGCAGGTGCGTTAGAACATCACTGGCGAGACTATGGTCATCACGGCTGCTGTTACAGCAGGGGAAGACTCTGTGTTTCGAACCGGACACATCAAAGTTTTCCGATGGGACCGGAACCCTGGCCAGCTCGGTCCCGTGACTCCCGTCGTATTCACTAACGGACGCGCTAGTACATTACCGGCGAGACCTGCAGTCGTCACGTCTGTTGTTTCCACAGGGGAAGACTCTGCGGCTCAACCTGGACCCATCACAGTTTTCCAATGGGACCGGAGCCCTGGCTGGCTTGGTCACGTCGTACTAGTCTGGGGCCTTTCTCGTTCGGTGTTGTTTCCCCGGTCTAGAGCAGAATCACGATGACGCATCGCATATTCAGCCGGTCTGGACCGGAAGACGAACAGTTGTTGTAATGTTTTTACTGTAGGCGGCACATGGTGAAGTTTCGAGTAGATAACATTTGCGATGGCATCACCAGGCATAACACCGACGAAAATTGTAAAAGAAGATGCGAGGAGAACTACCGGTTAAGGAAAAATAAAGCAAGCGGATGTTGGAGGCGGGCTCTACAGGCTCGAGCCGGATGATGGGGCGGGCTTAAGGCGGTGAAGTAAATAGATACCAGGCTCTTCTCCCCGAGGAGAGACTGGTGACGTGATGCTACGTCGTACTCACTAATGGACAAGTTAGTATCACAACATCCTCCCCCCTCCTCCGTGCAAAGGAGCTACAACACGGCTCTGCCGCTGGTAGCTCGACTAGGCACCCATGAGATACAGACTGTACAATCAAAAATTAATTATCGCCTTAATGGAAACGTCCCCCCCGTGCTCTTTTAAGAGCGGCAAAGACAGTCACACATCTCGACGGGATCTCCTGCAGCAATGCAGAGATCTTGACATCAGCGAGGCAGGATTGGCGGACTACACCTGGCGTGCGGAGTGGGAGGCAAACACCTCCAGACTCCGTGATTTCATCCTGGCCACCATAAATCCAAATACTTAAACAAAAAAACTATTTTTAATGCCGCTCCCAGGCCAGTGCGGAGATGTAGTCCCGCCACCTAGTCCTGGGTCTACCCGGCGCCCAGGAGGCATCCTCACTAGATGCCCAAACCACGTCAACTGGCTCCTTTCGACACAAAGGAGCAGCGGCTCTACTCCGAGTCTCCCGGATGACTGAACTTCTCACCCGATCTCTCAGGGAGACCCCAGCCACCCTCCGGAGAAAACTCATTTCGGCCGCTTGTATCCGTGATCTCATTCTTTCGGTCATGACCCATCCTTCATACCCATCCTGACTTACCAGTCAACTCTAGAATAGACTTTAAATTACTATTACTAGTCTATAAATCTCTCCATAGTCACTCACCAGAATATATTTCAGACATGCTTGTTAAGTACATGCCCAACAGACCACTCAGATCCTCAGGTACTGAACTTTTAACAGTTCCAAAAGCCAGGACCAAGAAACAAGGAGAGGCAGCTTTTAGTTTCTATGCCCCCAACCTCTGGAACACCCTACCGGAGTGCCTAAGAAGGGCCGAAACAACGGAGGTCTTCAAGCGAGACCTCAAGACGTACCTTTTTGACCTAGCCTACAATAACTAGCTAGGACCTTGAGACACAGAAAGGCAGCCTCAAACCAAGCCCCCAGGATTCGAAATCTAAAGTGAAGGCCTATTGAACCGCGCCATCTTGGCTAGATTTGTAGTCACTTGGCTATTTCCGGTTACTTTTGACTTGCGCAGTTGAGCTTCTCTGGCCGACGCGCGTCCACGCGCGTTCCCGGCTCTCCCCGCTTTGATTTAGCAATGAAAACCGGCTTGCATATTAACCTGTTTTGGTCAAATATATCAATTGGAGAAATTATTTTTTGATCCTGGCATCTTAGTTTTAACAGGTTAAATATAATTGAACATGTTTTGTTTGCTAGTAGATGGTATTCATTCCGTTCGCGATAACGTTATTGCAGCCAGGCTAAATTCCTCCAGGGAGCCAGTGACCGGCGAGTTGAAGAGCTTCACTCCCCGCCAGCAGGAGCTCTGGCCGCGGCTACCGCATCTCGGAAAACCCGCTGAGTTCATGGCTGCTATTTCACACTCGCCCTTGATCAATCCCAATACCGATCCATGGTAATAATGAATCAATCGTTCAGATCAGATCGGCAGTGCTGCATGCATGTTACAACATCATTGTTAGCTTTATTAACATAACCATAGCCTACATTTATCTCTCTAACGTTAGGCTATCCATCTTACACCAGTCGGCCATTCGATAGCTGGAAGCGGTCAACGCCAACGTTGACTGAAAACACCCAAACTCAGTGTATCGTTTCATCTTCATGCTACACATCAACTCCTTTACATTGTATGTGAATAAATTCCTGTTATTCTAAAAATATCCCATTTCTGTCCATTCCTGGAAAAGGCTAATAATTGCTGTCAAATGATCACTCCAGTTTATCACCGTATCCCACTACCATTTCAACTATGCACAGGAGGTTGTCTTGTGGTCATTTTCATTAAAAAATGATTAGCCTGATCAGTTTGTTGTATGTATTAAGCCCTTTTTGAGCGGTATGCTTGTATTAATAGCTTATAGCTTGCCATACTCACCAACCTTGGGACCTCAGAAATAGGGAGCATTTCCAAACCAAATTGCCAAATAACCAAATTTATTCACATACAATGTAAAGGAGTTGATGTGTAGCATGAAGATGAAACGATACACTGAGTTTGGGTGTTTTCAGTCAACGTTGGCGTTCACCGCTTCCATTTATCGAATGGCCGACTGGTGTAAGATGGATAGCCTAACGTTAGAGAGATAAATGTAGGCTATGGTTATGTTAATAAAGCTAACAATGATGTTGTAACATGCATGCAGCACTTCCGATCTGATCTGAACGATTGATTCATTGTTACCATGGATCGGTATTGGGATTGATCAAGGGCGAATGTGAAATAGCAGCCAGGAACTCAGCGGGTTATCCAAGATGCGGTAGCCGCGGCCAATGCTCCTGCTGGCGGGGAGTGAAGCTCTTCAACTCGCCTGTCACTGACTCCCTGGAGGAATTTAGCCTGGCTGCAATAACGTTATCGCGAACGGAATGAATACCATCTACTAGCAAACAAAACATGTTCAATTATATTTAACCTGTTAAAACTAAGATGCCAGGATCAAAAAATAATTTCTCCAATTGATATATTTGACAAAAACAGGTTAATATGCAAGCCGGTTTTCATTGCTAAATCAAAGCGGGGAGAGCCGGGAACGCGCGTCTACATTTCAGAGAAATGTGAACTTTTTCGTGGACGCGCGTCGGCCAGAGAAGCTCAACTGCGCAAGTCAAAAGTAACCGGAAGGCCAGAAAAGCACAACTGCGCAAGTCAAAAGTAACCGGAAATAGTCAAATGACTACAAATTTTGCCAAGATGGCGCGGTTCAATAGGGCTTCATTGTTGATAGCGGCCAGTGAATGGAGTGGCTGTATCCAGTTTATATAATACATCCATGCCTCAAACCTACCTGTGTATCCTCTGTATACATTGGTATTTATCCTGCTATGCAATGTATGTATATCAAATAGTGTACAGAAGCTGGTTATCCTGAAACAGGCTTGTTCTGTTCTGACAGCTGTGTTGCTTCAACGACTCAATGTGCTACTAACCGTTTTCTGCCTCCCCTAGTGCCTCTCTCTCTCCCTCCTATCCTCTAACCAGGTCCAGTGTCAGCTGTGGAGCTGTGGATATCGTAGTATTTAGTACACACACACACACGTACACACAGACACACATCAGTCCACATCCGGCTTAGGCCTGGACCTGATGCTCTTAGCCTTTCCTGCTCTGAAAATTAAATTTAATGTATTGTTCTTTAAATGTTCTTAGCCATTAGACAAATATATTCCAGGAGCTTGCCCCAGGTTGCCTATTTCAATATCTGTGTGGTCTGTATGGCTCTATGTGCTACTAACCTTGTTCTGCCTTCCCTCTCCCTAGTGCCTCTCTCTTTCCCTCCTATCTTCTAACCAGGTCCAGTGGATGCCCCACTGTCACCAGCAGACCTCCCGGAGTCCAATAGATACCCCCGTGTCTGCTGTGGATGTCGTAGCATGTCCGTAGAATGTTCTCTCTCCTATGATTAGCCTCTCTTACTCTGAAATGTAATTTAATGTAATGTATTGCTTTATAAATGTTCTTAGCCGGTAGACAAACATACTCCTGGAGCTTGCTCGATCGCCTTGTTGAGAGGGATCAGGGAAGAATTTTTACAGCTCACTTATCTGGCCCCCGGGTGATTACTGTTTTTTTGCTTCCCTCTGGAATATGTAGAGAGTGGGTTGTATGCCCACCTCCCTTGTTCTCTGTAAAGCGCATTGTGTTGCCTCTGGGTATGAAATGCGCTTTACAAATAAAGCTTTGATTGATTGATTGATTCATGACCATAGGTGAGGATGGGGACGAAGATAGATCGGTAGATCGAGAGCTTTGCCTTTTGGCTCAGCTCTCTTTTCGTCACAACAGTGTGGTAAAGCGACTGCAGAACTGCACAAGCTGCTCCGATTCTCCGGCCAAACTCCCTCTCCATGGTTCCCTCACTCGTGAACAAGACCCCCAGATACTTGAACTCCTTCACTTGGGGTAAGGACTCATTTCCTACTCGGAGCGGACAGACCACCGGTTTCCTGCTGAGAGCCATGGCCTCAGACTTAGAAGTGCTGATTCTCATCCCAGCCGCTTCACACTCAGTTGCGAACCTATTCAGAGAGTGCTGGAGGTAGCAGGCAGATGATGCCATCAGGACCACATCATCTGCAAATATCAGCGACGCGATCCCCAGCTCACCGAACTGCAAACCCACCTCCGCATGACTACGCCTCGATATCCTGTCCATGAAAATCACAAACAGGATTGGTGACAAAGTGTAGCCCTGGCTAGGACAACCCCCATCGGAAAGGAAGACGACTTACTGCCGAGGACACGGACACAGCTCTCTCTCTGGGTGTACAGGGATTGGATGGCCCTAAGTACTCCCGCATAACCCTCCACAAGACCTCTTGAGGGACCCTGTTGTAAGCCTTCTACAAGTCCACAAAACACATGTAGACAGGTTGGGCAAACTCCCAAGCCCCCTCCAAGATTCTTGCGAGAGTGAAGAGCTGGTCGGTGGTTCCACGTCGGTCGGTGGTTCGACTATCGGCCGGACCCTGCTTTCCAGCACCTTGGAGTACACTTTACCTGGGAGGTTGAGTAATGTGATGCCTCTATAATTGGCACACACCCTCTGGTCCCCTTTTTTGAATATTGGGACCACCACCCCAGTCTGCCACTCCTTTGGCACTGACCCGGACTTCCACGCAATTTTATAGAGGCGTGTCAACCAAGACAGCCCCATTAACACCCAGCGCCTTCAGCATTTCTAGACGGATCTCATCAGTTACAGTACAGTTACAGTATTATAGTGCAGCAAACATTACTTTCAACAGTTAGATGGTCAAACGTAACTATTGTTGTAAATACATTTAAGTTTGTTGAATTAAAACAACTATTTCCGAGACAGATTCATTCAGTGTACAGGTCACTCCAAAACATTATTTACATGTTATAAAAATCCAGTAGAAATTTGAGAATTTCCCTGGACAGTGTCAACTATCACTATGTTTTGAAGATGTACAGTAGACCTACTATACAACACCAGCAGCAGTGTTTATAAATTGCTTTCCTTCATTCAAAGTAAATCCGGTGAGAGCCAGCTACAAACCATGGCTGGTCATTAGCTGGTCTTGCTGGATTTACCAGGTCTGTCTCGTCAGTCTCACCCTGTCAGTCTTAAAGCTACATGAGATAACTCGGCACTTTGGCAGCCCCTCTGGTCGTGATAAAATCGGCACTGCGTTTTAAGAACCACACTTCCCACAATCCCCCACTCACTCACTAATGATGGGGGGAAAAATGATAAACATGCGTGCGCAGACTGGATTGGAAGATTGTAGCTACTTTCTGGAAGGATGGCTTCAATGCAGATAAATACCAGTCTTCTTTCTTGTATGTATATTTTGTCTACATATGTAGATACCTACCCATCTACCTACCTACCCATCTACCTACCCATCTACCTACCTACAATACCCATCTACCTACCTACCTACCTATCTACCTACCTACACATCTACCTACCTACCTATCTACCTACCTACCTACCGCTCTACCTACCTACTTACCAACCTACCCTCCTACCTACGCACCTACCTAACCACCTACCTACCTACCTCTCTACCTAACTATCTATCTACTTACCCACCTACCCACCTAACTACCTACCTACCCACCCACCTAGCTACTCACCTACATACCTACCCACCGACCTACCTACCTACCTACCTACCTATCTACCTACCTGTAGCTACCTACCTAACTATTACCTACCCACCTAACCTAGTCTACACCTACCTCCGTACGGCCGAGGACATATTGTGGATGGAACACATGAACATTGTTGACCTCTACATTGGTCTACCACTGATGAACACAAAGATACATCGGTGGAGACTAAGCATAGCTGACCATATCGAACGCCCTGACCTCACCACTTCAAACCTTGTCCTCTGGGAACCCAAGCATGGTAAAGCCACACGTGGTGCTCTGAAGACAACATACGTGGATATGATGAAGAAGGTCATGGAGAGTGGTGGTTTGTCAGATGGAGCTGTGTGAGGATGTTAGGGCTAGCGGAGGAGGACCCAAAAGCAGACTCAAAAGGCTTGGAGGTGAAGCCCGGAGGCGTGTTTATTTTATACGGGTCAGGCAGGATCAGGTCGGAGAGGCAATCGGGGGTCAGGCAGGGACATGGTAGTCAGACAGGCGTGGGTCGGGCAGGAGCGTGGTAGTCAGACAGACGTGGGTCAGGCAGGTTAACTAGGATAAATGAAAACAAAGAACTGTGAGACAGGCTCGAGTAAGGAGTAGGGATTTAGCTGGAGTCGTGTTACCCACTGGGTGGGTCAACGATCTGGCGCAGACTGCTGTGTGGAGCGGCTTCTTAACCTTGTGCTGATTGGCTGATAAGCTGCAGGTGTGGGGCCGCTCGGTGGCAGATTCGGAAGAGGCGCAATCACCGGGATGAACTGCAGGTGCTGGTCGGGGGTGTGCCGTTGCTGATGGGCACGCAGTTCCCACTGCGCCCTCTGGGAGGTGCTAGGGGTCTCATCTTCTGCGCCAAGGTCAGGCTTACACGCAGGGGCAGGGTCAGAGGCAGACACTGGTCCAGAAGCAGGTTCAGAGACAGAGACAGAGACAGAGTCGGGGGAAACGGACCGGCGAGGCAGGCGCGGTGGAGCCGTGACAGAGGAAGTGGCCATTCCTACAAACACTCCTTCCCAGTGATTGCAAAATTCCCTCCGACGGAGAACCTGCTCCCAGCCGGCTTTAGGTGACTGTGGTGGTTTGACAGATGGAGGAACGTCCGGCTCAGATTGTCCCTTTAGCGCCACCCCACTAGACACCATGGGGGTGGATAAGGCGCTAGCGGGGCTGTCTCCTCTACTGGTCCTGGTGATCGCGAGTGTTGGACTGACAGATGGAGCGTTGATAGAAGGGACTGGGTCAGATGGACCTGTGACAGACAGGGCTGTGTCAGGTGTCCTCTTCATAAGAGAGTCCAAGGTGGAAGTGGTTGCCCCTTGACAGACTCCCTCCCACTTCTTACGAATGAGCCTCTGACGCTGAGAGAGCTCCGGATCTCGTCTCCAGTGGGGCTCGGGTGATCGTGGAACTTTTGACTCAGATTGTCCCTTTACCAGCACACCAGTAGACGCCATGGGGTTGGATAAGGCGCTAGCGGTGCTGTCTCCTCTACTGGTCCTGGTCATGGAGAGTGGTGGGATGACAGAGGGAACTGTGACAGAAGGGACTGGGTCAGATAGAGCCGTGACAGAGGAAGTGGCCGTTCCTACAAACACTCCTTCCCAGTGATTGCAAAATTCCCTCCGACGGAGAACCTGCTCCCAGCCGGCTTTAGGTGACTGTGGTGGTTTGACAGATGGAGGAACGTCCGGCTCAGATTGTCCCTTTAGCGCCACCCCACTAGACCCCATGGGGGTGGATAAGGCGCTAGCGGGGCTGTCTCCTCTACTGGTCCTGGTCATGGAGAGTGGTGGGGTGACAGAGGGAACTGTGACAGAAGGGACTGGATCAGATGGGGCTTTGTCAGGTACCCTATTCATTAGAGAGTCGGAGGTGGAAGTAGGCGCTCTTTGATAGGCTCCTTCCAACTTCTCGCGAAAGAGCTTATGATGCAGAGCGAGCTCAGGACCTCGTCTCCAGTGGACCTTGGGCGATCGTGGAGTGTCTGGCTCAGATTGTCCCTTTGCCAGCACACCACTAGACGCCATGGGGGTGGATAAGGCATGAGCGGGGCTGTCTCCTCTACTGGTCCTGGTCATGGAGAATGGAGGTCTGACCGATGGACCGCTGACAGGCGGAACTGTGTCAAATGGACCGGTGACAGATGGGGCTGTGTCAAATGAACCGGTGACAGACGGGGCTGTGTCAGATGGAGCTGTGACAGACGGGGCTGTGTTAAATGAACCGGTGACAGACAGTGCCCAGGGCACAGATGGAGCTGTGACAGACGGGGCTGTGTTAAATGAACCGGTGACAGACGGGGCTGTGTCAAATGGACCGGAGCACTTGCAACAGAGCCTCTGACAGCGAGGCAGCACCAGACGCTTCCAGTCAGCCTTGGCTGAGAGAGGAACGTTCAGCTCAGATTTGCCCTTTGAACTTTTGCCCTTGTGTTTCGGGAAGGGCTCGGCGACGACGGCAGGTGGCACGGGGGCGGAGCCTCTACTCATCTCAGACACCGGGTCTTGTCCACAGCCCCCCGGATCATAGGAGTCAGAACATGAATCTTCTTGTCCTGGACAACCCGAATGGCTCTCAAGCTTCTCCACTAGCGCTTCCAAAGGGGCAGGGAAGCTGTCACCCCGGACTGTCACACCGTCCAGCTTGGCCCTTTTGAGATACAATAAATGACTTTTGATGATTTCAGTACACTTGTACAATCAAAATGCATCATACCACACATTTTACACATAAACACACATCTCACATATGCATGCACACGTGCACGCACAAACAAACACATACACACACACACATACACACACACACACACACACATGGTTGAATACACTGAAAAAAACATTATGAACTTACCTATAAATGACTTCAAGGTCTTCATCCTAATTTATAAAGGAAATACAAGATGGATGTTGAGGTCATTAAGGCTTCACAAAGACAGAGCAGCTTCTGTATTTGTTTGAATTGTATGATTAAAGTACAATGAAACTTTGATTACCAACCTTAATGATTTGTTGGCGATTTCTCCATTGATATAATAGCCAAAACACATTCAGGATCACAGCGAGAGCAATCAAAACTCCCGAGTCTGTCACCTCAAGTTCCAGGATCGGGGTCTGAAAGGGCGTCGCCGCAGGACCTTGTCCATACGGCGCCCTCTCTCGGGTTCTAAAAATATGATTTATTGCACTAGCGAACATATTGGCAAAGTAGCATCTTTAGCAACATGTTCTTTCCATGGCAAACACCACACTGAAGCTTGTCCACTTGTTACAGCAGGATATATACCTTGCCGCTGTGACGTGTACATGTTACGCCGTAGTGCCCGTGATGTCACAGACCGGATAGAACACTGTGATTGGACGGCTAGTCCAGATATGTACCTTGCCGCTGTGACGTGTACATGTTACGCCGTAGTGCCCGTGATGTCACAGACCGGATAGGACACCGTGACTTGACGGCTAGTCCAGGCGGCCAACTAATTGAAATAAATGTATGGCTAGATTTAAATAGATTTAAGCTATTTTCTTTTTGCTTAAGACCCAACGATACCCCTTATTTAATACACTCTGACATTTAGAATTAAATAGGAGCGCTAAAAGGCTGGTCGGATAACAACCGATAGTGTCACTCAGCGCTGCAGTCGTTAATTGTCCACGTTTTCGATAGAGATGGATAGGCATTATTGGCGATATGAAATAAGGGTAATCGCTCTCTATGAATCATTCATATTCAAGGGCGTGTTGTTATTTTGAAGACTACTTGTTGTGGGGCGTGCGCGGAGCGCGTCACGGTCTGCCTCTCCGACGCCGTCTGACCAGCCCACCACCTCTGCGCGCTCAAAGAGAGCGTTGGCTAGGCGACGACGCAGCCGGTCTCCATCAGGCAATCAGCGCACCTGTCGCTGATTGCCTCCGCTGCTACAAGAACCAGCGGGACCGGCAGTTCATCGCCAGATCGTAGCCTTATGTACACGGTACAATCTCGCTCCCTGTGATTCCTAGTCAACTTGCCTTTTCCTTCCCGAACCCTGCCTTACCCCGTTTTGTGTTTTTCCTTCCAAGATTCCCACGGACCCTCCCTCGCGTCTCCCCGGCCCCAGTTCCTCTCGGCCTCCCGCGGATCCCTTCCCCGTCTCCCCGGACCCACAGAACCCCTCGAACCACCCCCGAACCCCTGGACACCCTCGGACGGATCTCCCGGTACCACGCTCGCCTCCTCCCTTGGACATCTCCTTTGGACTCTCGGACTGTACTGTAGCCAGGCGCACGCACATACATACAACACCCTGCCCACCTATATCACCCCGCACCCACGGTAGACCACACACATAGTCTTCACTACGCACTACACATAGGTATTCACACATCCCATACTCCGAGACCATTCGGCGCACCACACTTTCTCCCGCATATCCCCTTCCCAACATCCTGGAAATAAACAAGCCCACGGGCTAACGGATCAACCGCTCTGTGCCGCTTCTTTGGTCCCCCCGGGTCGTACCGCACAACATTACGATCTGGCCATGACGGACCCCAGCGGCACAGGGGCGGCTGACGCCCCGGCTCCACCGGTACCCAACGTCTCGGCCCTCACCGTTCTCTCTGGGGCTGTCCAGCGGCACGAGGGACGGCTAGCCAGCCTGGAGACCCAGCTCACCGACGCCTTTGCTCTGATTGTGGCTCGTCTGGATCAACTGGACAGCACCGCTCGGGCGCAGTCCCAACCTCCGCCCCCCGCCGCTCAACCCATGGCAGCGTCTCCCCCGTACCAGGCTCCTGCGCCCGTCGCTCCGGAGAGAGAGCCGAACCTAGCCACCCCTAGGCCCTACGAGGGCGACTTCGATCTCTGCCGTGGGTTCCTCAGTCAATGCGAATTAGCATTTCGCTACCAACCTAGCCGGTACGCCTCTGACGGGGCTAGGGTGGCATACATCATGTCACTCCTCACAGGTAGGGCCCTTAGACGGGCTACAGCCGCGCTAGGTCAGAACGGGTTACTCACCTCAGATTATGCGGTTTTCCGTAGGGAGTTCACTCTGGTGTTTGACCACCCCGTAGACGGATGTGACGCCGCTACACGCCTCCATGTAATCCAGCAGGGCTCTCGTTCTGTCGCGGAGTATACCGTCGAATTCCGCATCCTTGCGGCCGACAGTGGGTGGGGAGACAGGGCCCTCCTCAGTGCCTACCGACGGGGCCTTAGCGAGGCTGTCAAGGACGGTCTTATGAGGGACAGACCCGAGACCTACAACCAGCTGGTGGACCTGGCTCTCATGATGGACCAACGTCTCCGTGAGAGACGCGCCGAGCGCTGTCACCGTCTTCCTCCAGCGGCCCCTAGATCCTCTCCCCCGGCTCCCCGATTCCACCCCGAACCACGGTTCACGACACCCAACGAGCGTGCACCGGCTCTCCGTCCAGCCGAGTCCGAGGAGGAACCGATGCAGGTAGCCCGGTCACGGCTCTCGGAAGCGGTGCGCGAACAGCGCATGCGCGGAGGGCTTTGTTTATACTGTGGGGAGCCCGGTCACTTTATCCGTGCCTGTCCTACCCGCCCAAAAGACAGGGCTTACTAGCTGAGGGGTTACTAGTAAGCCACCTGACGCTGCCCCAGAACAAGAGCTCACCTAATATGTTATTCCCTGCCTCGATCTCCTGGGACAGCCAGTCATTTACTGTTAGCGCTTTTCTGGACTCTGGGGCAGACGACAGTTTCATTGACAGCACGCTTGTCCGGCAGGCTGGTACCCCCTTGTTCTCCTGGAAACCCCTCTGGTTGCCTACGCCCTGGATGGGCACACTCTAGGGAAAGTCACACACAGCACTAAGTCCCTTTCCTTCTCCATCTCCGGCAACCATGTAGAAACCATGCGTTTTTTTGTTATCCGTTCGCCCACGGCCCCGCTCGTGTTAGGGAGACCCTGGCTCCAGAGACACGATCCCCACGTCTCGTGGTCCACAGGGCAGATCCTCGGATGGAGCGTCGCATGCCACGCCAACTGTCTCCGTTCTGCCCCTGGCTCCCCTAGGACGCTCAAGCCTGACCCCTTACCTCCGGATCTGTCTGGCGTTCCTACTGTTTACCACGACCTAGCCCCCGTGTTCAGCAAGGAACGCGCTCTCTCTCTACCTCCCCATAGACCCTACGACTGCGCGGTCGACCTCATCCCGGATGCGCCGCGTCCCTCTAGCCGGTTGTATAACCTCTCCCTCCCCGAGAAAAAGGCGATGCGGGAGTATATATCCGAGTCCCTTGCCTCTGGTATCATCCGTCCCTCTTCATCCCCGGTGGCAGCGGGTTTTTTTTTTGTTGGCAAGAAGGACGGCTCGCTCAGGCCCTGCATCGATTACCGTCAGCTCAACGACATCACCATCAAGAACAAATATCCCCTCCCTCTCCTTAGTTCCTCGTTTGAGCCTCTCACCACCTCTGTCATTTTCACGAAATTAGACCTGCGCAACGCTTACCATCTCGTCCGTGTCAGGGAGGGCGACGAGTGGAAGACGGCGTTTAACACACACCTTGGGCACTTTGAATACCTGGTGATGCCGTTCGGGCTCACTAATGCCCCTGCCGTTTTCCAAGCCCTCGTGAATGACGTTTTGCGGGACATGTTAAATATTTTTGTTGTTGTTTACCTGGACGACATTCTTATTTTTTCCCGTTCCCAGCAGGAGCACGAGCAGCATGTCCGCCTGGTCCTCCAGCGGCTCTTGGAGAACCGCCTGTATGTTAAAGCGGAGAAATGCACGTTTCACGCGGCCTCAGTGGAGTTCCTGGGGTACATAGTGGAGGGGGGGCACGTCCGGACCGACCCCCGAAAAGTGAAGGCGGTGGTGGAGTGGGCCCAACCCACCAACCGGACTGAATTGCGTCAGTTCCTGGGGTTTGCAGGGTTCTATCGCCGTTTCATCCGTGGCTTCAGTAAGGTGGCAGCCCCTCTCCACGAGCTCACATCCACTCTTCGGGTTTTTTCCTGGACCCCGGAGGCGGACGCTGCGTTTGAGACCCTGAAGGGGTTGTTCACGGAGGCTCCGGTGCTCGGCCATCCAGACCCAGCCCGGCCGTTCGTCGTGGAGGTGGACGCGTCAGACACGGGCGTCGGAGCCGTCCTCTCCCAGCGGTCTGAAGAGGGCAAACCGCTCCACCCCTGCGCGTTTTTCTCCCGGCGTCTCACCCCCGCAGAACGCAACTACGACGTGGGGAACAGGGAGCTGCTGGCAGTCCACGAGGCCCTGGTTGAGTGGCGGCACTGGCTTGAGGGGGCTGAGCTGCCGTTCTTGGTGTGGACAGACCATCGCAACCTCACCTACATCAAGACCGCCAAGCGGCTAAACGACCGGCAGGCGCGCTGGGCCCAATTTTTCAGCCGTTTTGATTTTACCCTCTCCTACCGCCCAGGCTCCCGAAACACCAAGGCGGACGCCCTCTCCCGGCAGTTCGCGGAGGAGGCAGCCGACCACGACACCCCTGACCCCATCCTGCCCCCAGCCCGAGTGGTGGGTGTCGTCACCTGGGCCATCGACTCTGTGGTCAGGGCGGCTCTTCGCGCCCAGCCAGGCCCAGGCAACGGACCCCGCAACCGCCTCTATGTCCCGACCCTGGTGCGTTCTCGGGTCCTCGAGTGGGGCCATTCCAGCCGTTTTGCCTGCCACCCCGGCGCCCACCGCACGCTGACCTTCCTCCAGCGGCGCTATTGGTGGCCCTCCATAGCGGCTGACACCAGGGAGTTCGTTGCAGCCTGCATCACCTGTGCCCGGAACAAGGCGTCCCATCGACCTCCGGCGGGCCTCCTACGTCCCCTACCGGTTCCCAGTCGGCCTTGGTCCCACATCGGGCTCGACTTTGTCACAGGTTTCCCCAGGTCCCAGGGCAACACCGTGATCCTCACCATCGTCGACCGGTTTTCCAAGACCGCTCACTTTGTGGCTCTGCCCAAACTCCCCTCCTCTGCGGAGACCGCCGACCTCCTCGTCTCCCACATCGTCCGGCTCCACGGCATACCCCAGGACATCGTCTCTGACCGTGGTCCCCAGTTCACCTCTCGGGTGTGGCAGGCCTTCTGCAAGGGGATTGGGGCCACGGTTAGCCTCTCCTCCGGGTACCACCCCCAGACCAACGGGCAGGCGGAGCGGACCAACCAAAGCCTGGAGGCGATGCTGCGCTGTGCCACCTCCCGCAGCCCCGCCTCCTGGAGCAAGTACCTGGCCTGGGTGGAGTACGCCTACAACTCCATGACCAGCTCAGCACTGGGTATGTCGCCTTTTGAGTGTTCCCTGGGTTACCAACCACCTATGTTCCCCCAGCAGGAGTCCGAGGTGGCGGTTCCGTCCACTCGGGCCCATCTCCGGCGGTGTCGGCGCATATGGAGGGTCGCCCGTGCTGCGCTGCTGAGAGCCACGGAGCGGTCCCGGCGTTGCGCCAATCGACGGCGGGTTCCGGCTCCCATGTACCGCCCCGGCCAGCGCGTCTGGCTTCTGGCCAGGGATCTCCCTCTCCAGGTCCCCTCCCGGAAGCTCGCTCCCCGCTACGTGGGGCCCTATACCATCGACCGGGTCATCAACCCCACCGCGGTACGTCTCTCCCTCCCTCCATCCCTGAAGGTGCACCCGGTGTTCCATGTGTCACTACTTAAACCGGTGTCTGTCAGTGCCCTGTCGCCCCCTGTCTCAGCTCCCCCTCCTCCCCGTGTCCTCGAGGACGGCGACCAGGTGTGGCCCGTCAAGCGGCTGCTCGCCGTCCGGCGTCGGGGCCGGGGGTTCCAGTACTTGGTTGACTGGGTGGGTTTCGGCCCCGAAGACCGGAGCTGGGTGCCCCCTTCCTATCTGGCTGACCCTGCCCTGTTGGCCGACTTCTATCGGGCCCACCCTGACGCCCTTGGGCGCTCGCCGGGAGTCTCGCGTCGGGAGGGGGGTACTGTTGTGGGGCGTGCGCGGAGCGCGTCACGGTCTGCCTCTCCGACGCCGTCTGACCAGCCCACCACCTCTGCGCGCTCAAAGAGAGCGTTGGCTAGGCGACGACGCAGCCGGTCTCCATCAGGCAATCAGCGCACCTGTCGCTGATTGCCTCC
Source organism: Borostomias antarcticus (assembly GCF_949987555.1). NCBI lineage: Eukaryota > Metazoa > Chordata > Actinopteri > Stomiiformes > Stomiidae > Borostomias > Borostomias antarcticus. The sequence goes on from NC_140234.1 coordinate 17,302,432, forward strand.
GCTGCTACAAGAACCAGCGGGACCGGCAGTTCATCGCCAGATTGTAGCCTTATGTACACGGTACAATCTCGCTCCCTGTGATTCCTAGTCAACTTGCCTTTTCCTTCCCGAACCCTGCCTTACCCCGTTTTGTGTTTTTCCTTCCAAGATTCCCACGGACCCTCCCTCGCGTCTCCCCGGCCCCAGTTCCTCTCGGCCTCCCGCGGATCCCTTCCCCGTCTCCCCGGACCCACAGAACCCCTCGAACCACCCCCGAACCCCTGGACACCCTCGGACGGATCTCCCGGTACCACGCTCGCCTCCTCCCTTGGACATCTCCTTTGGACTCTCGGACTGTACTGTAGCCAGGCGCACGCACATACATACAACACCCTGCCCGCCTATATCACCCCGCACCCACGGTAGACCACACACATAGTCTTCACTACGCACTACACATAGGTATTCACACATCCCATACTCCGAGACCATTCGGCGCACCACACTTTCTCCCGCATATCCCCTTCCCAACATCCTGGAAATAAACAAGCCCACGGGCTAACGGATCAACCGCTCTGTGCCGCTTCTTTGGTCCCCCCGGGTCGTACCGCACAACACTACTCGTATTAGGATTTGAAAGGAGCCCACGACAGAGGCGCGCTGCGCTCCTGACCCCGAGTGCACAGCCCATGATCCGATGAGAGAGAGCGGTGTCGTGTGGCCGATTAAAGCCCCCCGGGTCTTGTTATTCTATTCATAAAGTAGCCTACTTTGAGACACAACCTCAAAGTGCTGACGAAACGGCTACTTGTCTTGCTCCGTTAACATTAGGCCTACCTCAGTCCCTGAATAGCCGCGAACCCAACCAAAACATAGTTTTGATGAAGACCGTTTGGAGACCAGTGCTATGGATGTAGGAGCACCCTACTGTATACTATTGGAAATTACCCATTTCTCATTCATGTGATCATCGTTGACAATGTATGAATTCATTGTTCAGTCATGACAGCCAACAGCTGCAGGAGCAGCCTAGTCTGACCATATCATTCATCATAACACAGATGGGCGCACTTATAACAGAATTATTACATTTATTCAACATCACGAAGTTGTATTTGAATCAAACTTAGTTTAATTCTCTCTCCCCACCCATCTCCCCCTCCAGTAGTACGAGTAGTAGTATGTTTACTACAGTACCTATCTACATTAAATGTAATTATTGTAATAAGTCACTTTGGATAAAGTGTCTGCTAAATGACTGTAATGCAATGCAACACATACTGAATATACTGTAACACACAACACATACTGTATCACACAACTATACCTATACCACACAACACACTGTATATAACACACAACTATACCACACAACACACACTGTATATAACACACAACTATACCACACAACACACACTGTATATAACACACTATACCTATACCACACATAACACACAACTATACTTATATCACACATAACACACACTGTATATAACACACAACTATACCTATATCACACACAACACACACTGTATATAACACACAACTATACCTATATCACATATAACCCACACTGTATATAACACACAACCATACCTATACCACACACAACCCACACTGTATATAACACACAACTATACCTATACCACACACAACACACACTGTATATAACACATAATTATACCTATACCACACATAACACATACTGTATAAAACACATAATTATACCTATACCACACACAGCACATACTGTATATAACACATAATTATACCTATATCACACATAACACACTGTATATAACACAACTATACCTATATCACACACAACACATACTGTACTGTATAATAACACACAACCCATGCTGTATCACACTAGCCAGTGGACATTGTATTCAAGCCAGATATTTCAAATGAGTAACCTAGCCTACGTGTTATGTTGTTGTAGTGACCGGATATGCCCACTTGGGGGCAGCTCTGGGCGGGTTCAACTTCACAGCGGTGTACTACACATCCTCTTCCTGTTTCTTGGGCCCCAGTTATTGGATGATGGAGTAGAGGGGGACATCCTCCTGGGTCTTGGAGCGAGGGAAGTGGGTTCTGGCATGGTGGACGCCTTCCTGCTGGACTGTGTGTGTGTCTGAGTGTGTGTGTCTGTACTGAAGCCAGATATGTGCATACATATGAGTAAGACAGCTGTCAACGGATCGTAACGTGGACTGTTTTTTCATGAGGACTGTAGGGGGAGACGGAGCACTACCAAAACGCTAAACACGGATGAAAATTAAGCGATATGGCAGAATACAGAATACAAGACGCATTTAAGTCCACAACAGTCTGAAAGTTGATTTTCGTGCCCTCTTTCACTGAAAGAAGAAGTTTTATTTGGACTTGTATGAGTAAGCCATGCTTACCCTGGCTTATAGGAGCAATCGCCACTGATTTGTGACCACCGTCGGAAGGGCTAGCGCTCTGCTAATTCCCCTCCTGCCCAAGGGATTGTGACACATTCAAACAGGGCAGTACGGCCACAGCGGACGTGGGTGCACACATCCCTTTATCAACCTCAGAAGAGAGACCGACTGGTGTCACGTCTGCAAAAAGGCAGGGGAAGACACCGCGGCTCGAAATTGCAGGTGCGTTAGAACATCACTGGCGAGACTATGGTCATCACGGCTGCTGTTACAGCAGGGGAAGACTCTGTGTTTCGAACCGGACACATCAAAGTTTTCCGATGGGACCGGAACCCTGGCCAGCTCGGTCCCGTGACTCCCGTCGTATTCACTAACGGACGCGCTAGTACATTACCGGCGAGACCTGCAGTCGTCACGTCTGTTGTTTCCACAGGGGAAGACTCTGCGGCTCAACCTGGACCCATCACAGTTTTCCAATGGGACCGGAGCCCTGGCTGGCTTGGTCACGTCGTACTAGTCTGGGGCCTTTCTCGTTCGGTGTTGTTTCCCCGGTCTAGAGCAGAATCACGATGACGCATCGCATATTCAGCCGGTCTGGACCGGAAGACGAACAGTTGTTGTAATGTTTTTACTGTAGGCGGCACATGGTGAAGTTTCGAGTAGATAACATTTGCGATGGCATCACCAGGCATAACACCGACGAAAATTGTAAAAGAAGATGCGAGGAGAACTACCGGTTAAGGAAAAATAAAGCAAGCGGATGTTGGAGGCGGGCTCTACAGGCTCGAGCCGGATGATGGGGCGGGCTTAAGGCGGTGAAGTAAATAGATACCAGGCTCTTCTCCCCGAGGAGAGACTGGTGACGTGATGCTACGTCGTACTCACTAATGGACAAGTTAGTATCACAACATCCTCCCCCCTCCTCCGTGCAAAGGAGCTACAACACGGCTCTGCCGCTGGTAGCTCGACTAGGCACCCATGAGATACAGACTGTACAATCAAAAATTAATTATCGCCTTAATGGAAACGTCCCCCCCGTGCTCTTTTAAGAGCGGCAAAGACAGTCACACATCTCGACGGGATCTCCTGCAGCAATGCAGAGATCTTGACATCAGCGAGGCAGGATTGGCGGACTACACCTGGCGTGCGGAGTGGGAGGCAAACACCTCCAGACTCCGTGATTTCATCCTGGCCACCATAAATCCAAATACTTAAACAAAAAAACTATTTTTAATGCCGCTCCCAGGCCAGTGCGGAGATGTAGTCCCGCCACCTAGTCCTGGGTCTACCCCGCGACCTCCTCCCAGCCGGACACGCCTGGAACACCTCCCTAGGGAGGCGCCCAGGAGGCATCCTCACTAGATGCCCAAACCACGTCAACTGGCTCCTTTCGACACAAAGGAGCAGCGGCTCTACTCCGAGTCTCCCGGATGACTGAACTTCTCACCCGATCTCTCAGGGAGACCCCAGCCACCCTCCGGAGAAAACTCATTTCGGCCGCTTGTATCCGTGATCTCATTCTTTCGGTCATGACCCATCCTTCATACCCATCCTGACTTACCAGTCAACTCTAGAATAGACTTTAAATTACTATTACTAGTCTATAAATCTCTCCATAGTCACTCACCAGAATATATTTCAGACATGCTTGTTAAGTACATGCCCAACAGACCACTCAGATCCTCAGGTACTGAACTTTTAACAGTTCCAAAAGCCAGGACCAAGAAACAAGGAGAGGCAGCTTTTAGTTTCTATGCCCCCAACCTCTGGAACACCCTACCGGAGTGCCTAAGAAGGGCCGAAACAACGGAGGTCTTCAAGCGAGACCTCAAGACGTACCTTTTTGACCTAGCCTACAATCACTAGCTAGGACCTTGAGACACAGAAAGGCAGCCTCAAACCAAGCCCCCAGGATTCAAAATCTAAAGTGAAGGCCTATTGAACCGCGCCATCTTGGCTAGATTTGTAGTCACTTGGCTATTTCCGGTTACTTTTGACTTGCGCAGTTGAGCTTCTCTGGCCGACGCGCGTCCACGCGCGTTCCCGGCTCTCCCCGCTTTGATTTAGCAATGAAAACCGGCTTGCATATTAACCTGTTTTTGTCAAATATATCAATTGGAGAAATTATTTTTTGATCCTGGCATCTTAGTTTTAACAGGTTAAATATAATTGAACATGTTTTGTTTGCTAGTAGATGGTATTCATTCCGTTCGCGATAACGTTATTGCAGCCAGGCTAAATTCCTCCAGGGAGCCAGTGACCGGCGAGTTGAAGAGCTTCACTCCCCGCCAGCAGGAGCTCTGGCCGCGGCTACCGCATCTCGGAAAACCCGCTGAGTTCATGGCTGCTATTTCACACTCGCCCTTGATCAATCCCAATACCGATCCATGGTAATAATGAATCAATCGTTCAGATCAGATCGGCAGTGCTGCATGCATGTTACAACATCATTGTTAGCTTTATTAACATAACCATAGCCTACATTTATCTCTCTAACGTTAGGCTATCCATCTTACACCAGTCGGCCATTCGATAGCTGGAAGCGGTCAACGCCAACGTTGACTGAAAACACCCAAACTCAGTGTATCGTTTCATCTTCATGCTACACATCAACTCCTTTACATTGTATGTGAATAAATTCCTGTTATTCTAAAAATATCCCATTTCTGTCCATTCCTGGAAAAGGCTAATAATTGCTGTCAAATGATCACTCCAGTTTATCACCGTATCCCACTACCATTTCAACTATGCACAGGAGGTTGTCTTGTGGTCATTTTCATTAAAAAATGATTAGCCTGATCAGTTTGTTGTATGTATTAAGCCCTTTTTGAGCGGTATGCTTGTATTAATAGCTTATAGCTTGCCATACTCACCAACCTTGGGACCTCAGAAATAGGGAGCATTTCCAAACCAAATTGCCAAATAACCAAATTTATTCACATACAATGTAAAGGAGTTGATGTGTAGCATGAAGATGAAACGATACACTGAGTTTGGGTGTTTTCAGTCAACGTTGGCGTTCACCGCTTCCATTTATCGAATGGCCGACTGGTGTAAGATGGATAGCCTAACGTTAGAGAGATAAATGTAGGCTATGGTTATGTTAATAAAGCTAACAATGATGTTGTAACATGCATGCAGCACTTCCGATCTGATCTGAACGATTGATTCATTGTTACCATGGATCGGTATTGGGATTGATCAAGGGCGAATGTGAAATAGCAGCCAGGAACTCAGCGGGTTATCCAAGATGCGGTAGCCGCGGCCAATGCTCCTGCTGGCGGGGAGTGAAGCTCTTCAACTCGCCTGTCACTGACTCCCTGGAGGAATTTAGCCTGGCTGCAATAACGTTATCGCGAACGGAATGAATACCATCTACTAGCAAACAAAACATGTTCAATTATATTTAACCTGTTAAAACTAAGATGCCAGGATCAAAAAATAATTTCTCCAATTGATATATTTGACAAAAACAGGTTAATATGCAAGCCGGTTTTCATTGCTAAATCAAAGCGGGGAGAGCCGGGAACGCGCGTCTACATTTCAGAGAAATGTGAACTTTTTCGTGGACGCGCGTCGGCCAGAGAAGCTCAACTGCGCAAGTCAAAAGTAACCGGAAGGCCAGAAAAGCACAACTGCGCAAGTCAAAAGTAACCGGAAATAGTCAAATGACTACAAATTTTGCCAAGATGGCGCGGTTCAATAGGGCTTCATTGTTGATAGCGGCCAGTGAATGGAGTGGCTGTATCCAGTTTATATAATACATCCATGCCTCAAACCTACCTGTGTATCCTCTGTATACATTGGTATTTATCCTGCTATGCAATGTATGTATATCAAATAGTGTACAGAAGCTGGTTATCCTGAAACAGGCTTGTTCTGTTCTGACAGCTGTGTTGCTTCAACGACTCAATGTGCTACTAACCGTTTTCTGCCTCCCCTAGTGCCTCTCTCTCTCCCTCCTATCCTCTAACCAGGTCCAGTGTCAGCTGTGGAGCTGTGGATATCGTAGTATTTAGTACACACACACACACGTACACACAGACACACATCAGTCCACATCCGGCTTAGGCCTGGACCTGATGCTCTTAGCCTTTCCTGCTCTGAAAATTAAATTTAATGTATTGTTCTTTAAATGTTCTTAGCCATTAGACAAATATATTCCAGGAGCTTGCCCCAGGTTGCCTATTTCAATATCTGTGTGGTCTGTATGGCTCTATGTGCTACTAACCTTGTTCTGCCTTCCCTCTCCCTAGTGCCTCTCTCTTTCCCTCCTATCTTCTAACCAGGTCCAGTGGATGCCCCACTGTCACCAGCAGACCTCCCGGAGTCCAATAGATACCCCCGTGTCTGCTGTGGATGTCGTAGCATGTCCGTAGAATGTTCTCTCTCCTATGATTAGCCTCTCTTACTCTGAAATGTAATTTAATGTAATGTATTGCTTTATAAATGTTCTTAGCCGGTAGACAAACATACTCCTGGAGCTTGCTCGATCGCCTTGTTGAGAGGGGTCAGGGAAGAATTTTTACAGCTCACTTATCTGGCCCCCGGGTGATTACTGTTTTTTTGCTTCCCTCTGGAATATGTAGAGAGTGGGTTGTATGCCCACCTCCCTTGTTCTCTGTAAAGCGCATTGTGTTGCCTCTGGGTATGAAATGCGCTTTACAAATAAAGCTTTGATTGATTGATTGATTCATGACCATAGGTGAGGATGGGGACGAAGATAGATCGGTAGATCGAGAGCTTTGCCTTTTGGCTCAGCTCTCTTTTCGTCACAACAGTGTGGTAAAGCGACTGCAGAACTGCACAAGCTTCTCCGATTCTCCGGCCAAACTCCCTCTCCATGGTTCCCTCACTCGTGAACAAGACCCCCAGATACTTGAACTCCTTCACTTGGGGTAAGGACTCATTTCCTACACGGAGCGGACAGACCACCGGTTTCCTGCTGAGAGCCATGGCCTCAGACTTAGAAGTGCTGATTCTCATCCCAGCCGCTTCACACTCAGTTGCGAACCTATTCAGAGAGTGCTGGAGGTAGCAGGCAGATGATGCCATCAGGACCACATCATCTGCAAATATCAGCGACGCGATCCCCAGCTCACCGAACTGCAAACCCACCTCCGCATGACTACGCCTCGATATCCTGTCCATGAAAATCACAAACAGGATTGGTGACAAAGTGTAGCCCTGGCTAGGACAACCCCCATCGGAAAGGAAGACGACTTACTGCCGAGGACACGGACACAGCTCTCTCTCTGGGTGTACAGGGATTGGATGGCCCTAAGTAATCCCGCATAACCCTCCACAAGACCTCTTGAGGGACCCTGTTGTAAGCCTTCTACAAGTCCACAAAACACATGTAGACAGGTTGGGCAAACTCCCAAGCCCCCTCCAAGATTCTTGCGAGAGTGAAGAGCTGGTCGGTGGTTCCACGTCGGTCGGTGGTTCGACTATCGGCCGGACCCTGCTTTCCAGCACCTTGGAGTACACTTTACCTGGGAGGTTGAGTAATGTGATGCCTCTATAATTGGCACACACCCTCTGGTCCCCTTTTTTGAATATTGGGACCACCACCCCAGTCTGCCACTCCTTTGGCACTGACCCGGACTTCCACGCAATTTTATAGAGGCGTGTCAACCAAGACAGCCCCATTAACACCCAGCGCCTTCAGCATTTCTAGACGGATCTCATCAGTTACAGTACAGTTACAGTATTATAGTGCAGCAAACATTACTTTCAACAGTTAGATGGTCAAACGTAACTATTGTTGTAAATACATTTAAGTTTGTTGAATTAAAACAACTATTTCCGAGACAGATTCATTCAGTGTACAGGTCACTCCAAAACATTATTTACATGTTATAAAAATCCAGTAGAAATTTGAGAATTTCCCTGGACAGTGTCAACTATCACTATGTTTTGAAGATGTACAGTAGACCTACTATACAACACCAGCAGCAGTGTTTATAAATTGCTTTCCTTCATTCAAAGTAAATCCGGTGAGAGCCAGCTACAAACCATGGCTGGTCATTAGCTGGTCTTGCTGGATTTACCAGGTCTGTCTCGTCAGTCTCACCCTGTCAGTCTTAAAGCTACATGAGATAACTTGGCACTTTGGCAGCCCCTCTGGTCGTGATAAAATCGGCACTGCGTTTTAAGAACCACACTTCCCACAATCCCCCACTCACTCACTAATGATGGGGGGAAAAATGATAAACATGCGTGCGCAGACTGGATTGGAAGATTGTAGCTACTTTCTGGAAGGATGGCTTCAATGCAGATAAATACCAGTCTTCTTTCTTGTATGTATATTTTGTCTACATATGTAGATACCTACCCATCTACCTACCTACCCATCTACCTACCCATCTACCTACCTACAATACCCATCTACCTACCTACCTACCTATCTACCTACCTACACATCTACCTACCTACCTATCTACCTACCTACCTACCGCTCTACCTACCTACTTACCAACCTACCCTCCTACCTACGCACCTACCTAACCACCTACCTACCTACCTCTCTACCTAACTATCTATCTACTTACCCACCTACCCACCTAACTACCTACCTACCCACCCACCTAGCTACTCACCTACATACCTACCCACCGACCTACCTACCTACCTACCTACCTATCTACCTACCTACCTACCTGTAGCTACCTACCTAACTATTACCTACCCACCTAACCTAGTCTACACCTACCTCCGTACGGCCGAGGACATATTGTGGATGGAACACATGAACATTGTTGACCTCTACATTGGTCTACCACTGATGAACACAAAGATACATCGGTGGAGACTAAGCATAGCTGACCATATCGAACGCCCTGACCTCACCACTTCAAACCTTGTCCTCTGGGAACCCAAGCATGGTAAAGCCACACGTGGTGCTCTGAAGACAACATACGTGGATATGATGAAGAAGGTCATGGAGAGTGGTGGTTTGTCAGATGGAGCTGTGTGAGGATGTTAGGGCTAGCGGAGGAGGACCCAAAAGCAGACTCAAAAGGCTTGGAGGTGAAGCCCGGAGGCGTGTTTATTTTATACGGGTCAGGCAGGATCAGGTCGGAGAGGCAATCGGGGGTCAGGCAGGGACATGGTAGTCAGACAGGCGTGGGTCGGGCAGGAGCGTGGTAGTCAGACAGACGTGGGTCAGGCAGGTTAACTAGGATAAATGAAAACAAAGAACTGTGAGACAGGCTCGAGTAAGGAGTAGGGATTTAGCTGGAGTCGTGTTACCCACTGGGTGGGTCAACACAGCAGACTGCTGTGTGGAGCGGCTTCTTAACCTTGTGCTGATTGGCTGATAAGCTGCAGGTGTGGGGCCGCTCGGTGGCAGATTCGGAAGAGGCGCAATCACCGGGATGAACTGCAGGTGCTGGTCGGGGGTGTGCCGTTGCTGATGGGCACGCAGTTCCCACTGCGCCCTCTGGGAGGTGCTAGGGGTCTCATCTTCTGCGCCAAGGTCAGGCTCACACGCAGGGGCAGGGTCAGAGGCAGACACTGGTCCAGAAGCAGGTTCAGAGACAGAGACAGAGACAGAGTCGGGGGAAACGGACCGGCGAGGCAGGCGCGGTGGAGCCGTGACAGAGGAAGTGGCCATTCCTACAAACACTCCTTCCCAGTGATTGCAAAATTCCCTCCGACGGAGAACCTGCTCCCAGCCGGCTTTAGGTGACTGTGGTGGTTTGACAGATGGAGGAACGTCCGGCTCAGATTGTCCCTTTAGCGCCACCCCACTAGACACCATGGGGGTGGATAAGGCGCTAGCGGGGCTGTCTCCTCTACTGGTCCTGGTGATCGCGAGTGTTGGACTGACAGATGGAGCGTTGATAGAAGGGACTGGGTCAGATGGACCTGTGACAGACAGGGCTGTGTCAGGTGTCCTCTTCATAAGAGAGTCCAAGGTGGAAGTGGTTGCCCCTTGACAGACTCCCTCCCACTTCTTACGAATGAGCCTCTGACGCTGAGAGAGCTCCGGATCTCGTCTCCAGTGGGGCTCGGGTGATCGTGGAACTTTTGACTCAGATTGTCCCTTTACCAGCACACCAGTAGACGCCATGGGGTTGGATAAGGCGCTAGCGGTGCTGTCTCCTCTACTGGTCCTGGTCATGGAGAGTGGTGGGATGACAGAGGGAACTGTGACAGAAGGGACTGGGTCAGATAGAGCCGTGACAGAGGAAGTGGCCGTTCCTACAAACACTCCTTCCCAGTGATTGCAAAATTCCCTCCGACGGAGAACCTGCTCCCAGCCGGCTTTAGGTGACTGTGGTGGTTTGACAGATGGAGGAACGTCCGGCTCAGATTGTCCCTTTAGCGCCACCCCACTAGACCCCATGGGGGTGGATAAGGCGCTAGCGGGGCTGTCTCCTCTACTGGTCCTGGTCATGGAGAGTGGTGGGGTGACAGAGGGAACTGTGACAGAAGGGACTGGATCAGATGGGGCTTTGTCAGGTACCCTATTCATTAGAGAGTCGGAGGTGGAAGTAGGCGCTCTTTGATAGGCTCCTTCCAACTTCTCGCGAAAGAGCTTATGATGCAGAGCGAGCTCAGGACCTCGTCTCCAGTGGACCTTGGGCGATCGTGGAGTGTCTGGCTCAGATTGTCCCTTTGCCAGCACACCACTAGACGCCATGGGGGTGGATAAGGCATGAGCGGGGCTGTCTCCTCTACTGGTCCTGGTCATGGAGAATGGAGGTCTGACCGATGGACCGCTGACAGGCGGAACTGTGTCAAATGGACCGGTGACAGATGGGGCTGTGTCAAATGAACCGGTGACAGACGGGGCTGTGTCAGATGGAGCTGTGACAGACGGGGCTGTGTTAAATGAACCGGTGACAGACAGTGCCCAGGGCACAGATGGAGCTGTGACAGACGGGGCTGTGTTAAATGAACCGGTGACAGACGGGGCTGTGTCAAATGGACCGGAGCACTTGCAACAGAGCCTCTGACAGCGAGGCAGCACCAGACGCTTCCAGTCAGCCTTGGCTGAGAGAGGAACGTTCAGCTCAGATTTGCCCTTTGAACTTTTGCCCTTGTGTTTCGGGAAGGGCTCGGCGACGACGGCAGGTGGCACGGGGGCGGAGCCTCTACTCATCTCAGACACCGGGTCTTGTCCACAGCCCCCCGGATCATAGGAGTCAGAACATGAATCTTCTTGTCCTGGACAACCCGAATGGCTCTCAAGCTTCTCCACTAGCGCTTCCAAAGGGGCAGGGAAGCTGTCACCCCGGACTGTCACACCGTCCAGCTTGGCCCTTTTGAGATACAATAAAATAAAATAAAATGACTTTTGATGATTTCAGTACACTTGTACAATCAAAATGCATCATACCACACATTTTACACATAAACACACATCTCACATATGCATGCACACGTGCACGCACAAACAAACACATACACACACACACATACACACACACACACACACACATGGTTGAATACACTGAAAAAAACATTATGAACTTACCTATAAATGACTTCAAGGTCTTCATCCTAATTTATAAAGGAAATACAAGATGGATGTTGAGGTCATTAAGGCTTCACAAAGACAGAGCAGCTTCTGTATTTGTTTGAATTGTATGATTAAAGTACAATGAAACTTTGATTACCAACCTTAATGATTCGTTGGCGATTTCTCCATTGATATAATAGCCAAAACACATTCAGGATCACAGCGAGAGCAATCAAAACTCCCGAGTCTGTCACCTCAAGTTCCAGGATCGGGGTCTGAAAGGGCGTCGCCGCAGGACCTTGTCCATACGGCGCCCTCTCTCGGGTTCTAAAAATATGATTTATTGCACTAGCGAACATATTGGCAAAGTAGCATCTTTAGCAACATGTTCTTTCCATGGCAAACACCACACTGAAGCTTGTCCACTTGTTACAGCAGGATATATACCTTGCCGCTGTGACGTGTACATGTTACGCCGTAGTGCCCGTGATGTCACAGACCGGATAGAACACTGTGATTGGACGGCTAGTCCAGATATGTACCTTGCCGCTGTGACGTGTACATGTTACGCCGTAGTGCCCGTGATGTCACAGACCGGATAGGACACCGTGACTTGACGGCTAGTCCAGGCGGCCAACTAATTGAAATAAATGTATGGCTAGATTTAAATAGATTTAAGCTATTTTCTTTTTGCTTAAGACCCAACGATACCCCTTATTTAATACACTCCGACATTTAGAATTAAATAGGAGCGCTAAAAGGCTGGTCGGATAACAACCGATAGTGTCACTCAGCGCTGCAGTCGTTAATTGTCCACGTTTTCGATAGAGATGGATAGGCATTATTGGCGATATGAAATAAGGGTAATCGCTCTCTATGAATCATTCATATTCAAGGGCGTGTTGTTATTTTGAAGACTACTCGTATTAGGATTTGAAAGGAGCCCACGACAGAGGCGCGCTGCGCTCCTGACCCCGAGTGCACAGCCCATGATCCGATGAGAGAGAGCGGTGTCGTGTGGCCGATTAAAGCCCCCCGGGTCTTGTTATTCTATTCATAAAGTAGCCTACTTTGAGACACAACCTCAAAGTGCTGACGAAACGGCTACTTGTCTTGCTCCGTTAACATTAGGCCTACCTCAGTCCCTGAATAGCCGCGAACCCAACCAAAACATAGTTTTGATGAAGACCGTTTGGAGACCAGTGCTATGGATGTAGGAGCAACCTACTGTATACTATTGGAAATTACCCATTTCTCATTCATGTGATCATCGTTGACAATGTATGAATTCATTGTTCAGTCATGACAGCCAACAGCTGCAGGAGCAGCCTAGTCTGACCATATCATTCATCATAACACAGATGGGCGCACTTATAACAGAATTACTACATTTATTCAACATCACGAAGTTGCATTTGAATCAAACTTAGTTTATTTCTCTCTCCCCACCCATCTCCCCCTCCAGTAGTACGAGTAGTAGTATGTTTACTACAGTACCTATCTACATTAAATGCAATTATTGTAATAAGTCACTTTGGATAAAAGTGTCTGCTAAATGACTGTAATGCAATGCAACACATACTGAATATACTGTAACACACAACACATACTGTATCACACAACTATACCTATACCACACAACACACTGTATAGAACACACAACTATACCACACAACACACACTGTATATAACACACTATACCTATACCACACATAACACACTGTATATAACACACAACTATACTTATATCACACATAACACACACTGTATATAACACACAACTATACCTATATCACACACAACACACACTGTATATAACACACAACTATACCTATATCACATATAACACACACTGTATATAACACACAACTATACCTATATCACACACAACACACACTGTATATAACACTGAACTATACCTATACCACACACAACACACACTGTATATTACACACAACTATACCTATATCACATATAACCCACACTGTATATATCACACAACCATACCTATACCACACACAACCCACACTGTATATAACACATAATTATACCTATACCACACATAACACATACTGTATAAAACACATAATTATACCTATACCACACACAGCACATACTGTATATAACACATAATTATACCTATATCACACATAACACACTGTATATAACACACAACTATACCTATATCACACACAACACATACTGTACTGTATAATAACACACAACCCATGCTGTATCACACTAGCCAGTGGACATTGTATTCAAGCCAGATATTTCAAATGAGTAACCTAGCCTACGTGTTATGTTGTTGTAGTGACCGGATATGCCCACTTGGGGGCAGCTCTGGGCGGGTTCAACTTCACAGCGGTGTACTGCACATCCTCTTCCTGTTTCTTGGGCCCCAGTTATTGGATGATGGAGTAGAGGGGGACATCCTCCTGGGTCTTGGAGCGAGGGAAGTGGGTTCTGGCATGGTGGACGCCTTCCTGCTGGACTGTGTGTGTGTCTGAGTGTGTGTGTCTGTACTGAAGCCAGATATGTACATACATGAGTAAGACAGCTGTCAACGGACCGTAACGTGGACTGTTTTTTCATGAGGACTGTAGGGGGAGACGGAGCACTACCAAAACGCTAAACACGGATGAAAATTAAGCGATATGGCAGAATACAGAATACAAGACGCATTTAAGTCCAAAACAGTCTGAAAGTTGATTTTCGTGCCCTCTTTCACTGAAAGAAGAAGTTTTATTTGGACTTGTATGAGTAAGCCATGCTTACCCTGGCTTATAGGAGCAATCGCCACTGATTTCTGACCACCGTCGGAAGGGCTAGCGCTCTGCTAATTCCCCTCCTGCCCAAGGGATTGTGACACATTCAAACAGGGCAGTACGGCCACAGCGGACGTGGGTGCACACCAAGGCTCCGAACCGGTTCAAGGAACGGAAACGAAAACCGAAAACGAACGGTATTTTACGAGGAACAGAAACAGGAACGAAAACGAAATGGTCTTTAATTGTTCCAGAACAGAAACGTTAATTTGAAATCTTTAAAACCGGTTAATAACGTTATTTTTTCGTTCTTTGTAGTAGGCCTATATAACTTAAAAATAATTGTAAAAAAGAATGAAGCTGATCGAGCCTTTTATGGCCGAATAGGCTAAATTAAATTAATTAAATTTGTAGCCTACATCTTGTCCTGTTTCTGTAATGTAGCCTAGGCCCCTAAATCTGTTATTTCACAGTCAGGATCTTAAATGCTTGCTTAGCGAAATGAAGAGATTTAGATATTACAACAACACACCATAGCCTAGTTCAGACTAGGGATGTGCGCAGCGACTATTTTCACTGATGACTAGACGGTGGTTTTGTAACCGATTACATGACTAGTCTAAAAACAGGATTCCCAAGTGTAGTGTATTTTTATACGGTATTACATCAATACATCTGTATTACTCTCATGTAGTAATCATTTTATTAAGAATAATGAATAAACTCCAATTCAGTAGGAACTTGGTTAACTTAATTAGTTTAACATGTAGATGACAACACATGTCCTTTCCTGAGTCAACATTCCTTTGCCCCTGATGAACAATAGAGATGGCACCTCTGAAGAAGAAGTCAGGAAGCCTACAGGTGATCAAAGCAGGACCGGAAAAACCCCAAGACTGCCCCCATGTCCGGAGGGGGGGGCAGAGCTCAGTGACACCTATTGACCAATTGCAAGACTAGTTGTAAATGTACCTCCCTCGTATGCAAAATTGTTTTGTCATGTGATTCCTGGCTTGAAGCCAGTTTAAAAACTGAAGACACGAGACTGAGAATTCAGTACCGCTGAAATTTGACCGAATGGCGTGCTCAATAAATTTGGTTTAAACTGCATTTTTCTCCAGAAGATTCTTTCCAAGTCAAGACAAAAAGATACGACATATTGGCGATGGTGATTGGGATGGCGATTCTAAGCCCGATTTCCAAGACCCTTGAAAGACAGCGAGATCAACTAAACTTTTTGTGAACCTAACGGCCAAGGAGGACAAGAGGGAACGACCTCGCGAGTCTTGATCGAGGTAAACCGTCTTGCAAATCATTTTATGCTTACGCCATAAAGAACTTCCAATAAATAAGGAGAAATAGATTAAATTGTGTACGCATTGTTGTGCTGACTCGGTATGGGCATTGTCTTAGAAAGACGCATACGAGTGCGCAGAGGTTAGAGAAAGACGGGAGCTCCAGAGTGGGGTTCCAGGTCTCTAAAAAAACCGGTTAAATTAAATGCATAGGATTGCATATTTTTGTTAAATGTGTGAGGTACCAGTATGTAAAAGCAGGCTAAACCGGAGTCCTGTATTGTCTCGTTTTAAAGTACGTTTTTAGCAGTCTGCTATTTGGTCCTGTTTCTTGTAATTGTGTAATGTAGATATTCTTACTTTCTTGAATGAATGATTGAGGAAGGAACTTTCTTTGTTCTCTCCTCCACGTGGGACTGGATATTGTAGGCCTGTGTGTGTGTGTGTGTGCCTGCGTCCACAGCCTTTGTGTGAGGAGACGGGCTGTGTGAGGTGTGAAAGTTGAGGTGTGAACGAGAGAGTGAAAGGAGAGCGTGCGTTGTGGGTTTTGTGCTTTAAAGTTTAAAAGTTGAGATTGTGTGTTTGTTGGTTTTATACATTGTAAGGTTTGAAAGTTGAGTTAATGTAAATATTGGCTGATATTTCTTGTTTAATTGTCTTTTGTGGGTGAGGCTGCTCCCCGTACTCTTGAGTTGTAAAAATTCCTAGCCCTCATTAAAACCACAGCTGGCTGTGGGGGGAGGGGGGTCAGTGATACGCGGTCACTAGACAATAGGTTTTTTTCAGTCTTAAGGTGATGCGGGCAGAGACAACACTTTCTCTATTTCTTTCTTGGTCTATCTTTCTTTCACTCTTATTTCTCTCTCTTTCCTGTCTTTAGAAATTAGGGACAGATAATTCATCCAGTGGGTCGTGCGGTGTATGGGACGACTGGATTAGATAAGAATAAGTTCATTTTTAAATCCACTAGTCAATTATAACTTTTATTAATGAAACCTTTCTTCAATCTTCATAAATTGAGAATGGCGTAGCTTTAGCCAGATTTTAGGGATATTAAGAAATCTTTCATCCTTCTCACCTCTGTTGTCCTATGCCTCCATCTAGTGGTCATTTATAGGTTGCAGTGCACGCTGGGTTTGGTTGTGTTGATTCTTTAATTTTGCTGTCCTATGCTGCCATCGCGTGGCCATTGTTAGATATGACCGCTTTCTATATTTGTTTGATTATTCGTGTGTTTTATGACAGTTTGACTTTAGAATAATGGATTGTTAATAACACATTTATTTTTAATTATCAGTGCTTGGTGATTAATTGGTTTTTCCCCTTTTGAGTCAATCTGTTTACAGTTATATCCGGAAAAGCTTTTGTCCAAACCAGCCATCCATCCATCCACCCATCCATCACCTGCTTGAAAAGTAAGCCTGAATTGCTGATTAATGCTCATTAATTGAACTAGACTGATCACCTGATTTAATTGTTTTGAGTGGTTGACCTGCATTTAGGGCTTGGTATTTTATGATAAGGTGATTGATTGGTTTGGTTACTTGATTTGATAATAAGGATACATGGTTAGTTCATTAATTGATTAATTCTTCAATATTTTATTGATTACTTGATTAATTATTTATAGTTATTCAACGTTTTGTTATTATAAATATTATATATATAATAATTCTACTTGATACTGGATATAAGTGGTTTTGAGGGTGTTTAATTGTTAAATGGATGTAGATGGTTTGGTGATGAGCTTTGGTTCTTGAGTGATTGGTGGTCTGTTGGATATCTGGTTTAAAGGTGTCTTGGTTTTTGATAGAATAAACATCAGTTTAAGCGTTGCTTTAGTAGAGTGATATAGACATACATACATATATTACGCTTTGCATATTGTGTGTATGGAGTGAAAGGACTGAGTGAACGGACAGTAGGACTCAACTTGCTGACAGGCAAAGTGGTGTGTACATTTCGATGTATACGTCAAAACCTTTTTTATTTTAATTTATTATTTTCTGGCATACAGCGATTAATGAGGGGATTGTCCTCTGGTGCACAATACCCTAAGCTTGCGTCAAACCAGGCTTTGTGGTTTTTAATTTGTAGCAATTAAAAGTGCTTAAATGGGACCGATCGCTCCCTGTGCTGAAGACTAGGGTTGAGATTGAGCAAGATTATATCTGGTTAGGCAGTTTTAGTCAGAGCAAGAGGTGTCCTATGTCCGTGAGTGATTGAGTGTTCATTTCTTTATTAATTACATAATTGATAAAGCTTCATTTTATAGTGTTAGATTCTTAAGAGGCTTATAATAGTCTCGAGTCTTTATCGGTCTATCGATCTTCGTGGACTTCAACATGTCTTCCGACTTAGACGTTTATGTGTCCATGCTTACACCGGTGGAACAACTCAAACGCGATTATCCAATACTGAAGGGCATCGATGATATATCTAAAAGCTGGGCACGGAGATGGTCTGACGTGCCACAGCCTTGGCCGTCTTCAGGAAGCTTTGACGAAGGACTCATTCAAAACATGCGCGTTCTGGTTGAGGCACACAAAGCTCACCAGAAGACGGGGAGACGAGGTAAGGCTCGAAAAGAAAAAAGAGATACCGAACTCGCAGTCTTGACACTGTTCGGTAAAGCAGGGCGGAGAAGGAAAGCAGCTGTGGAGGCGGCAGCTACCGCAGCTCGAACTGAAATGGAGGAGGCCAGTGACAAGACGGACATACTGCTGAGTGACATTGATGCGCCGTTCTCCCATACGGCCCCAGTCTTGACCCCGCCTCCTTATGAAGCTCAGACGGAAGCTACTAAGGCTTATCCACAGCTATCCGTGCTAAATTCTGAGGGAAGATATGTAATCAGAGATGATAATAATGATATTATGCAGAAGGGAAATGCCAGGACGACCGTTGTAACTCATCTTGATGTGAAGCGCAAAACCAAGAAATTAGATAAGCATCCGACACCAGCTGAAAAGAAGAAGAAGAAGAAAAGCAAAAAGGGCAGACATAACAGTGATAGTGGCTCTTCTGAAGAGGAAGGAGCGGATATTGGAGGATATAGTGAGCGCGTTAGACAGATTATGGCACGCGCTGAGAGGAGAGGGAGAAAGGGCCTAGAAACAGACTCTAGTAGCAGTAGTGAAGAAGAGAGCGAGGAGTCTGACTCAGATGATGGTGCGAAGGCCAAGGAACAGGTGAATAAGGAGCTGAGAGATATGGAAAAGGAGTTGGATTCCATTAATGCATCAAAGACTGAACTTGAATCTGAACTGTATGCAGCTAAAAAGGGTGATGATGTGACTCACTTGGAAGATGCATTGAAGGATCTTGCTGTAGTTCAGTCAGAGATGCAGACACAAACACGTCAGATGCAAAAGGAGTTGGAAAAACATGACCTTCGTCCAAGACCGAGTAAACCTGAGGAGAAAAGTGAATCAGAAGGAAAACGTAAATCAAGAAAGAAGAACAGGAAGAAGACTAAAGGTGACGGGAAGATGTTTCCGGTGGTGGTTAGTGGTGCTCATATGAACTACAAGCCCTGGCAGGCTAGTGACATGTCTGCAATCTTGGATAAACTGCCAATTCTCCAAGATGGCGCTTATCCCTGGACGACAAAGATTGATCAGCTATCACAAGGCATCTCACTCGCCATGGGTGACATTAAGAGGATCTTGTCATCAGTACTAGGAGTACCGCCAATGGAAGAAATTCTAGAAAAGGCTGGAATAGGAAGATGTGCTCATACAGCGATTTATGATGCTGAACTTTTCGCTGCCAATAGAGGGCGTTTGTGGAGAACCCTGAAGGAGATGTTCCCTACCAATGTACACCCAGACGATATCATTTTCAACGCCTTAGGTGACACAGAGAATCCCAGAGCATATGCGGCACGAGTTTACCAACAGTGGAGAGAGCTCATGGGAAACGACCCTGAGGAGCACAAGTTGGAACGCGCTATGCTGCGACTGAGGCTCCAAGAAGGCTTGCCTCAGTCCGTGAGGAGTAAAGTGGGGGAAGTGGTTGGTCTTGGGTCTATGGTAAAGAACATCTACATTGATCATATTGCTCATCTAGTGGAGCATCACAGGAAGAAGGAACGGGCCCTGAAGGAACAAGATGCTGAGCTGAAGAGGAAACAGCTCTTGAATGGGAAATGGATAGAAGAGGAGTAGAAACAAGCTGTTGTTTTGCAGAACAACAACGACACCAATCCAATGATGTAATCTTCACTCCCGTTCCCTGTTTTCCAACAGCCTCAGACAGGGGGAGATTATTAATTCTGAAGTATTCAAAAAAAAAAAAAAAAAAAAGGGGGGGTGAATAGGAAGTTGAACATGTCATTGGCTAGATGTCATCAGCAATTTACAATACAATAAGTATTTCTTACATTTTTAGAATCAATTTTTTAGGAGAATGATAGCGGTGATAACCTACGTTGTCACCTCTGAGCCTGAGTTCATTATTAAAGTTGAAGTGATGAGGAATATTTTTATTACATCTGTGACATTTTGGAGAAACACTTGTCTCCAGAAGATTATTATAGAAGCAAACTAGTTGAATATGGACTCCAGAGTATGAACCATCTTTTTGTTCAGAAAAACAAAAACCAAAAGTCATGTGTGTTGAATGGTTATCAATGATTTGATGCTAAGTTCAGTTTATTACAGGAATTTCATAATAGTAGGAGTATTCAGTTATGGTTTCATATAACATCAGTTTAGATAATTGGTTTACAAAGCTGTTTAGTCAATTCAAATAGGTTATGTTTCTCACTTTGATTTAGGAGTTTGTGTTTCAATAGTCAATGAATGGCCATAAGCTGTTCGTTTATGCATTCTATTGAGGAGTTGGCTTTAGGCCTCCCCCTCTGTCATTAACCTCGGTTTGTGTTAAGTGTTGTTTTACAGGTACCGCGGATCCTGGGGGCCGGGCCCTAGCCATGCCTAATGTATGCCATCCTGGGGGCTGACGGTCATCTGTTGTTTGTATATTGTTTGTCTTTTCTATCTTTTTCTGATATGTATTGGAACATGAGGTTACTTGATGTTTAGCATTATATGTCATTTCTGTTTAGGGTTTCTTGTTTAATCAGACAGCAGGGGGTCGTCTACATTTCACCTGTGTTTTTGATTCAGGTGTGTGTACACGTCTCCTTGGTTAGATTGTTCTGTTTTGAAGTAATTTAGGTTTGGTCTATGTCTATAGGATGTTCTGTGTTTTGTGTAGTTCTGTGTTGATGTTTTCAGACTATCCTGGAGTGCATTTAGTGGGCTACCAAGGCGTGGTTGCCCCTCACCAGCATGAAGCTCTGAACTGTGTGGAGTCACGGATGACTTGAGGGTCATTGAGGGATGACTTGAGGGTCATTCTTGGACACTTCTGGAGCGTTCTCCCTGTTTCGGACGGGGTGAGCTTGCCATCTTGCTACGGACGTTGTTCTCTGGGTGTCAGAGAGGATTGCGACACCTGGGGGTTTGGTGTCTGAAGATTGCTCCAGCGTGGGACGTGGAGATGAGACAGCGCTGAGGGCTGTTCTCCTTCGGAGGGGCTAAGTGCTAGTAACCTCTGGCCCCCGATTTGCTTTGTTGTTGTGTGATGATTTGGTTATTTGTATGTGTTTTGGGGTATTGTTTGTTTATGTTTAATGTTGTTTTGTGTCGAGGCGTTAGGACGCCTCGAAGGGGG
Source organism: Borostomias antarcticus (assembly GCF_949987555.1). Lineage (NCBI taxonomy): Eukaryota > Metazoa > Chordata > Actinopteri > Stomiiformes > Stomiidae > Borostomias > Borostomias antarcticus. Next base: position 17,324,039 of record NC_140234.1, read on the forward strand.
GATATGTAGTGTATTTTTATACGGTATTACATCAATACATCTGTATTACTCTCATGTAGTAATCATTTTATTAAGAATAATGAATAAACTCCAATTCAGTAGGAACTTGGTTAACTTAATTAGTTTAACATGTAGATGACAACACATGTCCTTTCCTGAGTCAACATTCCTTTGCCCCTGATGAACAATAGAGATGGCACCTCTGAAGAAGAAGTCAGGAAGCCTACAGGTGATCAAAGCAGGACCGGAAAAACCCCAAGACTGCCCCCATGTCCGGAGGGGGGGGCAGAGCTCAGTGACACCTATTGACCAATTGCAAGACTAGTTGTAAATGTACCTCCCTCGTATGCAAAATTGTTTTGTCATGTGATTCCTGGCTTGAAGCCAGTTTAAAAACTGAAGACACGAGACTGAGAATTCAGTACCGCTGAAATTTGACCGAATGGCGTGCTCAATAAATTTGGTTTAAACTGCATTTTTCTCCAGAAGATTCTTTCCAAGTCAAGACAAAAAGATACGACACAAGTTTCTACAACAAGTGCTATTTAGAAAAATTGAGGATGTTTCTCAAACTCTGCAAGTTGAGATGCATGACTATTCTTGATGTTTCCCAACCACTCAGCGGCAGCCAATTTGCACGCGTTGCGCAGGGCTGTCACACACTCGCCTTTGTTTGCCAGTGCAAAACAGTAGTTGAGCCTGTCCTTACAGCTTAGTACTTAGCAAAGATATCAATGTGATTTATTTTAATGTTTAATTGAAGAAGAGTAGGCTAGCCTATAGCCTGTAATGTTTCAGTAGGCTAAAACTAGATTTCACATAAAGACCGCGGATGTCAGAGAGGGCAATAAAGTTCGAAGGCAAATTTATTCCAACATTGGTCCACAAAGAATGATGCAAATAATAAAGTGAAAGAAATAATAGCCTACTGTGCAAATATAATGTTTTATATGGAGCTGCGTGTCTGCAATAAAGTTCCTCTATCTTTATAACCAACATTCAGCGGAAGCCAATTTTCACTCGTTGCGCATCTCGCTCCAAGTATGGTTTGGCTATTTAAAACACGGAGTACAGTTGCTTGGATGTATACTAGTATGCATAAACCTGTTTTGCGAATTTAATGGTCTGCCTCCTTCAGAGTTCAACTCGGCAATTAGGCTGTGAAAGCGAGCGCGCCTCTTGGAATCTAGTCATAGCGTATTGTTGCACAGATTTCTGTCACGTCTTGACTTTCACAAACCAAATGATTAGGCTACATTAATTAATATGAGCACACTTTAGTGACAATTTGCCGTGCAACCCTGATTATTGAATAGCATAAGTTAAATTACTATAATATTAAAGACCGCGGATGTCAGACGATAGGCTACGTATTACGCGTATAGGCGCCAAATCCGGAGCTGCCATACAAAAGGAACGCAGCATAAACAATAGGGATTGTGCAGATGAATGAATGAGGTGACTTATTATTTATAAATAACATAAAACATTACAAAACGAAATAAAAACAAACAATAGGCCTACAGGCGCAGAATTAAATAGCTTGCAGCAACAGTACAAGAAAATATTTGTACAAGAAATACTGTAGGCCTATAGAGTCTTAATAGGCTAACACCCCCGGAACGGTGAACGGAACGTTATTTTTCGTTCTTAACCGGTTCAGGAACGCTATGATGGTGGCGGAACACGAGAACGGAAACGTTAAATATTCTGGTTCTGCTCGGAGCGAACCGATTGAAAAATAATTTCGTTTTTAAGCCCTGGTGCACACATCCCTTTATCAACCTCAGAAGAGAGACCGACTGGTGTCACGTCTGCAAAAAGGCAGGGGAAGACACCGCGGCTCGAAATTGCAGGTGCGTTAGAACATCACTGGCGAGACTATGGTCCTCACGGCTGCTGTTACAGCAGGGGAAGACTCTGTGTTTCGAACCGGACACATCAAAGTTTTCCGATGGGACCGGAACCCTGGCCAGTTCGGTCCTGTGACTCCCGTCGTATTCACTAACGGACGCGCTAGTACATTACCGGCGAGACCTGCAGTCGTCACGTCTGTTGTTTCCACAGGGGAAGACTCTGCGGCTCAACCTGGACCCATCACAGTTTTCCAATGGGACCGGAGCCCTGGCTGGCTTGGTCACGTCGTACTAGTCTGGGGCCTTTCTCGTTCGGTGTTGTTTCCCCGGTCTAGAGCAGAATCACGATGACGCATCGCATATTCAGCCGGTCTGGACCGGAAGACGAACAGTTGTTGTAATGTTTTTACTGTAGGCTGCACATGGTGAAGTTTCGAGTAGATAACATTTGCGATGGCATCACCAGGCATAACACCGACGAAAATTGAAAAAGAAGATGCGAGGAGAACTACCGGTTAAGGAAAAATAAAGCAAGCGGATGTTGGAGGCGGGCTCTACAGGCTCGAGCCGGATGATGGGGCGGGCTTAAGGCGGTGAAGTAAATAGATACCAGGCTCTTCTCCCCGAGGAGAGACTGGTGACGTGATGCTACGTCGTACTCACTAATGGACAAGTTAGTATCACAACATCCTCCCCCCTCCTCCGTGCAAAGGAGCTACAACACGGCTCTGCCGCTGGTAGCTCGACTAGGCACCCATGAGATACAGACTGTACAATCAAAAATTAATTATCGCCTTAATGGAAACGTCCCCCCCGCGCTCTTTTAAGAGCGGCAAAGACAGTCACACATCTCGACGGGATCTCCTGCAGCAATGCAGAGATCTTGACATCAGCGAGGCAGGATTGGCGGACTACACCTGGCGTGCGGAGTGGGAGGCAAACACCTCCAGACTCCGTGATTTCATCCTGGCCACCATAAATCCAAATACTTAAACAAAAAAACTATTTTTAATGCCGCTCCCAGGCCAGTGCGGAGATGTAGTCCCGCCACCTAGTCCTGGGTCTACCCCGCGGCCTCCTCCCAGCCGGACACGCCTGGAACACCTCCCTAGGGAGGCGCCCAGGAGGCATCCTCACTAGATGCCCAAACCACGTCAACTGGCTCCTTTCGACACAAAGGAGCAGCGGCTCTACTCCGAGTCTCCCGGATGACTGAACTTCTCACCCGATCTCTCAGGGAGACCCCAGCCACCCTCCGGAGAAAACTCATTTCGGCCGCTTGTATCCGTGATCTCATTCTTTCGGTCATGACCCATCCTTCATACCCATCCTGACTTACCAGTCAACTCTAGAATAGACTTTAAATTACTATTACTAGTCTATAAATCTCTCCATAGTCACTCACCAGAATATATTTCAGACATGCTTGTTAAGTACATGCCCAACAGACCACTCAGATCCTCAGGTACTGAACTTTTAACAGTTCCAAAAGCCAGGACCAAGAAACAAGGAGAGGCAGCTTTTAGTTTCTATGCCCCCAAACTCTGGAACACCCTACCGGAGTGCCTAAGAAGGGCCAAAACAACGGAGGTCTTCAAGCGAGACCTCAAGACGTACCTTTTCGACCTAGCCTACAATCACTAGCTAGGACCTTGAGACACAGAAAGGCAGCCTCAAACCTACCTGTGTATCCTCTGTATACATTGGTATTTATCCTGCTATGCAATGTATGTATATCAAATAGTGTACAGAAGCTGGTTATCCTGAAACAGGCTTGTTCTGTTCTGACAGCTGTGTTGCTTCAACGACTCAATGTGCTACTAACCGTTTTCTGCCTCCCCTAGTGCCTCTCTCTCTCCCTCCTATCCTCTAACCAGGTCCAGTGTCAGCTGTGGAGCTGTGGATATCGTAGTATTTAGTACACACACACACACGTACACACAGACACACATCAGTCCACATCCGGCTTAGGCCTGGACCTGATGCTCTTAGCCTTTCCTGCTCTGAAAATTAAATTTAATGTATTGTTCTTTAAATGTTCTTAGCCATTAGACAAATATATTCCAGGAGCTTGCCCCAGGTTGCCTATTTCAATATCTGTGTGGTCTGTATGGCTCTATGTGCTACTAACCTTGTTCTGCCTTCCCTCTCCCTAGTGCCTCTCTCTTTCCCTCCTATCTTCTAACCAGGTCCAGTGGATGCCCCACTGTCACCAGCAGACCTCCCGGAGTCCAATAGATACCCCCGTGTCTGCTGTGGATGTCGTAGCATGTCCGTAGAATGTTCTCTCTCCTATGATTAGCCTCTCTTACTCTGAAATGTAATTTAATGTAATGTATTGCTTTATAAATGTTCTTAGCCGGTAGACAAACATACTCCTGGAGCTTGCTCGATCGCCTTGTTGAGAGGGGTCAGGGAAGAATTTTTACAGCTCACTTATCTGGCCCCCGGGTGATTACTGTTTTTTTGCTTCCCTCTGGAATATGTAGAGAGTGGGTTGTATGCCCACCTCCCTTGTTCTCTGTAAAGCGCATTGTGTTGCCTCTGGGTATGAAATGCGCTTTACAAATAAAGCTTTGATTGATTGATTGATTCATGACCATAGGTGAGGATGGGGACGAAGATAGATCGGTAGATCGAGAGCTTTGCCTTTTGGCTCAGCTCTCTTTTCGTCACAACAGTGTGGTAAAGCGACTGCAGAACTGCACAAGCTTCTCCGATTCTCCGGCCAAACTCCCTCTCCATGGTTCCCTCACTCGTGAACAAGACCCCCAGATACTTGAACTCCTTCACTTGGGGTAAGGACTCATTTCCTACACGGAGCGGACAGACCACCGGTTTCCTGCTGAGAGCCATGGCCTCAGACTTAGAAGTGCTGATTCTCATCCCAGCCGCTTCACACTCAGTTGCGAACCTATTCAGAGAGTGCTGGAGGTAGCAGGCAGATGATGCCATCAGGACCACATCATCTGCAAATATCAGCGACGCGATCCCCAGCTCACCGAACTGCAAACCCACCTCCGCATGACTATGCCTCGATATCCTGTCCATGAAAATCACAAACAGGATTGGTGACAAAGTGTAGCCCTGGCTAGGACAACCCCCATCGGAAAGGAAGACGACTTACTGCCGAGGACACGGACACAGCTCTCTCTCTGGGTGTACAGGGATTGGATGGCCCTAAGTAATCCCGCATAACCCTCCACAAGACCTCTTGAGGGACCCTGTTGTAAGCCTTCTACAAGTCCACAAAACACATGTAGACAGGTTGGGCAAACTCCCAAGCCCCCTCCAAGATTCTTGCGAGAGTGAAGAGCTGGTCGGTGGTTCCACGTCGGTCGGTGGTTCGACTATCGGCCGGACCCTGCTTTCCAGCACCTTGGAGTACACTTTACCTGGGAGGTTGAGTAATGTGATGCCTCTATAATTGGCACACACCCTCTGGTCCCCTTTTTTGAATATTGGGACCACCACCCCAGTCTGCCACTCCTTTGGCACTGACCCGGACTTCCACGCAATTTTATAGAGGCGTGTCAACCAAGACAGCCCCATTAACACCCAGCGCCTTCAGCATTTCTAGACGGATCTCATCAGTTACAGTACAGTTACAGTATTATAGTGCAGCAAACATTACTTTCAACAGTTAGATGGTCAAACGTAACTATTGTTGTAAATACATTTAAGTTTGTTGAATTAAAACAACTATTTCCGAGACAGATTCATTCAGTGTACAGGTCACTCCAAAACATTATTTACATGTTATAAAAATCCAGTAGAAATTTGAGAATTTCCCTGGACAGTGTCAACTATCACTATGTTTTGAAGATGTACAGTAGACCTACTATACAACACCAGCAGCAGTGTTTATAAATTGCTTTCCTTCATTCAAAGTAAATCCGGTGAGAGCCAGCTACAAACCATGGCTGGTCATTAGCTGGTCTTGCTGGATTTACCAGGTCTGTCTCGTCAGTCTCACCCTGTCAGTCTTAAAGCTACATGAGATAACTCGGCACTTTGGCAGCCCCTCTGGTCGTGATAAAATCGGCACTGCGTTTTAAGAACCACACTTCCCACAATCCCCCACTCACTCACTAATGATGGGGGGAAAAATGATAAACATGCGTGTGCAGACTGGATTGGAAGATTGTAGCTACTTTCTGGAAGGATGGCTTCAATGCAGATAAATACCAGTCTTCTTTCTTGTATGTAGATTTTGTTTCACTGGGTGAAGTGTTTGTTGTCTTCCTGATGTTGTGACACGCAAAACGTGTCACTTCCGTTTCCACCACAAGATTTCCCGCCAGTGTACTAACCAGTATACTGAAATAATAAAATAATAAATTCACAGGGTCTCATGCAGTCTCATGTCACGAAAATGATTTTTGGGGTCTTGCTAAGGCCAATTCATAAACTAATAGCAAGTAAAAGTGAATATTGAACCTTAAAAAAAGTTATCTCATTGAGCTTTAAGGGGGCGTAACCGTAGGACCTCGTCTCATTGTTGCTTGCGGCTTTAATTGTTTTTTTATTACACATTTTATTGCACAGTCTCTTAGTCCACAGGCAGAGAATGTTCAGAGACTTTATTCTCAAATGAAATCAGTACAAGCACAAGACATAATAAGTAACCCCAAACTGAACAAACCTAATTGTGAGGCCAATGGGGTAGATGGTGATGGTCTAGATGACACTCTGGTCCAGCATACCAGAGTTTAGTTCATCAGCACTGTAGCCAGGGTCCTTCCTCAGCATGTCCACGTATGTTATCTTTCGAGCACCACGTGTGTCTTCACCATGCTTGTGTTCCCAGAGGACAAGGTTTGAAGTGATGAGGTCAGGAGAACGTTTCCTATGGCTGGCTATCCTCAGTCTCCGCTGACGTATCTTTGTGGTCAGGAGAGGTAGATCAATGTAGAGGTCAACTTTGTTCATGTGTTGCATCCACCAGACGTCCTTGACCTGAAGAGGTAGGCATAGACCCTACCCACTTACTCACCCACCTACCTACCTACCTACCCATCTACCTACCCATCTACCTACCTACCTATCTACCTACATATCTACCTACCTACCCACCTATCTAGTCAACTACCTACCTACCTAGACACCTACCTACCTAGTCACCTAACTACCTACCCATCTACCTACCCATCTACCTACCTACAGTACCCATCTACCTACCTACCTACCTATCTACCTACCTATCTACCTACCTATCTACCTACCTATCTACCTACCTATCTACTAGGGATGGGCACGAGTACTCGAGTACTCGTTGTTGACGTCAGTACTCGAGTAACCATGGCGAGTAATTGTTTCACTATGAAAAAAAAAAGCTTCGTTATTCATGCACCTGCGCACTGTGCTTTTGGCTACCTGCGTCAGGCTACTCACATCAGTCGCAACATGTCTGCTGCTTGTAAAAGTACATTCTGGAAATACTTATGGAAACTTGCTCATCATAAGCAAACCAGCTCAAAGCAAACCAGCTCAACCACATGCGGTTAAAGCACAACGAAACAATGAATTAGACGACTGGACAACAACCCCGAATCACATCATTTGCTAACCCGGCTAGCTCACGACGATGCGACGCCAAGCGAACAGAAAAGATAAGTTAAAGAACACAGTATGTCCACTGTGACGTTTGTTCTTTAATAAATGCAATTGGATTGAATGGCTTAAATTGTTGGTTGTTTATTCATATGCAAATTCGCTATAATGAAATACGTCGGGATAATTTCGAAACAGTCGGGCACGTTTACTTAATCGGGCACATAGCCTACTGATTTATTTTTACGGTAGGCTACAGAACAGCGAGTACTCGAGTACTCGTTCATTATGAATATAGAGTACTCGAGTATTACAATAATTGAAAATGCCCATCCCTACTACCTACCTACCTACCTACCTACCTACCTACCTACCCATTTAAATACACACCTACCTATCTACCTACCTACCCATCTACCTACCTATCTACCTACTTACCTACCTACCCATCTACCTACCTATCTACCTACTTACCTACCTATCTACCTACCTACCCACCCATCTACCTACCTATCTACCTAATTACCTACCTACCTACCCATCTACCTACCTACTTACCTACCTACCTATCTACCTACCTACCCACCCATCTACCTACCTATCTACCTACCTACCTACCTACATATCTACCTACCTACCCATCTACCTACCCATCTACCTACCTACAATACCCATCTACCTACCTACCTATCTACCTACCTACCTACCTACACATCTACCTACCTACCTATCTACCTACCTACCGCTCTACCTACCTACTTACCAACCTACCCTCCTACCTACGCACCTACCTAACCACCTACCTACCTACCTCTCTACCTAACTATCTACCTACTTACCCACCTAACTACCTACCTACCCACCCACCTAGCTACTCACCTACATACCTACCCACCGACCTACCTATCTACCTACATATCTACCTACCTACCTACCTGTAGCTACCTACCTAACTATTACCTACCCACCTAACCTAGTCTACACCTACCTCCGTACGGCCGAGGACATATTGTGGATGGAACACATGAACATTGTTGACCTCTACATTGGTCTACCACTGATGAACACAAAGATACATCGGTGGAGACTAAGGATAGCTGACCATATCGAACGCCCTGACCTCATCACTTCAAACCTTGTCCTCTGGGAACCCAAGCATGGTAAAGCCACACGTGGTGCTCTGAAGACAACATACGTGGATATGATGAAGAAGGTCATGGAGAGTGGTGGTTTGTCAGATGGAGCTGTGTGAGGATGTTAGGGCTAGCGGAGGAGGACCCAAAAGCAGACTCAAAAGGCTTGGAGGTGAAGCCCGGAGGCGTGTTTATTTTATACGGGTCAGGCAGGATCAGGTCGGAGAGGCAAGCGGGGGTCAGGCAGGGACATGGTAGTCAGACAGGCGTGGGTCGGGCAGGAGCGTGGTAGTCAGACAGACGTGGGTCAGGCAGGTTCGTGGTCCTCAGACAGGCGTGGGTCAGGCAGGAGCATGGTAGTCAGACAGGCATGGGTCAGGCAGGTTAACTAGGATAAATGAAAACAAAGAACTGTGAGACAGGCTCAAGTAAGGAGTAGGGATTTAGCTGGAGTCATGTTACCCACTGGGTGGGTCAACGATCTGGCGCAGACTGCTGTGTGGAGCGGCTTCTTAACCTTGTGCTGATTGGCTGATTAGCTGCAGGTGTGGGGCCGCTCTGTGGCAGATTCGGAAGAGGCGCAATCACCGGGATGAACTGCAGGTGCTGGTCGGGGGTGTGCCGTTGCTGATGGGCACGCAGTTCCCACTGCGCCCTCTGGGAGGTGCTAGGGGTCTCATCTTCTGCGCCAAGGTCAGGCTCACACGCAGGGGCAGGGTCAGAGGCAGACACTGGTCCAGAAGCAGGTTCAGAGACAGAGACAGAGTCGGGGGAAACGGACCGGCGAGGCAGGCGCGGTGGAGCCGTGACAGAGGAAGTGGCCGTTCCTACAAACACTCCTTCCCAGTGATTGCAAAATTCCCTCCGACGGAGAACCTGCTCCCAGCCGGCTTTAGGTGACTGTGGTGGTTTGACAGATGGAGGAACGTCCGGCTCAGATTGTCCCTTTAGCGCCACCCCACTAGACACCATGGGGGTGGATAAGGCGCTAGTGGGGCTGTCTCCTCTACTGGTCCTGGTGATCGCGAATGGTGGTCTGACAGATGGAGCTGTTATAGAAGGGACTGGGTCAGATGGACCTGTGACAGACAGGGCTGTGTCAGGTGTCCTCTTCATCAGAGAGTCCAAGGTGGAAGTGGTTGCCCCTTGACAGACTTCTTCCCACTTCTTACGAATGAGCCTCTGACGCTGAGAGAGCTCCGGATCTTGTCTCCAGTGGGGCTCGGGTGATCGTGGAACTTTTGACTCAGATTGTCCCTTTACCAGCACACCAGTAGATGCCATGGGGGTGGATAAGGCGCTAGCGGGGCTGTCTCCTCTACTGGTCCTGGTCATGGAGAGTGGTGGGGTGACAGAGGGAACTGTGACAGAAGGGACTGGGTCAGATGGAGCCGTGACAGAGGAAGTGGCCGTTCCTACAAACACTCCTTCCCAGTGATTGCAAAATTCCCTCCGACGGAGAACCTGCTCCCAGCCGGCTTTAGGTGACTGTGGTGGTTTGACAGATGGAGGAACGTCCGGCTCAGATTGTCCCTTTAGCGCCACCCCACTAGACACCATGGGGGTGGATAAGGCGCTAGCGGGGCTGTCTCCTCTACTGGTCCTGGTGATCGCGAATGGTGATCTGACAGATGGAGCGTTGATAGAAGGGACTGGGTCAGATGGACCTGTGACAGACAGGGCTGTGTCAGGTGTCCTCTTCATAAGAGAGTCTAAGGTGGAAGTGGTTGCCCCTTGATAGACTCCCTCCCACTTCTTGCGAAAGAGCCTCCGACGCCGAGAGAGCTCCAGATCTCGTCTCCAGTGAGCCTCGGGCAATCGTGGAGTGTCTGGCTCAGATTGTCCCTTTGCCAGCACACCACTAGACGCCATGGGGGTGGATAAGGCATGAGCGGGGGCTGTCTCCTCTACTGGTCCTGGTCATGGAGAATGGAGGTCTGACCGATGGACCGCTGACAGGCGGAACTGTGTCAAATGGACCGGTGACAGATGGGGCTGTGTCAAATGAACCGGTGACAGACGGGGCTGTGTCAGATGGAGCTGTGACAGACGGGGCTGTGTTAAATGAACCGGTGACAGACAGTGCCCAGGGCACAGATGGAGCTGTGACAGACGGGGCTGTGTTAAATGAACCGGTGACAGACGGGGCTGTGTCAAATGGACCGGAGCACTTGCAACAGAGCCTCTGACAGCGAGGCAGCACCAGACGCTTCCAGTCAGCCTTGGCTGAGAGAGGAACGTTCAGCTCAGATTTGCCCTTTGAATTTTTGCCCTTGTGTTTCGGGAAGGGCTCGGCGACGACGGCAGGTGGCACGGGGGCGGAGCCTCTACTCATCTCAGACACCGGGTCTTGTCCACAGCCCCCCGGATCATAGGAGTCAGAACATGAATCTTCTTGTCCTGGACAACCCGAATGGCTCTCAAGCTTCTCCACTAGCGCTTCCAAAAGGGGCAGGGAAGCTGTCACCCCGGACTGTCACACCGTCCAGCTTGGCCCTTTTGAGATACATTAAAATAAAATAAAATGACTTTTGATGATTTCAGTACACTTGTACAATCAAAATGCATCATACCACACATTTTACACATAAACACACATCTCACATATGCATGCACACGTGCACGCACAAACAAACACATACACACACACACATACACACACAAACACACACACATGGTTGAATACACTGAAAAAAACATTATGAACTTACCAATAAATGACTTCAAGGTCTTCATCCTAATTTATAAAGGAAATACAAGATGGATGTTGAGGTCATTAAGGCTTCACAAAGACAGAGCAGCTTCTGTATTTGTTTGAATTGTATGATTAAAGTACAATGAAACTTTGATTACCAACCTTAATGATTCGTTGGCGATTTCTCCATTGATATAATAGCCAAAACACAATCAGGATCACAGAGAGAGCAATCAAAACTCCCGAGTCTGTCACCTCAAGTTCCAGGATCGGGGTCTGAAAGGGCGTCGCCGCAGGACCTTGTCCACACGGCACCCTCTCTCGGGTTCTAAAAATATGATTTATTGCACTAGCGAACATATTGGCAAAGTAGCATCTTTAGCAACATGTTCTTTTCATCGCAAACACCGCACTGAAGCTTGTCCACTTGTTACAGCAGGATATGTACCTTGCCGCTGTGACGTGTACATGTTACGCCGTAGTGCCCGTGATGTCACAGACCGGATAGAACACTGTGATTGGACGGCTAGTCCAGATATGTACCTTGCCGCTGTGACGTGTACATGTTACGCCGTAGTGCCCGTGATGTCACAGACCGGACACCGTGACTTGACGGCTAGTCCAGGCGGCCAACTAATTGAAATAAATGTATGGCTAGATTTAAATAGATTTAAGCTATTTTCTTTTTGCTTAAGACCCAACGATACACCTTATTTAATACACTCCGACATTCAGAATTAAATCGGCGTGCTCTGGAGAGGGTTGACTCTATTAGATTCTTGGGGGTTCAGTTTGATCCGGGATGACATGGAGGAGTCACGTTACTTTTTTGGTAGATAAGTGCAAGAAAGTTTTGAATGTGATGAGGTGCCTTGTAGGTTTGTATTGGGGAGCCGATGTGGCCTCCTTGAAATATATTTATGTTGCTCTGATTAGGTCACGGCTGGATTATGGGAGTGTGGTATATGGCTCTGCGGCGAGAACAGTGTTAGGGAGGTTGGATGTGATCCAGGCCCGGGCTCTCAGATTGTGTATAGGGGCAGCAAGGACTTCTCCTGTGTGTGCCATACAAGTCGAGGCAGGCGAGATGCCGCTGGAGTTACGGAGAAAGCAGCTCAAAGTCAACTACTGGGTGAATCTGAGGGGGCATGGAGACAAGCATCCCACCAAATCGGTGTTACAGGCCTGCTGGGAAAGGGGGGGCACTGGTAAGGCTAGTTTTGGCTGGACGGGAGATGCAGCAGCGAGGGACCTGGGGGTGTATGGGCTGGAGTTCTGCCCGACGGTGGTGTGGCCAGCGACCCCTGTGTGGGTTCTGGAACCAATGGAGGTGGACTTCACATTGTTGCGGGTTAAAGCAAGGCATGCCAATGCAGATTTGGTGTCTTGAGTTTTATAGGTATACTGATATACTGAGTAAATATGCTGAGTGTGTGCAGGTGTTTACGGATGGTTCCAAAGACCCGCTGTCTGGACGCACTGGTTCTGCAGTTGTAGTCCCTAGTCAGGAGGTTTCTATAGGTCAACGGACGTCTATGTTCTTGAGTGTTTTTACGGTTGAGTTGTATGCCATTTGGCTGGCGTTGGAGTGGGTTGAGCGGGCCCGGCCTCCTAGGGCTCTGATCTGCAGTGACTCTGCTGCAGGGTTATGCAGCCTTCAGTTAGGTACGTCCAGTACTCGCCAGGACCTGCTGTCGGAAATTATGGAGGGGCATTCCTGAGTGCGGAAATTGGGTACGGTGGTTTCCTTCCTGTGGGTTCCTGCGCATGTGGGCATTCTGGGGAATGACAGAGTGGACAAGCTGGCCAAACTTGCAGTTCAGAGGGAACACATTGACACAGCTATTGAGCTATCTAAGGCTGAGGGGAAGAGTGTTGTGTGGAGGAAGGTCAATGAGGAGTGGCAGCAGCTGTGGGATCGGGAGACGAGGGGGAGGCACCTCTATGCCATACAACGTAGAGTGGGTGGTGAGAGATGTAGAGGGGGGAACCGGAGAGAGGAAGTGGTGCTGACCAGGCTGCGTATTGGCCACAGTAATTTGAATGGGACTCTGCACGTTATTGGGAAACATCCTACTGGAAACTGTGAGGTGTGTCTGGTTCCAGAAACGGTGGGTCATGTACTCGTGCACTGTGTGAAATATGTATCTGAGAGGACGGTTATGATGGAGGGAATGGGTAGGACTGGGCTGGTGGGCTCAGGGGTACAGGGAATACTGGAGTGTGGTAGTGGTGGGCGAGGCAGGAAGTATTTGGTGGGGTTTCTTAAAGAAACCGGCCTGATGTGGAGAGTCTGAGGGACCGGATTCTGTAGAGGTTTTTAGCTCCAGTAGATTGCGGTAATGCAACTTTTAGGATGCCAACCGCCGTTAAGCCCCACAGAAGAAGAAGAAGTAGAAACCACTATACTATAAGACATGCACCATATTTGATTTAGATGTTTGCATACCAAATCCAGGTGTATACCTATTCCATAATATTGCACATCAACACCATAACACCAATCAAATCTTGTGGTAATCTTGTTTTGTCAAAAGATGACATTCTAACCCATTTTGAATGGAGAAAATACTTATTTTTAAAATGTATTTTAACATTTGTTTATTTGCTTTCTCTCTCTCTCTCTCTCACACACACACACGCACGTACGCACGCACGCACGCACACACACACACACACACACACACACACACACACACACACACACACACACCACTAACACACTAACAATTAAAATATCCACCACTGAATGCAATGTCAATATAGTTAGTACTATGTATAATATATTGACAGTATATATATATATATATATAAAATAACCATACTCATTAAATACAGAAGTTGATTCTGGGTAAAATACAGTGAGTGAATGTGGTGGTTGAAAATGTAGTGTCAACATGAGAACCAGCAGGTGGAGCTCTGAGACCGAGTACTCATACCCCTTCACTTTTTCTATTAATACATCCATGCTTTTTCCACATTTTGTTATGTTACAGCCTTATTCCAAAATTGATTATTTATTTATTTTCCCCCAAATCTACACACAACACCCCATAATGACAAAGTTAAAAAAAGGGAAATATAACATGTAGGCTACATAAGTATTCACTCCCTTTGCTATGACACTCAAAATTGAGCTCAGGTGCATCCTGTTTCCACTCATTAGAGTGGAATGTAGATTTGGAAAAAAAAGAGAATTTAATCAATTTCTGAATAAGGCTGTAACATAACAAAATGTGGGAAAGGTGAAGGGGTAGGAGTACTTTCCAGATGCACTGTGTGCTTCTCTCAGAGGTTTACAGCACAGATCCAACATGTTTCCTCTTTTCGTCCTTCAGAGACACTGCTTTTTCTGATGTTTTTCATCTCATTGTTCCTCACCTGCTCACTTGAGTGCCTTGATCAATGTACTTGTGTATCGTGGGAGTAATCAAAGTATAAAACAAACGTAGGATGTGAGACAAAATGCTTAATAGAAAAGTGATCATTCTTGGAACAAAAGGAGAGTTGAATGACCAGATATTTGCTTCTGTTACAACCAAACACTGGGCCATAAGGGCTTACTTACAAACAAAATGAAGAGTGATTTATCTCTTAACCTCAAGAGTGAGAAACTGCTGTCAATTCTGCTTAGTGCAGTGCCTCTCACAGCCTCAGTGCAGTCAATGTAATGGTACTGAGTGGAGGTTAGTCCTGGTAGTACTAATGTCTTCTCATAGTAGCTCTGTGTCTATGTTGCTGGAAGACATGCAGCTCCTTGAGAAGGGAATCTCATCACACCCCTGTGTGACCTTCAGCCGTGACCCCTGCAGAGGTCAGAGGTCAGACATCTGGCCTGTCCAGATCCTCTGGGATGGGGTTCAGTAAGGGCGGGGGCGAATCGCTCTTCCGGGGTGGAGCTGCAGACGGGGTGGGCGTGGCTCTGCGGCGCAGGTCAGTTTGGGCTCGTTCCTCGTCCTCTTGGACAACGGTCTTAATCAACGACTGCGCAGGACATGACAGATGATGGAAAGAAATCAAGAGACGAGTTGGCTTTATGTTTTCCTCACACCTGATCGTTAGGGTTAGAAAAATGGTCCCTATATGGTTATTAGAGGGCAAATACATTTAGTCTAATCTGTAATGATACCTGAATGAATGACTACATGATTAATGGTTCAAAGCCACAACCCATTCTAGGATGATATTATGAGGATGTCCACAACCAATTGGACGGTCGATACCCCCGGGATCACTCCCTAGAACTGGCCCACTCTAACATGTCTGACCTGGTTCTCGGCCAGGGCCTCCTTGGCCAT
Organism: Borostomias antarcticus; assembly: GCF_949987555.1. Lineage (NCBI taxonomy): Eukaryota > Metazoa > Chordata > Actinopteri > Stomiiformes > Stomiidae > Borostomias > Borostomias antarcticus. Next base: position 17,339,574 of record NC_140234.1, read on the forward strand.
GTAGTACTCCCTCTTCATCTTGATCTCCACCTCCTCAGGGATGTCTGGAACTGTGATGTCAATCATACGGCCAATGAAGAAGACGACATGCTGAGAGAAGACAGAGGGCATATACAGATAAAGGTCAAGCATCAGAATCCGTTCAACTGTGTGCATTGTTAAATTGTACCACTGCTTTGCGTTGTATATGCAAAAGTTTTGCATATGCAGTAGAGCATAGTCGCTGGCAACCCTGTGACACTTGCCTCAAAAATAATGACAAAGCCCAGACGGATGGCCAGGAGATGGAAGTAGTCTGGTAGCAAGCGGCCATCAGGACCCCTATATCCTCGATACCTAGAACATGGAGAAGACAGCAACACTCAAGGCAGTTGTAAAAACGAGAAGTAATTTACTTTATCTGATGAAAAAGTGTGTTTATATACCTGCATTCCATTTGGCCAGCGGTGGAGTTGCTTGGGAAGGTAGATAGGGTAGAGTTGATGAAGCCTTGTAGGCTTCCATTGTGGGTGTAGAGGTAGTACATGCGTGGGATGAAGTCAGAGGTGAAAGCGAGAAGGAATGCCTGGCAGAAGGAAGGGCAGGGATCTGGGTTGTTACACAAGGCCCACAATGTGTGCATGCATACGCTTTCTGTCTCTGTATCTATCTCTCTCCCACACACATGTAAATGGTACACACACACACACACACACACACCGAGTTCAGAAGGGCTCTTACACACACACACACACACACACACACCCACCAAGTTCAGAAGGGATCTTACGTTAGATATTACAGCTATCTGTGTGATGACCTGTAAGATGTTTAGCCAGATCCCAATGTCCTGCGCTCGCTCGGCAACAGGCCGCCTGTATTCACAGACAAACTTCTGGGCATCCAGACGGATTTCCACCCAGTTATTGATCAGGGCAAAGAGAGGGGCGAGGGGACACGCCGCCACAAAGATGGTGATGAATCCAAACTGAATCACTGCAGGGTGAAGAGAGGACGCAGCAGAAAACATGTCAGGCTAACTCAATTTCAAACCATGTCTCTGTAGTTCCACAATAGAGGTAGGTAGGCCATTCAGATAATTGATCATCTCCGAAGGAAGTGAATGAATGTACAGTGCATCTGGAAAGTACACATACCCCTTCACTTTTTCCACATTTTGTTGTTACAGCTTTATTCCAAAATGGATTAAATTATTTTTTCTCACATCAATCTACACACAATACCGCATAATGAGAAGTGAAAAAGTTTTTTTTGTGATTTGTTTTGCAAATGTATTAAAAATGAAAAAACTGAAACATCACATGTGTATTCATACCCTTTAAATCAGTACTTTGTTGAGGAATCTTTGGCAGCGATTACAGCCTTCTTGGGTATGACACTGCAATCTGTAGCACACCTGTATTTGGGGTATTTCTCCCATTCTTCTCTGCAGATCCTCAAGTTCTGTCAGGTTAGATGGGGAGCGTTGCTGCACAGTTATTTTCAGGTCTTTCCAGAAAATTTCAAACAGGTTTTAGTCTGGGCTCTGGCTGGACCACTCAAGGACATTCACAGACTTGTCCTGAAGCCACTCGTTCGCTGTCTTGGCTGTGTGCTTACGGTCGTTGTCCTGTTGGAAGGTAAACCTTCGCCCCAGGCTGAGGTCCTGAGCGCTCTGGTGCAGGTTTTCATTAAGGATATCTCTGTACTTTGCTATATTCCTCTTTCACTCTATCCTGACTAGTCTCCTAGTACCTGCCCAACATCCCCACAGCATGATACTACCACCACCATACCTCACCGTAAGGATGGTATTAGCCAGGTGAAAAGAGTTCAATCTTTGACATTCAGTGCATGTCAGAGCTGTAACAAAGAGTTCAATCTTGATTTTATCAGACCAGAGAATCTTGTTTCTCATTGTCTGAGAGTCCTTTAGTTTCCTTTTGGCAAACTCCAAGCAGGCTGTCATGTGCCTTCTACTGAGGAAAGACTTCCGTCTGGCCACTCTACCATGAAGGCCTGCAAAGATGGTTGTCCTTCTGGAATGTTCTCCCACCCCCACCTCCCTGACCAAGGCCATTCTCCCCCGATTACTCAGTTTGGCCAAACTTCTTCCATTTACGAATGATGGAGACCACTGTGCTCTTCAGGACTTTCAATGCTGCAGATTTATTTTACCCTTCCCCAGATTTGTGCCTCTATACAATCCTGTCTCGGAGGTCTACAGACAATTCCTTTGACTTTGTTTCCGCTCTGACATGCACTGTCAACTGTGGAACCTTACTGTACATAGACAGGTGTGGGCTTTTTCATATCATGTCCAATCAATTGAATTTACCACAGGTGGACTCCAATCAAGTTGCAGAAACATCTCAACGATGATGAGTGGAAACAGGATGCACTTGAGCTCAATTTTGAGTGTCATAGCAAAGGGAGTCAATATTTATGTAGATATGATATTTTAGTTTTTTATGTTTAACACATTTGAAAAAAATGTCTAAAAAAGCTTTTTTTGTCATTAAGAGGTATTGTGTGTACATTTTTGAGGGGAAACAAATGAATTGAATCCATTTTGGAATAAAGCTGTAACATAACAAAATGCGGAAAAAGTGAAGGGGAATGAGTACTTTCCAGATGCACTGTACATCCTACCAACATGCCAGGGGTACAGTATGATATCACTTGAGTGGGTCTGTTTTGCTGCAAGGTCTGTGACCTACACAGCGTGGGTCTGTGGGATGAGGGAACAGTGACACAGTGCGTCTAATGTACTGTAGCCAGAAGAGCAGTTAGAGAACATGTCTGTATTTCTCCCCAAAGACTTCCTAGACTGAAAACCTTTGGACCTCCTAAGCCATGTTCACTACGCATGGACATACCGTACAGTAGCACTACATAGTAGTGATGGCCAACTTTACCCCAAACATGAGTATATACCCCAAACATAGGACCAATAGAGGCAGTTCCAAGGCAACCACTCACTTACCCATCTCCAGATACTCGTTGAACAGCCCCTCACACAGCAGTAGCTGGTAGTTTGCCTCCCAAGGGGTGTCACCCTGTCCCTCCTCCCGTACCTCACCGTCCTCCAACTTCCCCTTTGGGTGGAGCTTTCTCTTCTGCCACCACACCTTCAGTTTCCTGCGGAGAAACAACAGAGAGGAGAGGTGCTTCCTAAGTAGGTCTGGTAGCGAGTCAGCCACTTCCTCCGGGGTAGAACATCAAAAGCTCATTAGCAGTGAGTACTGATTAACTTAGGACAAGATCTGAGTGAGATGTGTTGGACTCACGGGCAGATACACTCCTGGATGTTATTGATGACCTGCTTGCCCACCATGATGACCAGCAGCTCCTGGGCTAGCTCAATCAGACAACCTCCAGCGCCACACTGCAAATAGTGACGGACGCATAAGAGCCTTGTAGAGTACAGTACAGTGTGGTAATGAGGGTTAATGAGGAGTTAATAAAGCCTGTCACTCACATCCTCATTGCGTATTCCAAGGAGGGTGTCGTAATTCCCAGGATAACCAACAAACCTGCAAAAGATGGGTTTGTCATTGTAGAGAAGTCGCACATTTATAATGCCAGCTTATCAAAACAGGAACACAGAATCATATTTAGTGTTTTCATTCCCTTGTTAACATACTAACCTGGTAACATACTAACCTTCCTTTGAAAAATGCAATGTAGATAGGGGAGGAGTAAAAGTTGACAAACTGGAAGATGAACACCTTGAGAACAAACATGTCCTCGTATCTGGTCTGTGTGCGGTGCATCTCTGTTGACACAATGAGCAAACAGAGTGAGCAAACATTAGTGTGTGACATCACCCAACGTCTTCTTCCCTCTTCGTGCCTCCCAAGGGCCCAACTCACCCCAGCGTGTGAGGATCTGGGCTACAGATATGTAAACACGGGACAGCATTAGGATCACCAGCAGGTTCAACACAGAGCCAGAGATACTAGCTATCCTCCCGGCCTGCAGGGGGAAGCAGAGAGTTTCAGGTGCAGGTCATCAGGCTGTGGATACCTGTTACTGAAGATACATTGCTCTTTGATACCAGTAGAATGTGACTCACAGAGAAAGCAAATAATCTACCACCGGATTTGTAGATGAGGATGCCCAAGATCGTCCGATACAGGATGATGGCTATTAGGAACACCAGAACCACAGCCACCTGAGAGGAATAGAATGAGGAATCAGGAATAGTATAGCTACTAGTAGGTCAAGATAAAAACCTTGCCATCTACAACAGCATCTCACCATCATAATGATGACCATGCAGCTAGTCAGGGTACGGTTGAGACGACGTTTCACTGGGAAATAGGGCTCTTCTGCCCCAGTAACAGGGTTCCTCATGGTCATCGGGGCCATAGCAGTGAACTCTGGCCTCGGGCGCTCCTGCAAAGAGTAGCAAACTATACATTTATTTAGGTATTATAGTGGTTTTCCAATTAAATCGATGGGCGAGAAAGACACTCATTATGTTCTTCACGATGTAAAGTAGGCTGCACTAAAACTGATGTACGATACCTCGGTATCCTCAAACTCAGAGCAGTCCCATCTGTGTGAGAGCACAGCGTTGGTACGCTTCCAATGCTCCAGGAAGGTGACGGCCCACAGGGACATGAAGATACTGAAAAAGACCGTCCCTCCGTTGTCAAACAACAACCCCGCCTGAGAGGACAAGGTGAAAGGGTCATACTGTGAACAGGAAGCTTCTACACCGACTAGGACTCTGAACAGGCACACAGGCGCGCACACGCGTTGTAGGGCGCTAACACACAGACCTTGAAGGTAGTGCAGATGATGGACATGTTCCAGTAGGAGCAAATATTGCACAGAGGACACATGACGTAGTCAACACTCTCACAGATCTCTTTCCTGTGGGAAAAAGATGCACATTCAGCTGTGTTTACAACGATGTAGACAGAGAACTCAGTGGTGCCCTGTTGTACTCACGCTGGCACGTCAGTGACCATGCCCCAGATGCCAAACAGGAAGACCACAGTGCCCACCACAGCCGCAGGGAGCAGCCAACCTGTATAGAATCCTATCGAGAGAGAGAGAGATAGAGAAAGAGGGAGAGAGAGAGAGGGAGAGAGTTCACTTTGTCATCAGGGAGATGTTGTAGAATCTCACCTCATCCTCAAAAACTGTCAACAGTATGTGGAGAGAAAAGTATTAGCTGCAAACTATGTTGACTGTTGTCATACATTAAGGGACACAAGTTCTGTGCCAAACGTCTTTTTTTTTCTTTTCTTTTTTTACATTTGTACAATATACAAAACCATCTAAGAACAACAACATGGGGAACTGGTAATATATACATTAACAATATACATATATATATTATGTAATGGGTGTATATATATATATATATATATATATATATATATATATTGTATATATATAGGCTACCATATATATATATACACACACACATATATAATGTTAATGTATATATTACCAGTTTTGATTGTATAGTTGATATTTATATATTATTGATTGTATGTTAATTTCTTGTTGTTTGTCAACGTGGGTTTTTTTCACCTATCATGTCAATAAAGCTTTGAATTTGAGAGGGACAGAGAGGGAACGAACACTAGCGAATCAAGAGAGCAATGTACAAATTGTAACTGAGAGAGAAGCCTAGTGTTCCTCCTGGCTTTTATTAAAGAGACTGCTATAACGTACCCAGCCAGGCAAAGTAAAGAGCAATCTTTTCGCCAAAGTACTCTCGGATGTGGTCCAGAGGCTGGTAGTTCTTCCAGCAGCCCCACCGGGCCCAGTTATGTTGTAGAATCTGCCTCAGGCTGAGGGACTCGGGGTCCACTTGAGCATCTGGCATCTCAAACGGGCCCTGCTTGGACACATGGGAGAGAGAGAGCGGACCGCTGTGAGTTTGCGGAGGAGAGTGAGGAGTGAGGACTGCAATGACTATGTGGAAAGGTGAATGGACTTCTAGATGAGGTGAAAGAGGAAAGATGTTGGGGATGAAGTCAATAGGGGTTACACTTTTAGCATTTCCCTCTATTCGTACTGGTCCGGTTTTGTATTTCCGACGGCGACCTGTGGGTTGTTCATGTGTAGCCTACCAGGGAGTGGCGGAGCACTGACCTCGTGCAGGGGGTACGCAGCGGAGAAGACATTCTCGGCGAGTAGTCTGTCAATCCCCACTTCACCCCTTTTCACAGTCCCGTACTGCGTCCGCGCTAGAATCTCATACAGCTGGGAGGTCAGAGAAAGGCAGCGCCAGATCATCAGCGATACAGTGCTATATATCATAACACTGATTAATGTTAGGAAAGAAGTTTGGAATAAAACAAAAATCTCCCGCACGCTGTCTTCTTCGCTTGCAGTCAAACACTTTGATTCAAGTTCACCTGAACAAGGTCTGTGTAGGAACGTCCCATTAAAGTGTTGGGCTGCAATTTAGACATTTTTGTTTAACTCACAATTTGATGTCTTTGGGTGGTCTTGAAGAAAGTGTCTTTATTTTCATTGCCTAGAAACCTAGACATGACAAGAATACCAAATATTTGTGGGAAATGTTTGCTCAGAACACATTTGTCCTCCAGGACACATGATACATTATTTACTTTACAGTACATTTTCACTTAGGCTACAGTTATGTTAGTCTGGGGCCTTTCTCGTTCGGTGTTGTTTCGCCGGTCAAGAGCGGAAGCGCGATGACGCATCGCATAATCATCCGGTCTGGACCGGAAGACGAACAGTTGTTGGAATGTTTTTACAGAAGGCTGCACCCATGGGCTGCATATGGTGAAGTTTCGAGTAGATAACATTCGCGATGGCATCACCAGGCATAACACCGACGAAAATTGTAAAAGAAGATGCGAGGAGAACTACAGGTTAAGGAAAAATAAAGCAAGCGGAAGTTGGAGGCGGGCTCTACAGGCTCGAGCCGGATGATGGGGCGGGCTTAAGGCAGTGAAGTAAATAGATACCAGGCTCTTCTCCCCAACAGTTATGTAGCCTAAACAGTTATGTCAACCAGACACATGCAGTAGCCTAGGAGTGATCAGGCGGTCTTTACAACCCAAGTTGAATACATTGGTTACCTCTCCAATTTGTTGGTCCGAAACTGACACGTGTAAAAGTCTGGGGGCGGGTTGGGAACATCTTGGGCCATGAGGTTTGGGATGGACAATTGCTCCAATATCTTCTCAGACCAGTTGTAGTTTGGTGCAGTGACCACCTGGGAGTTTGCAGAGTAATTAATTCACCCACTATCTTAATTACTAAACACACTGTTCCAATCCATTGGAAGCGGATTCAAGTTTATTTGTACCTCTCGTTCTTGAAGTATGTCCCCCTAACCCTTCCTTGGGCATTTTAACAAGTGTGGTTGTAAGATAAGTGTCATGTGTGGGTACAAATCCCAGTGCCCTGTTCAGAGTTCTGGAGGAGGGGGCGTTGGTGTAAACTTGAATCAAATGGAGAATAGATTATGTATATCTAAGTATAATAATGTGTGGAATAATCCTTAAGAGTCTCTATAACATGTCATTTGTGAATTTCTGTGAATATTCTAAAGGAAAAAGACAGCTCCTGCTCCTCTTTCAGCCCAAATCAAGCACTGTCATTTAAAAGAATCCTGCAGTAGGCTACTGTATGTGTGGCTGACCTGCAGAGGGACTCGCAGACTGATCTCCTCGGCATAGTAACACAACACACTCCACGGGGCGCTGAGGAGCATGTAGGAGATCTTCCTCTTCGCCTGCTGAACCTCCACCTGCACAGAGTCAGACAGGGCAGGACAGTAGCCTAAATAAACATGTTCTAGAAGGTATTTCACAATATTTTAAAAACAGCTCTCCATTCCAGGATGAACCAGCGTGTAGAAGGTAGCTTGTTGACTCAGTAGGAAGGTGTTTAGAAGACTGTGTGTGAGCCTGTTAAATATTGACACTGTGTCCCACCTCCTATTTGTATCCTGAAGCGTGTTGTTTCAAAGAGACTATGTGGCTGGGAGCAGCTGAGTGTGTCTGTGTCATGCACCCTGGCCTACCCTGGTTCTCAGACGTAGCCTAGCTCACCATCTCTTGGCGGATCCCTGCTGCCCGGAGCCTGGACAGGAACTCATCCCTCCACTTCCTGTGTGAGTCCTGGGTGGCAGAGCTGGACATTTCTCCATCCACCTCGTCCTTGTGCGCTGGCAATCTCTCTTCCCAAGCCAGCACAAAATCTGTCCATAGACGGGTCCAAAGTCATGGGCATTTTAGATGCATACTGTAACTCATGGCCACAAATTTGGCCCGCAGTGTAATTATATTTGGCCCGCGAGGCAATACCAAATGACTACTAGAGCTGGCCCGCCAGTATTATACAGCGCATTCACCGCTAATACTACAAATGAATGCCATTGATGTGTTTTTTATTTGAAATTCGATTTTGCATGTCTGCACTATTAAGTTATATATTGTATGGTAATAAGCGTTGCTTGTTCCATATTCAATGTTAAAATTTTCATTTGTTCAATGTTGGCCCGCGACTTTGTTCAAGTTTAAAATTTTGGCCCACTGTGTATTTGAGTTTGACACCACTGCTGTAACTGATTCAGAGAGCTTTTACAGTAACTCTGTAGTACTACTGTATTTACTCTAGGTCTACATGTACAGTAGACCTAGAGTAGCCTAAAGCTACAGGGAATACCCCTCCGGGTTAAATACAAGAGAATGATAAACAATTATTATCTCTGTGTGAACTCAAACAAACAGTTCAAGTTATTTTTCATAAATGTGAAAGACAAAAAGGGCGAGCGAGGTGACTCTTTCAATCCAAGAAGACAAGTAAGTAAATGAGGAGAGGAAGAACCACAGGAGAGGTCACATCCATCCATCCAATATCTGCCATTTGAATCAAATCAAGCCAAACTACAGGGAACTTGTGCCATCACGATTGAAGAGGACCACAATGGCCAGCTCAGTGGCCTTATGGTTAGAGTGTCCGCCCTGAGATTGGGAGGTTGGGGGTTCGATCCCTGGCTGAGTCATACTAAAGACTATAAAAAATGGTACCCAATGTCTCCCACTCAGCGTAAAGGTAAGTCCCTGTGACACACTAGCGTCATGTCCAGGGGGTGGACTGTACTAGTACATCAAGCTGCCTCACGCTAAGGAATCAGGAAATAGGTTCCTGCCCTATGGACCACTAGGTTGGAGAACCATTGGTTCTCAAGGCTACTGTACTTACTTACAATGGAATAAACTTGGAATAGACTTTACTGCGTACAGTATATCCTGAATGATTTTAATCATGCACATACTGTTTCCTTATATAGGCTACATGCCTTGTTTAAAAAAAAAAAAATCAAATAAACTAAAAATACAAATTTAACTGTAAAATATTACTCACCAATGCGGGTGACGTCATCGCTGAACACATTTCTGTCAGTGGAGCAGCCCAGAGATCCCTGGAAACACCAACAGGCATCATTGTGATTTACTGTACCTCACATGACGTCCCTGGAAAGTGACCGCTCCAAACCCCATTACCTCCCCTCTTCACTCTCAGGGTGAAAAAGTGCTCATATGGGCTCAGATGTTTTCTGTATCTCTATGTCACTCTGCTCGATGTTAATCTCCCTCTCAACTTCCCGTCTTTGTTGCCTGACTCACTGATAAGCTCCCAGTCATAACAGGAGTCGATGAGGCCTGGGAGAGTGTTGACGCGATTTAGCTACCAGCGTCCATGTAGGCTACAGCACACAGGTACTGTACTGGTGCAGATCTATTACCCCGTTCTCCATGGCCCCATAGCTGGGATCTTCTTGGCTTGTCATGGCGATGAGAGTGCTGCTGTCATCTTTCTCCTCCCGTCTGCTCCGCATGTTCCCAGTAGACCGTCAGGAGTTCTCCACTCCACTAGGAACCTGAAACGTAGTAAGAACCAGGCTGTATCCTCAGAGGACGGCCCACCCCCACGGGGAACACCCTGCTATGTAACGGTCCTCGCCAGAATACACAGGACACAACACACACTATTCTACTGAGAGACGCAAACATAGAATGAATGCCTGACGAGAGACATGGGAGACTATTCATGTGCAGCATGCAAACCATTAGTAAGTATTAGTGTAAGTAAAATTGTGTCCACAGCAAGTAACAAGATCATGCCTGATTAGGTGTATAGTATTTGGCTCCTGTAATATCAGTGCTGGTTCCACATCGTACATACAGTACAGTGCTGCTCAAAAACAGTATGAGTTCACATAACTGTACATGTGTTCACTATTAGGACCGTACAGTAGCATAAATAAAGGCTCTCCTGTACCTTAAACCTTATCAGCGACCTTCCCCTGCAGGTTAACTGATGCTTGAGCTGAATGAATTTGCAGTTATGAAAACTCTGAGGCTTCTAATTGGCCTATTCACAATCTACTCAAATTCCACGTCAGCATGTCTGATATGTGGCACAGGAGTGTGGCCGCATGTTTCTCATCAGGCTGTGGGATTTGAGACTTGCAGGCCGGCGGTAGTTCATTTGGACCAGGCCCGACCACCGCATCTGGAGCAGGGAAGCTGTGGTTTAATATCGAGCTCGGGGCTCCAGACCACCATGCCCTGCATTGCTACACGCCTGGGTCAAATAGTCATATGACGTCCAATCAAATACCCTGAGCATTTGCTGGAGTCTGCCTGGAGTGCCTGGTAGGTGGGGGTTTGAATGTGTGGAACTATTGCCCATGGGTTCCACCAGGCCAGGAAAGATTAAATCAAACACAGAGAAGTATTTGAAATGATTTCAAATAGTATTCTGACCCAAGACTGCGCTGTCTCTGATGCAGCCTCAGTGTTCAGTCCTGGGACTTCCACCTGCCACTGCATGTTTGTTGTAGCTTTCCCCACGCTGTCACACCTAGCTGAATGAATGATTAGATGATGAATTTAATTCAGTGTTTTAAGGATCGTTTACTTTTACAGCAATAAGATGCATGTTGGGGGAGGTACCAGGACTGAAACACAATTATTTTCATTCGTCGGTCATCTAAGCATCCTGACAACATCAGATCATGTGGATTCTAAAAGGAGGAGTAGTTTGAGCCCAGTTATCTCTTAAGTGGTGTGGTTTCTCCTTTCCAGCTCACCTGTGTTAGTAATCCGGTTTCCCTGCTCTGGAACAGACCCTGGCGCCTCCTTCATTCATTCACCGTCCAAACTTTAAAGGTGGAGTCCTCCGGACGGTCCAGACTGAGACAGAGGGAGGGGATGTCTGTCCACCAGGGTGTTCTTCTCAGACCACTGGGCTCAGCCTCTTCCCTCCGGCAACTCCCTCGTCTAACAACTAGCTACTCCTGAACACGGTGCGTTCAGGATACGCCTCTCAGCATAACATTCCCTGGAAGGGCTGATAAGAGGAGGGAGGGAGGAGTCAGACGTTTGTGAGGAAGCGAGGGCAGAGGGAGGGCAAACTCCTGTGCTGAGAAGGCGGAGTGACAACCACACACGCGCACACACACACACACAGACTTACACACACAGACTTACACACACTTAAACACACACACTCTCTCTCAACACCCACTCGGATCCTCTACTCTACTGCACCCTAGTGGCGTTCTCTGCGCAGTTGATGTAGCTTAATGACCATGTCAATCATAGTGAGACAGTACACACGGCCAGGAAGACAAGGAAATATATATATAGAACTTTATTTCAGTTTCATGTTTTCTGTTTACAGTCATGTACTACAGCAGAATGTTGTACTACAGGTGGGGCACGGCTCTCCCCCTGCCAGATAGAGCTGCAGCGCATTTGCTTTTATCAAAAGAACAGAACCAAAACATCCTAACAAAACAACACAAATACTGTGAAAGTGTAAAAAGCACTCCAATGATAGAGAAAAAAAAACAAAAAAACATATCATATACAATCAGAACAATAACTCTAAAAATTAAATAAGGCAAATGTCCACAATATGATTACACAGGTACACCAACTATGGTTTAATTTACAGTGGCAACAGTAATGAGGACTTAATGGGAGTTATACCTCGATAATAACACTGCACTTTGACAATGATGACACACAAACATTATGACACAGGACTGACCAGCAAGATGACAGACTGGTTGGTGGTCACTCGAGAATTAATCTGATTGACTGACTTGTCACAGAGGGATTGGATTGGTGTTGGTACTCCTGTTTCTCCTGGCTGATGTTGCCACTAGACACAGACCAAATATGGACCCAAGACTGGTGTTTTGAGTGCAACTTGAACCAGCTTGGCCATCTCTGTCTGTTATACTACAAGCAGCACTCCATGAGTATCACACTTCAATTATATCTGACAATTGCCTGACAGAAATGTGAATAATAGAGTAGTATGATGAGCTCCCTACATGCAGAAATGTGTGTGTGAGATGTGTGTGTGTGTGTGTGGGGGGGGGGGGGGGGGGGGTGACAGGTACACAGTACTGTACATCAGTCAAAGCTAGAGAACATTTAATGGCATGAGCTGGCTAATTAAAGGCTTTTACACACTTTCAAGTTTCAATTTTCACTTGCACTTTAAATATATATATTTTCTTAGCAAATATTTAAGGCTACAACCCATCGACCCTCCACATATGTAAGCTCTGCCCCCTGACTCCTGTAGTCCTACTGAGATGGATGACACCTCTGTGGGAGGAGTCACAGGGGAAGGGAGACCGCTCATCGGCAGCCGCTAACGAGGAATTTGTTCATCAAAAGATACCGGGCATGTTTAGCCATCGGACCCATTGGGGTGTCCCAATGACGCCCATGCACAGTCACATTCAGTTCTACCGAACCAGGAAGTGGTACGGCCCTAGGGAGGTACTGCCAGCCGACGAAGCCCACGGACGCCAGTGCAGAGAAGGGACAGACGAGAGGTTCATAAGCGAGTGCGTCTTAAAACATCAGAGCAGCCTAGAAAAGAGAACGGCCGGCTGTAAGCGTGGGAGGTGTGATGGGAGACGGTGTGGAAGAGTGCAGCTCCCATCTTTCCCTGGCACATCTCCATGTCTAGCGGTGACTTACATGAAGTAGCTAACGAGAAATCAAGCTGAACTAGACCCCGACAGCACACCAATTAGCTCACGCACGCACGCACACACACACACACACACACACACACACCCCAACACTCATGCTGCCTCAGCACTTTGGAGAAGAGTGTAAAACAAAGGAATTATGTACATATCCCTTCTTCACTCATTTCCTATAGTGTAGTAGCAGAGTAGTGTTTAGGATAACGGCAGCAGAATTGACATGGTTGGTAGTTCAACATCAGAGGGGGCGGAACTAATATCAAAGTAATATCTACACACATTTTATTCTCTACCTCTCTTTGTATCTCATACGCACACACACACACACACACACACACACACACACACACACACACACACACACACACACACACACACACACACACACACACACACACACACACACACACACACCCTTTAAGTAAAGACAGCTTGAATGCGATAAACATCTATCTACTTCTAAGGCTGCTCATAGAGCTTCTCTGTTCAAGCTATGCCCCCTTAGCTCACAGAGAAGCAAAGAAGTAGCTGGACAAAGAGTAGAACTACAACAAAATCTTTGGCCAAGGCAGTTTTAAAATGAGAATCCCTAATTTGAACTTTGTCAACGTCCATAGATACCAATAAGAAGAGCTCAACTATACAGGTCAGCTAGTGGCGAGTGTCCCAGCGAGCAGGATCCCCACCAGCTCACTTCTGTCTGTGGGCCTCAGAGCTCATCCTGTGGCTGGATTGAGGCCGGTCAAGTGACCTCCTCTCCTACGCCTGTCAACTCACCAAACTGTCCCGCGTTCGTCTCCGGCTATAGTCAAACACAAACAGCCAAGGCGGTTTTTAGCAGTTAAAAGAAAGTGTCCTGGCACACATGTGGTCTCTTTAAAAAGCCTTTATTAAGAGTGGCCAGGGCATATTAAGAAATTAATAAAACGCGTTTCAGCCAATTGGCGTTCATCAGGGTGTTCAAACCGGTTTTAAGCAGTGTTTTCGAACGAAGACTTTACTGAATCATAACCAACCGATTGGAGTGTTGGATGTTCTAAAACGTGAGCTTTTGAGATTCAACCTCTCGAATCTTCTGGTAAGACTTGCGCCGCTTCTTGGCCGCTGTATCTGAACTTGGCTGTGCGGAGGTGGAGGTGTGAGAGCTAAACAGCGAGGCCTACCGGCGGAGGGCCAAACTACTTTCCAATGCTGGGTGCACTGAGAGTTGCGACAGAGGACGTAGAAGAAAGAAAGCCATTCTAGAGTAGTGACTTATAGTAATAGTTAAGGATGTTTCACATTATGCTCAGCCTCAGGGCCTCAGGGTTTGTCCAATTTAGTCCAGGGCGAGCACAAAATCGTCAGTTGGACGATCACTTAGACCAAGCTTAACAAATACCAGGTTCTGAGTTATAGGCTGAGTTAAACCCAGGCTATTCTTACTAAGAAGGTTAGCCCAGGGATAAGTAGCGACTAGTGTGAAAAGGCCTTATGATCCCTGCTGTGAGATCACAGTGAAGCTTGTGTGAACTCTCTGTGATGTCACAGAGGGAAGTGAGAATTGTCCGTGAGGAATAAACCTCCAGTGTTGCATGTGTCCAGACTCAGTCTACAAAGTTACATCATGCGAAGTTGATTATGACTCATTGCAAGGTCACAGGGGCAGCTCAGTAGAGCCCAGCCTACGTCACAGTGAAGTTTCTGTTCTTCCTATGAGGTCACAGAGAGAGCAGAAGACTTCATGTGAAGTCACAGTGGTTTCAGCAGGAGCTCGCTGGAAAGACGAAGGGCTCCGGTTTCAATTGTAAACAGAGAACACGGCAGCAACAACAACAACGCAGAAGCATAGAAAAGGGGGTGTGGACAGCCGTCTGTGGCTCCTCCCCTCCCTGCCCCCACCGAGTTCAACAAACAATAAATAAGACTTGACTTTGTGTCCCACTGAGGACCAGGTAGGGGTGGGGTTTTTAGAGGAATAAGTAAAACCATCCCCTGACACTGGGCTACACAAACATAAACAAGTCACCTCAAGTCACATGAACTTCTCTCTCCACTCCCACCTCACGCTCGCTCAATCCATCCTTTTAACCACTTTCCACCACCTGGTAATCCAGAATTGAAAGATCCTTTCAGCTACAGATGAACAAAAACAAAACAACAGATAACCAATGGTCAGTTGGCCGTCCAACGTGGGGATAAGCTCCTCCTCCTGGTCCTCCATGCGGCCGCTGTAGACAGTGGCCCTCTGGTGGCTCCTCCCCCCCCCCCGCCGGGCCACACTACCACACCTCGCAACGGTGGCCTGAGTTCATGGGTGAGCCAGAGGGGCACTGGAAGTGCTGGGCAAAGTCCGGCGAGTTGGAGAGGGTGCCGATGACACGGAATCTGGGGGGGCTGTGGGGGTCCGTCATGAGTCCCTCGTGAGCGCTCTCCGGCGTCCGTACAGAACACCACACCTGGAAGAGAGAGGGCGTCCAGTTACGTCATGAGACACTTTTACACACAGTAACATTTCCCTACAAGTGACACTATCATCTGTACACAGATGGGGTACTATGTTGGGACTCATCATGAGCCCTCCACAGATCCAGCTACCCACCTGAGCAAATCCCACGAAGAACAGCTGGTCGTTGGTCAGGTTCACCGCCGGCAGCCTCTTTTCCTCTCCGTTCTTCTGCGCCCACGCCTTGTAGGCCTGACCGGACCGGACCAGATGTCAGCACAGAGACAAATGTCCACCATCTCAACGCTACAGCCGGTCATGTGTGCCGTTTTCCACTCACGTGATAGGCCGCCTTCAGGCCGCCGTTGTCGGCGATGTTCTCTCCCAGCGTCTGCTTGCCGTTGATGTGCTCCCCGTTGATGGTGTACTGGGTGTACTGTTCCACCATGCACTCCGTTCGGTTCTTAAATGCTTCCACTGAGGAATTTTGCCACCACGGTCGAAGGTTCCCGTCTTTGTCGTATTCCCTTCCTTCGAGCGGGAGAACGGAAAACAGCACTTAGGTAACACCGGGAGAACGTGCGGAATAGACTGTGTATGTCGAGCGTGTCTTTGCATGCAGGTTGGCGCGCTGTCATTCGCCACACGCCGGACACTAACCCTGGTCATCGAAGGCATGCGTGAGCTCATGTCCCATCACCACTCCGATTCCTCCAAAGTTTAGAGCTCTGAGAAGACGCCACATCCAGTTAGTAACACACACACAAACACACAATACACAGTCACACTGACTGTCCAAAGGTGCGACTAGAAAACCAACAAAAACCAACACAGGTAAACACTCACTTGGGGTGGTCCCGGGCATAGAAAGGTGCTTGGAGGATTCCAGCAGGAAAGACGATCCCATTCTTATTGGGCATGTAGTAGGCATTGACCGTAGGAGGGGTCATACTCCACCTAGAGGGGCAGAGGCCAGACCAGGCATGAGGGTGGGCGTGGAACTCTGCGGCTCCTTGGCAGTGACTGTGATGTCACGACCGTGGCGCTGACACATTTCGACAGACGTACACACTGAGGTCTAAACAGTGAAGACGGTGATGAATGAAGGGGGCCGCAGTCGAAGACTCACTGATCTCTGTTGGGCGGCTTGCGCAGCTGGTCGGCCATCACTCTGGCGGAGAAGTTGTAGAAGTTGAGCATGTTCTGGAAGAAGTTGTCCTCCGACACGTCGTACTGAGAGGAAGCGGGTGGGAGAAGAGACGGGCTCGTCACGCGAAACAATCCGGCAGATTTTGTCTAGCGCTGTGAACCGTTAACGCCACTATTTCCCAGTGAAATAAACCCAAAGAACGCGGTTTATCTGCCGTTGTCGTGATAATGTGAATGCATTTTTGTCCGACGCTCCGGCTAAGGGCGCCTGGTAAATGCCTCACTTATCACAATGCCAGCGAGCTCGTTTTAAAGTGCTAATTTATACACAGCGTAAAGAGGTACAACAGGTCTGGCCGTTTGCGGGACATTACAGCAGCGGTCGCTCACCCCGTCATAAACGTCGTCAAGCTCTTTAGGGTCCAGGATGAAGTCGGGGAAACCTATCATGTCGTAGATGGCGTCCGCCTGAAGAAAAACCACCAGAGACACGTCAAACCGGCCCGTCCTCCGGGCCACAGACAGGAACGTCTCTCCTCAGGGAACACTGCAGAGTAACCGCTGATCATTGGGATCCAGTAACAGGATGAAACTCTCACCTTGTCCTTAGCTGCCTGCCGCGTCTGTTTGTCCATCCAGTTGAGGTGATCCAGAGCGTCTTTGAACGCAGTGCGGATCTCGTTGATCATCCCCTCGGCCTGATATCGGAGGATGAGCGACGGAGGAGAGGGGAAGGAGAGAGAGGAGGATATGCTGAGCAAAGGAGGGCATTGGTGAAGCTTGTCTTTCTAATGACATCTCATGATACGGAAAAATATGACATGCCATTGCTCATCATAACCACTAGATGGCAGTCATTCACCATGCAGTACAGTTAGACCAGTTTTAGAATATATACAGTATATTATTGTGAATAAGTTATTTTCAATGCTACTCACAATCTCTTTGCTGTGTTTGTCGAATGTGGCTTTGACAAAGAGAGCTCCGAGCGCGAACCCCAGTGTGTCGTCCGTGTTCCCAATGCAAGTCTGCCATCGCGGAGTACAGGACTGAGCAGAAACACACAGACAAGAGGTGAAGTGAACCACGCTGCACTCCCAGGTCACACTCGTCAGATGACTTTTCAGCAGTTGGGAGAAACTGCTGCTGCCAAGATTTGTATTTCTCTTGGGAGATGCACTCTGAAACTTTCCCTTTTTATTCTTTCTTCCTCACTTGGCAGTGGTGCGGGCAACTGGAAGTGAGCTTGAGAGGCCATAATACTAGTGTCCATGAAGCTAAACAACACGCTTAGACAGAGAAACACAACACCGGGGGTGTTGGTAAGACATGAACAGAGTTGACACCTTCTTGGTGCCGTAGAGGCTCTCCAGCAGCTTGTCTTGGGCGTTCTCAAAACGCTGGTCCAGACTGGACACACCCTTCTGGGCCAGGTTCCACATCATGTAGTTGTTCAGTAGACTGCGGGAACGACAGGGGGGGAAGTGACAGAGGGGTTGGGAATGAATGGTGAATGGCAGTGACAGGTGAGAGGTCACAGTAAGCAAAAGCAACTTTAAAAATTTAAATAAAAATTTAAAAAACTTCACAGGAAATGCACCGTTGGCTGGTTTGTTGTGCTATCAGCTGTTAAGTGTGTGTTCTGCGTCTATGGCTTCCAGAGTAGAGAGCCAGACAGCCAACACTCATCACGCATAAAAGCTACTGTGGAGAGGTAAGGAGCGATAGGACAAGTGGAATTCAGGGGCTGCCTGGCGTCAACAAAAAATAATAACCATGCAAATAAATGACGTCGTGTGTCGTATCAGGTGGCAATCGCTGAGGAGACTGGATCGGACGTCCACCCGTTGTGTAGCGGGAGTGTGTGGCGTGTGGGACCCGGTGTCCGTGTGTCCAGGCCCTCACCTGCGGTCCGTCTTGTCGATGAGCTCCGACACCTGCTGCAGGTACTCCTTCGCGTAGACCACCACGGGCTCCGTGTCGTTCAGGTCGAGGGGGGACAGCGCAGAGATCAAGTAGTCCAGCCAATCCACGGACGGCGCCAGCGCCTGCGAGGGGAGGAGGCGAGAGCTTGGTAACTTCAACTCCCACACAACGACGCGGATAATCAATCACAGCATTCTCCGGTCTCTGGAGAAGATCCGGTTAACTGCTCAGGGACCGAGGCAAACAGATAACATATATAATAGGACGCGTTGAGGGACGAGAAGTCCCTCTTAAGTTAGCTTTTTAGGGCCCGGACCGCAATTCCAGCTGCCCTGCCCTCTGGTTTGGGGGTGGGGGAAGGGGTTTACACCAAAGCCCTGAAATCTGGACCCTCTTCCCTGCACTGTAATGCAGAGCGTGGGAGCAGGCCTCATGGGGTCGGGGGGGGGGAGGGGGGAGGGGGGCAGGTTGATGAAATGAAAACGCAAATAATTCCTTTATGGGCTTTTTGGGAGGTTGCTCTCAGTCTTCATCTTTTATGGGTATCACCCCTCTTTGATCTCTCAGCCTGTTCTCAGGGAACACTTCCATATTTTCTGCTTGCCCTGGGAGTCGTTATGCATTGTGACAAGAAAGAATGTACAGAAACTGTTCTCATTTTGAGTAGGAGTCTAGTGACGAACACATGCGAGAATAGAGTGGCCGGGGTCAGAGCTCACCTCATTGACCTTTACCCCCATTGACCCTATTGATCCCCTTGGCATCTCTTCAGGAAATGGGATTAATTTGCAAATGCAATAATGAGTTTTCTCTTCTCAGACAATGCAAATGCAATAATGAGTTTTCTCTTCTCAGACAATGTCTAAATAGTCATGGATCAGTGTATGGCTGAGCACATTATTAAGCATTTCATTGTACGCGGTACCTGGTACTGTACCTGTATATTGTATCCAATGACAAATAATCATCCTGAATCCCTGACCAACTGACTCCATTGAACCATTTTGAAGAGTCAAATGACTGGCACATTTCAAAAAGGACAAACATAAAATCTGTTCTGCTATCGGCGCAGCCCATATGCAACACGCTCATTCCACACAGCGAACAAAGATGCATCTAGAGGTCGTGTCATCACGAACAGACCTACCTCCGGCCCACTTCTAATCCACCTACCACTAGACTCCTCCTCACCTCAGCCTGCCCGGGAGATAGAAGGGCCTAGCAACCGCTCTTGGTAACAGTAGCCCTGGCAACCACCGGAGCATTCACAAACAGAGAAAAAAAGAGGCTTTGGCCCGCAGTCTTCAGCAGAGAGCAGAACAGCGGAGAGATGGAGTGTGAGATTGAGAAAACAGGCGGAGGTGATTCTGATTCTGAACGATTCTGGCTCTTTCAGCCAACGAGGCAGGGGGAGGGGGGACGGAGAGCAGAAGAAAGCTGCTGTTTTGACACTGTAATGGAAACTGAAGGAAAATCAGGATGAGACTCGTAGGCGTATAAGGAAACAGTGTGCTATACTGGCGGATCTAAAGCCACGTGTGAACAAATAAAATAAAAAACAATTAAATGGAAAAAAGGAAGAAAAAAAATATGATGAAACATGCAAAAAGTAAGGTATATTTGCCCAAATACAGTCAACAGAATCCAGAGCCACATTACCATGTATGTCTATCTCTTGTACACACACACACACACACACACACACACACACACACACACACACACACACACACACACACCTGCAGCTCAGCGATGGTGATCTTGTGGTAGATCTTCTCCTCGTCCCTTCGTTCGTCTTGCGGCACGGTAATGTTGGCCAGCGCCGTCTCAAAGTCCAGGATCTGCTGCATTTGGACCTGGGTGGAGTTCTTGTCCCCCCCCAGTAGCAGGCCCAGCTCCACCATGTAGTCCAGGTAGGCCTTCAACACCTGGGATCGGGTTTAGGGTTAGGGTTAGATCGGGTTCGGGGTTTAAAACCCACACAGAGCGTTAAAAACCCAGGGGGTGACACATCAAAGCAGTTACAGGACGACGTATGAAACGCATGAACAAGTGTTTGGGAAGATCTCCTCACTCCCCGATTCCTGGCCTCTCTCACCTTCTCATTGGCCGTCTTGTTGAGGTAATAGTCACGCGAGGGCAGAAACAGCCCTGATTGGTCCACCTGGCAGAAAGGAATCAACAGGTGAGTATAACGACCCCTCACCCAGACGGTCTCTCTGCGCTGGGTAGCGTCAGGCCGAGAAGAACGCACCTGGATGACATTGCTGTTGGAGTTCTTGGGGTCCACGCTGACTCCGATGGTGAAGAACGGCTGGGCTCGGTACGGGCCGGACACGATCTTCAGAACCTCCATGAAGTTGTCCTTGTCCCAGGGCCCCGTGATGTTCCACCCCCCGCTCTGTTGTCATAGAAACCAGGCAGAGGGACGCCGGGGACAGACACAATGAGATATGATACCCATGGACAGGGACGCGTGGGGTTCTAAACAGTCTTGGGTTGAAATACACTATTTGAAATCATTTTGATTACTTATCTGTGCTGCGCATGACTTGTTTTCTGGTGAAATAGAACTAATTTCCTTTCAAACCTTTATTTATACTCGTAAAGCCAATGGGCTGTTAAGAGCAACACAAACTCCACTCACCTGACATATCCGAGGCCGAATCAAGCAAACACTCAAGTAACTGAAAGGATTTCGACCAAGGTCTGCTTCTCAATCTGCTAGCTTGATTTGCGGCATATGGCATTGGCCTATCCTGACCCTATCCTAGACACCCACAGCCAGAGAAAGTGCGTGGGCTTCTCCCGAGGCAGACGCCAAGCAGAGCAGAGGCAGGCTTATCTAAAGAACAAGGACAGGGTGCATCAGCGCGGAAAATAAATGTCTGTGAGCTTAGCTGCCCCAGCGGATAGGGAGGCTACAGTATTTCTATCGAATATCAAGGCGAAAGCAGATATGGATTTACTGGGACAGAACCCGATCAAACCCTTTCTTGTTGGGATATTTTTCAATCTCTCTTCTTCTGAATCATGCCCTGCCAGCCCCTCGAGCGTCAGTGGACGGTACTAGCAATCACTGTGGTTTTCAACAGAACTTGAGAAGGGATGATAGGAGCACAGCGCACAGCGGTCGAGGCGAACAGCAATACGCCTTTAGAAACGTCCGAAACTTGGATGGGAAGGGGGGGGGGGGGGTCTAGGGTTAGAGGAGGGGACAGTGTGGTGTGGTGTGTGTGTGTGGGGGGGGGGTCTGAAGCGAGGCTCACCATAGGGTTAGGGTTAGCGAGGCTCACCTTAGCAATAAGGTCCATCAGGGGCTGGGACCCCAGCTCCTCGATGCGCTGCTCGTTGAGACAGGACAGGTAGTAGAACTGGGTCTTCCTCTCGGCCTCGCTGCTGGAGTTGAACGTGCCGTTCTCTGGAGGACGGCGCCGCCGGGGAGGGAGCGGAAGAGGGAGGGGGCGGAACAGAGGCTAACGTTATTAGGCGGAGCGGAGAAACGGGCCCCGAGCTGTACATCTTCCTAAGTGAGTTAGGATGACAGGAGAGGGACGGGCCTGAGGTGTGCGGTACGGGGTCACGGAAGGCTCACTCTTCATGGCTCAACTGTTGACTCTTCACTGACAGGCAGGAAAGCTGTGTGTGTGTGTGTGTGTGTGTGTGTGTGTGTGTGTGTGTGTGTGTGTGTGTGTGTGTGTGTGTGTGTGTGTGTGTGTGTGTGTGCACAAGTGTGTGTGTTTGTGTGTGTGTGTCCGAGCCTGTGTCTGTGGTTAGTTGGACGCTGACTGATGTGTAACGGTCTAACAAAAATGGCAAGGCCAAAATAAAGGCAACAGGAGTGAGACCAGAGGCAGGAGGAGAGACAGGAGGAGAGACAGGAGGAGAGACAGGTGAAGAGGCAGGAGGAGAGACAGGTGAAGAGGCAGGAGGAGAGACAGGAGGAGAGACAGGTGAAGAGGCAGGAGGAGAGACAGGTGAAGAGGCAGGAGGAGAGACAGGAGGAGAGACAGGTGAGGAGGCAGGAGGAGAGACAGGTGAAGAGGCAGGTGAAGAGGCAGGAGGAGAGACAGGAAGGAGAGCAAATGCAGGAGAAGAGACAGGAAGAGACAGAACAGGAGCCGGCTCCCTGGCGTCTGGCTGTCGAAGCCCAGACAGGAGCCACCTCTCCTCGTCTGAGAGACGCCAGACCCCCGGGGCCACATTGCTGCTGTCGGTCGGACAGTTCAGGCCTCCCACCGGTCAGCTGCTAGCCTGCTGCTAGACCAGGAGGTCCAGACCAGACCAGGAGGAGAAGATGTATGCCCAAGGCACAAGCCTTGTTGATGAGGCTGGTGGCCGTGGGGAAGAAGCCGCCTCCTGCCTGAGGGGAGGGGCGTGACGAGATTGTGGCCGGGGTTGGAGGGGTCAGCTGCAATCTTCCTGGCCCGCTTCAGCGTCCTGGAGTTGTGCAGGGCCAGGAGTCAAGTTTCTAAATACCGTAAAGTTAGGTCCATAAATATTTTGACATTGACACAGTTGTCATCTCTTCGGCTTTCTACACCACCACAATGGATTTGATGAAACAATGACAATTAAACAATGAAGATGTGCTTTGAGTGCAGACTTTCAGCTTTAATTTGAGGGTACTTACATTCAAATAAGGTGAATGGTGTAGGAATTATAAACAATTGTATATGTGGTCCCCCTCTTTTTAAGGTACCGAAAGTCATTGGATAATTGGCTGCTCAGCTGTTCCATGGCCAAGTGTATGTTATTCCCTCATTTCATTTACAAGGAGCAGATGACAGTTCTGGAACAACATCCTATGGACAGATGGGACAAAGATCAATTTGTACCAGAATGATGGGAAGAGAAGAGTATGATGAAGGTAAGGAACTGCTCATGATCCAGAGCATAACACCTCATCAGTGAAGCATGATGGTGGTAGTGTTATGGCATGGGCATAAATGGCTGCCCACACCATACATGAAATGGTTCCATGAAGCATACTGCGAAAGCAACCAAAGAGTTTTTCAAGGCAAATAAATGGAATGTTCTGCAATGGCCAAGTCAATCACCTGACCTGAATCCAATTGAGCATGCATTTCAGTTGCTGAAGACAAAACTGAAGGGAAACTGCCCAAAGAACAAGCAGGAACTGAAGACAGTTGCAGTAGAGGCCTGGCAGAGTATCACCAGGGACGAAACCCGGCATCTGGTCATTTATATTGGTTTCAGACTTCAGGCTGTCATTGACTGCAAAGGATTTGCAACCAAATATTAAAAATGACAATTTGATATATGATTATGCTAGTTTGTCCAATTTCTTTTGGTCCCTTAAAGAGGGGGGTACCATGACTACGGTTGTAGTCCCTACACCGTTCACCTGGTTTGGATGTTAATACCCTCAAATTAAAACTGAAAGTCTGCATTTAAAGCACATATTGAATGCTTCATTTCAAATCCATTGTAGTGGTGTAGAGCCAAAATGATGAAAATTGTGTCAATGTCCAAATATGTATGGTCCTAACTGTATGTCTCAAACACAGCTTAAAATATACCCCCACAGAATGGACTGCAAGGCTTCCCTCTAGTGCAGTTCATCAGGCTGCTTTCTGATGTTTTCATAATTAATCTATTCAGCTCGTCGGTGCAGGACTTAATGGAATGGCTACATTAGCATGCTACTACAGTGTCTAACAAGCACCAAAAAAAGCTATTTACCGCATGTCTCAGAGAAATTTGGGCCTTCGTAAATTCTCTTCCAAAAGGACAAACAGAATTTTTCAACTGCTGGGGCATTGAATCTATGTCTGTTTCAGTTTGTGTCTGTGCGTGCGTTTGTGTGGGTGTGTGTGTGCATGTGTGTGTGTGTGCATGTGTGTGTGTGTGTGGATGGATGCGCGTGTGTGTGTGTGTGTGTGTGCGTGCGTGCTTGTGTGAGTGTCGCATGACCAGAGCAAAACATGTGGGCTCCCATGTGCAGACTGAACACGTGACAGAGCAATCAACCCCACATCCTCCTCCCACCTGAGCCCCACTGAGGCTCAGACTGCCTTCAACCGCATCGATGAAACAACAAACACAGCGCAGCACCAGGGAGAGAAGGAGCAAGAGAGAGAGACAGAGAGAGAGAGAGAGAGAGAGACAGAGAGAGAGAGAGAAGTTATGTAGGATGTAAATAACGGCTCACAAGAGGCGGAGAAAGGAAATGAGCGAGGAATGAAGGTGTGAGGAATAGCAGGGTGAAGAGAGAGGAAGTGAGGGATGAAAAAGAGCTGCTGCACAAACAGCTACAAATCACCATCTCCCGCTGAGATAGTGCTGTCATGGCAAATCTCATGAAATATGAACCAGACGGCCGGGAACAGATAAACAAATTATCATACTGAATAAGAGCTATAACTCTTTTGTCCTTAGTCAAAAATAAAAAAGGCCGAAATAAATTGGCTTGGTGTCAAGGCTGAGCTTTCAGCTCCGGGCTTGGCTGCTCTCCTCTCACACTGACGCTTGTGGACTTAATTAAACAAAGTGACTGGGGGGGTTGCTGGAATATTCCACTAGTAAATCAGGAGTGGGTAGCAGCTGCAGTGTATGTCAGACCACTGGTTTCTCAGTGTATGTCAGGCACTGGTTTCTTGTCGGTGTCCAGTAGGCCAGCTTTACTGCAGGGACTGGCTTTTGTATACCGTTGACTAGGCACAATTCTACACCGCTGCGCAGTCCATCTATAGTGCTGTTTGTTTTGCCTGCGTTTGCACTGCACTGAGGCAGCACTGACGAGGGAGCATCAAAACAGACTGCGACCAATCTATATCTCAGCTCGTACTCTTCAAGGTGGGCTCTCGTGGATACAAATGTGCAAGCACACCATTACACGCACGCACGCACACACGCACACACACACACACGCACGCACGCACGCACGCACGCACGCACGCACGCACGCACGCACGCACGCACGCACACATGCGCGCGCACACACGCACGCACACACGCACACACACATACACACACACACACACACACACACACACGCACACACACATACACACACACACACACACGCACAGGTCCACAGCCAAACCCACACAGTTCCACACACACACACACACACACACACACACACACACACACACACACACACACACACACACACACAAATAAATGAAAACATTGCCGTTCTGTATCGGTTAACTCAGGTAGGATTGTGCCACTCACAGTGGAGATCAGATGAATACCTTCCTGGCCTCAGAGCCTGCTGTGTTTCATGTTCCATTGCCCATGGAATTAAAACTATTCCCTAATGGCCGCCAGCCCCCACCTTACAGGTCGCCCTGCCACTTCTCCCCTCCAGCTGGCCCGCAAGCAGGAGAGCTACTGAAGCTGAAAATGTGTGTGTGCGTGTGCGCGCGCGCGTGTGTGTGTGGTATGGCCATACTGTACTGACCCAGCAGGTGTTTGAGGACAGCCTGGTTCTGGTCCCAGATGCTGTTGAAGGTGCTCCAGCGAGAGCGTCCGTCGGGCAGGGGGTTCTTGCGGACCCAGCCCCCGCAGGCGTACTGGTAGAAGTCCTGGCACGGGTCAACGCTGCGGTCCAGCGCCTCCACGATCTTGCTAGCCACTGTGATGCACGCCTCGGTCAGGCACAGGCTCCGCGCTGGGTCTGGAGACACAACGGTATAGGTTGTAACAGCGCGGTCTGCGGCGTGCGTGCGGCATGCGTGCGTGTCGCGGGCGCTCCTGACCTCGGTTGTAGTGCACGCCCAGGGTGATGGCGCAGCCGAACAGGGCCAGGAGGGAGGCGAGCAGCAGGCCGGACAGAACCACCTCCAGCTGTGTCCTCCGCCCCAAGGGACCCAGGAGTTGGATGCCGCCCTTCCGGAACCCGATCTGCGGAAAGACGGGAGTCAGATTCCGACGCGAGGAGGAAGAGGAGGAGGAGGAGGAGAGGAGAGGAGGAGGAGGAGGAGGAGGAGAGGAGGAGGAGGAGAGGAGGAGGAGGAGGAGGAGGAAGAGGAGGAGGAGGAGGGGCAGGGCACCGTGAGAACCAGACACAGGCAGCTTCCACTTTCCATGTATCACTTGCACATGCCGTGGGTGTCACTGCAAAGCACAGTATTGATTTATTCTCCTTCGACCGCATGAGGAGAACAGTAAGACAGTATAAAAGTCCCATGTAATGGTGCTGGAATAAATGGTACAAATACTAAGCCTATTTGAGTATACAAGTTTAGGTAACAAAATGTAAATGTGAATCAAATACTCTACTATGATTAAATAATAAACCTTTTTCCCAGCAGCCATTTTGTCATGGTCATAGCAGGAGCCATAATGAATGCTATTAATTACACCTGTGTTTACCCTGCAGTGACGTCAAAATGGCTGCTGGGAAAAGGGTCTATTCCACGGCTGACAAAGTGGTCTACGTCTGACAAATGCGGGTACCACATCCATCTAAAGACGACAACCACCCCCCCCCCCCCCCCCCCCTGCAACTCTGGGTGTGTTAGTGTTGACGTGAACACAAGTAGCCCCTCCTGCGTTTATCCCCCCGGCCCACCATCTCAGCCCTCGCCCTCAGACTGACCTCCACGCTGTCGGGCGACATGCCCCCGTCGGCCGAGTTGTCGGCCGCCTCCTCCTCCTCGAACGTTGCACGCTTGTAGCTTGACATCTGCGGGGAGGAGGGGTGGGAGAGGGTTAACCACGGAGGGGAGGGAGGGGGCGGGGTTGAGACGCACCGGAGGATAGGGAGAACCGGCCGACAGCCATAGAGGGAAGGGAGGGGATCTTAAATGGGCGCCGTCTATCGCCAGGCAGGGTTGGAGAGAACGAGCCCAGCAGCCCGGAGGGGGAGACGGGGGATGATCCAACATGACCTCCTGAGGTTTCTCATCCCTGGCATCCTGTCACAGCGCATTAGCCTTCCCTCACACACACACACACCCTAAGCGCTAATGGAACACAGAGCCGTATGTGTGTATGTGTGTGTGTGGGTCTGTGTGTGGGTCTGTGTGTGAACAGCCTTATGTCTCCCCCAGATGTGTAATAAAATGTCATGGAACCAACCGGCCTGGTCTCTGTGATCTACTTGTGCTACAGAGCATCTGCTCTGAGCGGTAAGATGTCTACTCCCCTCCCAACACACACACACACACGCATCACGCGCATGCACACAAACACACACACACACAAACACGTAGACACACACATAGATACACACACACATACGTATCAAGCGCATTTACACAAACACACACACACAAACACGTAGACACACACATAGATACACACACACACACACACAGACACACACACGTATCAAGCACGTGCACACACACACACACACACACAAAAACGTAGACACACACATACTGTAGATACACACCCACACGCAAACACACCCTGACACACAAACACAGACATACGCACGCACACACCTTCCCTAGGAGGGACGCACCCAAGAGCACTAGACTAATACAGAAGCGCCATCATGTCAGGATGGGTCCAAATCCCTCCGTTTTCTAAAATCAAGTTAAGGCATACACAAACCAAATACCAGTACCTGCACATTCACACACACACACACACACACACACGCACACGCACACGCACACGCACACACACACGCACACACACACACACACACACACACGCACACACACACGCATTAATGCAGTATACACCAACCCTAACAGTATATGTGCACGACTGTCAAAATGTACAGCACCCTTACAGCACGCACAGACCCACACATTATACCTCCACTAACACAAGCAGTGGTCTTTACACACAAAGCTGTTAACAGGCCACATACCAGAGCCAGTTAAAAGCCCTCTCCCTCCCAACTCTAGAACGGGCTGTACGACAGCTAACCCTGGGAATAGCCTACCCACATGGTGCCACCACGAAGAGTGATGACATTCCAAACAGCGGGCTCAACTCATCTAAACAAACCAAATGTCAGGTTCCATTTAAAGGCACGTAGCACTCCGTTCCTTCCCTTTAAGTTCTGGAGCGAAGAATGTGAAGACGCAAGCGCTGTTCCCTAGCTGGGCTTATTTCCCTGATGCAGCTTCAGGAACATTCCCCCTCCCACTGACTCTACTACTAACATACACGCCACTGACCTAAAATGACTCCCGGCGTTTTTTTAATCACAGCGTCTGCTTCCCTCTGACGACTGACTGTATCCTTCTCCGAGAGATCCGTGTTCGCGCCAGCGCCTGTATCGGGCCGCGTCTGGCTCGACGTGACCTATGACCTATCGATGACCGACTGTATCCTCGTCCCAGAAGAAAGTCGACCCGTGTCTACGACCCGTGAGCCCCTGCGTCTGGCTGCGTTGGACGTGCCTGACGGCCGGACTCCCTCTCCGCCTCCCGTCTTCCCACTAGACCCCCTGCGGTCGCTACGGCGCGCGCCATCTTGGCGGAACCCGTCCCATCTGACCGGGCTGCTACAGGAGCTTGGCAGGGACACTCAGTGCACCGTCTGTGCGATCAGCCTGAAACCACAGCCAATTAAATCATCCTATTTCCGGTTTGTGGAATAGTGAATCCCCCAGCTTCGTTTTGCAGTAACGGTGCCAATCACAGAAATAAAATGTCCGCCTAGCTGCCTAATTGAGTTGGGACTCCACAGAGAGAGATGACAGTGGCTTGCGTAGCCTTGATCTCGTCAGTAAGCAGAGCGCAGACGAGCCCTCTTGGTTTTTTAGCCCTCTCGCCCCCCCCGTACAAAAACTCTCTCAAGGTCTATCCTACCTGTTTAGCGAACCGAAGAGGCGAGAGAGAGGGAGAGAGGAAGAAGCGATGAAGCTGTGAATGTTTCTCACCCTGACCGAGCTGTCACACACACACACACACACACACACACACACACACACACACACACACACACACACGCGCGCACGCCGGCTGTCACTACTCTCACAAAGGCCGCCCTACAGGTAATGAGTTACAGCCTCCTGACGTCTGACTAAACCGTCACATCTGGTTCGTGAGAAACACCACAGGAAGTGAGGAGCCATAAAGCAGAAGTGTGTGCGGTGCGTCTCTAAGGGAAGGGCAGGGTTTACACTTTATCTGTGGTGTGGCAGTCAGACTGGTTGGGAACAAACCAGAGAATAAAAATGTTGACTTCCTCTCTATCTGTTGTGTGCTGGGTGAACCTACCTGCAAGCAAACATCGCGCTGTGGGAGCACCATCTGTCTACTGGTAAAAAAAAAAAAATGGGGGGGTGGGTTCAATGTGTCATCATCAAGGCACCTGGGACTTCGGGAGGGAGGGGGAGGGAGAGACCGACAGAGTAGATAACCAGTACAAATATTGACTTCTAAAACTACGAATACGGAGCCAAGCCGAGCTGCGTTGAGTTGCTTCTGCACCCGTCTGGTTCAGCCGAGGTCTGAAACGCGGACCGGATACTAAAACTATGCTGGTGAAGACAACATGAATAGAGATGTTCTGGACCAGTATGGTTCTGTTCAGAACAGTAGTGTGGTAGTAGGGTAGAGTGTTACGGTTAGGCTGATGGTTCAAAGGTCACGCTGCGGACAGACCACGCTGTTGTTCCTCTCTGTTCGGGGGGAGGGGCTACGGTGGAGGTATTGCGACCGGAAATTAATCTTCACAGTGGAAACTGATGGACTGAGGATAAGGCAAAACATACCAAGGACATTGACCTGGGGCCTCATTTATCATTGAGGTACGCCTTCTTTTACACGGTCTTTTTCGCGAGTTCAGGCGTACGCCATTTGCCCCCCCCACATTGCGATTTATCAAGCCGTAAGGGCGAAAATTTAGTCGCCTTTCTCCGCGCTTTTGTAGGACACCTCTCCAGTTGGCGTACCGATTTACACGGTGTTCTACGCCCTTCTTGAACACAGGGGGAACTGGCGACGCAGGTGGTGCGTCGGTGAATTACTATGTTTGACGGAGAGAATAAGAGCGACAGTTCATGAACGCACAATCATGTAGGCTACTAGGCCAATTCAGCACAAACATATATCGCAATGCAAGATTAGACGTGTCCTCTAACCGGCTCATTCATGGTTCGATATGGATTTGTTCCCCAAACTGTACCTATGCGCTGTCCCAAACCCTTCCGCGCTATATGTCACACACTTAATGCAGGCACTCCATCAAACGCAAATCATTGACCAATTAGATTGTCATTAATATGTGATCATGTGGACCTGTTTGCTGTTTGGCAAGCATATAAATGACAGTCCTCCTGTGCGTAATGCGAGCCTAAATGAATCCGGCGCTACTCGGCCTACTGGCCGATAGAACTCCAAAGAGGTGACGGCGATGGCGACTGCACCCACATAAGGGCACCATCAGTGAATGAATACGTCTATGTGAATCGCAAAAATGTGCACACTATAAATACCCAAATCATATGTGACGCCGACATGCTCATCACAAGTGTAGTGGCACGGTGGCCTGGCTCCACGCATGACTCATTCATCCTGGCGCACAGCAGGGTAGGGCTAGACTGGAGGCAGGCGCTGCGCGTGACGGCTGGCTTGGTGTGTGCATAGCCAAGATACATATTCTTTGTCTTTTTTACTTTAATCTTTATTAGCATTTTCCATCCATACAACGACAATACCATAAAACATAAAAACTTACAATAACAGCTTATGGGTACTTCCATCCATGCAGCTTTTTTTTCTTACTCAAATATGACAATTTTAATACTAGTGGTATCATCACACTTCCTTCTATAATCCATCCATTTTTCCCATCTCCCTTCAAACTTTCCTTCCTGCATCCTCAATGCATAAATAAATCTCATAAATCTCCTCCACAACACCCACCACTGCTCCTTGGTTGGGGGTTCCACCTTATACCAAGCCCTCATTATTGTCTTTTTACTAGCAACCAATAGTAATTTCACTAGGTATCTGTCCCCTCCTTGTACATCATTCTGTTATGTTTGCCAAGATGTATATTCAAAGCTGATAAGAATGAGAACCAGTCAAGACCCCACCACAAAATGAGGACCCAAGCCCTCAGCCCCCTCCCCGTCATGAGGTTTACCAGCGGGGCCAAAGGGCCCACACTGAGGTCATGCGCCAGCTATGAAGACACAAACAAGTAAGGTTCACATTTCTACCATTTTATTGTCTGTTGGTGGGTGACTGTGTGAGGTGTGTGAGTGCGTTTGTGAGTGAATGTGTGAGGTCCGTGAGTGTGGTAGTGAGTGACTGTGTGAGGTCCTTGAGTGTGGTAGTGAGTGACTGTGTGAGGTCCGTGAGTGTGGTAGTGAGTGACAGTGTGAGGTCCGTGACAGCATGTGTGAGGGAATGAAGTGCAGTGAGGATGTCCTGTTGGCTCTGGTGGTGTAGTGTGGTGACCTCCACCAACTGCTGCACAACTGCCCCACAACTGCCCCAATCCCTTCTGCCATTTCCCTCTGGGCCTCTAGGGTCATGAGCCTCCAGCACAGCGTCTGATAGGAAGCCCAGCCCTCAGGGAACCTTGAGGCAGGGACGCTGGCAGCCGGAGGTGGAGGCGTGGGCGGTGGAGACGGAGACGGAGGCGCTGGAGATGGCACTGGAGGTGGAGGCTGGTGCGCTGGATGTAGAGGCTGCAACCGGCGGGGGCACGACCGTCAGGTCAAGGACCACTGCAGACTCCCCCTCCTCTGAGTCCCACCCCACGTCAGAGTCTGGAGAAACAATTTCAGTCATTTTCTTTGAGTTTGTCTGTTAACTTGATTATGCATTAAACATTTTATTGTGTAGCCATATTCAATTGATATGTTTTTCTGTTGGCAGCCAAATAAATGCTTAAGTGTGATTTACCGGGTGATTTAGATGAGAGTCTTAATAATGTGGTCTAACATTATGAAGTGGTCATCTGTGTTATCGTTCCCTGTTTTTGGTCCTGAATCGATCATAGCCTACCACAGAATGTGTGGAATGTTTGCTTTCCTCACTGCCACATAATACAGCATGTCCGTGTAGCCTACGCCACATACAGGATGCACGAAATACAGTACTAGACTACCTAAACTGTAGGAGCGATCAGACAAATGTAGGCTCGTACAAATAGCTTACCTTCCTAAGATGATTTTCTTTCCTCGCGTGGACCTCACCAACAAGCACATGCACCTCCGTCTCCGAAAACTTTCTCTTCTTTCCGCGTTTTTCCATAAACGTAATTGTCTTGCCTTTGCTCCACGCTATATTATGTCGGTTCCTTCCGGGGTATCCCCGTTGTGCCGTCATAGTTTTGACCATATATGGTTGGATTTGGGCGTGGAGAGGGCGGAACACGGGGCGCGTGCGCGTACGCTCTCTTCCCCGCCCGTCTCGGATTTCTCGTGCAGAAAAGGGCATACGACTTTTTTGATAGATCCGAAAAGCGTGTAAATATTCTCGTCGTACGCTACATTGTGCATTTTCCTCGTTTTCGTCGTACGCCCTCTTTTACACCTGAATTTACACGCTCTTTGATAAATGAGGCCCCTGGTCTCCACAGCATTGACCTTTGACCCCCCCCCCCCCCCCCCCCCCTTGTTAAAACCATCTGAGAACGCCACCCTCTTGCCAATACCACAATAGGCACAGCCACAAAAAAGGAGACTCATTAAGCAAATGCTTTTGGTTGACCAGTAAATGGAGGGGTAGGTCAGTGAGGTTAGTAGCTGACTGTGTGTGTGTGTGTGTGTGTGTGTGTGTGTGTGTGTGTGTGTGTGTGTGCATGTGCCTGCGTGTGTGTTTGATCATCTGTAAACATACTGCCAGAATTGACCTGACCCCCCCTTCCTGACCTGACCTACACAACGCTCCACACTATGTTACTAAAACATGTTCTCTCTTTCCACACATACCACCACCCTACCCCCTCACCGACCCCTCTCATTAGAGAGGACACACTTCCTGTTTAGAAATGGTACTGCTATAAACCATAACCACCGAGACGCACACACATACACACACACACAGACCACACACACACACGTGCGCACACACACACACGCACACACAGTCTTCTCTGAGTGACAGATTACTCTGAACCCCTGACACTCATGCCCCCCCCAC
>NC_140234.1:17380632-17415632 GCF_949987555.1 Borostomias antarcticus
AATGAGCAGTGTGTATAGTGTAGTGTAGTGAATGAGCATTGTGTATAGTGTAGTGTAGTGAATGAGCAGTGTGTATAGTGTAGTGTAGTGAATGAGCAGTGTGTATAGTGTAGTGTAGTGAATGAGCAGTGTGTATAGTGTAGTGTAGTGAATGAGCAGTGTGTATAGTGTAGTGTAGTGAATGAGCAGTGTGTATAGTGTAGTGTAGTGAATGAGCAGTGTGTATGGTGTAGTGTAGTGAATGAGCAGTGTGTATAGTGTAGTGTAGTGAATGAGCGGTTTTATGCCAAGTGTGTATTAATACTACTAAACTTTTGCCAGTTATAAAGACACAAAGAGCTGCTCTAATTTATTCTAACATATGGAATGGAATGGAAGTCTTATAAACATCAATAATATGCTATATACTAGGGATGCACCGATTGCAAAATTCTGGGCCGATGCCGATGTGTTAAAATCCTAGTTGTACCTCCTCTTGAAATGTCACTTGACAGGTTTTACAAGTTGCATAGCGCATATCTTTGTCTGAGATGGTGAAATATTCCCACAGGGCCGACATTTTTATTTCACTTTAATTTGAAAGCAAACTACACGTGCGTTTGCAGCGTTACGTCACGGATCTGGTGGGTAGGCTACGTTTTGCAACAAAAAAAGCCATAATTGTTGCGACATAACATCGGCCACTACCATCGGTGAATGTCATTTTATTTGCCGATGGGCCGATGGCAGTCAACAAGGCCAACATCGGCCGATGCCGATGTTCGGCCGATGCATCGGTGCATCCCTACTATATACTGTAAGTGACAGCAATCGTATCATACAATAACACAATTATGAGGTCTTATGAGCAGTATTTGTTGGCTGTAAGTAAAGTGTAAGACAAAAACATTCATAACTGTGTTATAGCATGATACACTTGCTAATGATTGATTGATTGATTGATTGAGCCAAGCGAGATGTGCAACATTTACTGTACATTATGGGTGCAAAAGAAAGCAAAGACATGATAGAACTGTATAATAACATTACAAAGTGCTGTCACTTTACTTAAAGCTCACAAAGTCATGATATATCATGTGATTTATCTTTATAAGACATTCCATTTATCTTTATAAGACATTCCATTTATCTTTATAAGACATTCCATTTCAGAAACATAAAATGTATCATCTGTTATGATACATTAGAACAGTGCTCTATGTGTCTTTATAACTGGCTCAAGTTTGGCATGGAGGTATAATACTTTATATCTACCACTTATAATCATTTAGAAACCTTGTTATACTGTGTCATGCATGACTGTAAACACTTAAAAGAGTTTTATCAAGTTTTTCAAGTACATTATAATGTGTTATGAATGTGCTTATGATCGATTATAAACATAATCTTCATAGAAAGTGTTGCCAGTATGATCAATTAAACTTGTGTTTATCCTACTTTACTGTGTTTATGGTGTAGTTGTTATGTCTGTCCTTCTACTGGATAACAGTGTACCTTTACAGGGAAGATGGAAGCTAAGCAAGCTAGCTAGCTAGCTAGCTACACAACTTGAAGATAGGGCTATGCTCCACAGATGCTAAAGAGACAAAGCAGTATACCACCATCATAGAACAACACAATCAAAAATAAAGGTTATGCCCAATCTTATGCCCAACATTAACACGAGTCCTGCATATGCAGACGCAGTGCCTCGTGCGTCTTGCGCACACAAACTCACATGAACGTAACCAGGGTCACCAAACTCAGTCAAGAAACCTTCGGTTAGCCTCATGCTTCCCCCTACACCTCTCCTCTCCCCACTCTGCTGGACACCTCTCTGGTGCTGCAGTGCAGAGCTAGCAGAATGTTAAACAAGAGACAGGAGGGAGACGGGGGGAGAGAAGGACACTTAGGGGGGGAGAGAGAGAGAGAGAGAGAGAGAGAGAGAGCTAGAGGGAGAGGGGAGAGAGAGAGATTAGGAGAGACAAAGGAGAGAGAAAGAGTGTGAGGGAGAGAGTGATTGGGAGAGAGAAAAGAGAGAGGGGGGGGCATGATTGTACAAAAACAGTGATGTACGTAAAGGACAGTACCAGAGGGACCCACGGGGTCAATAGAGCTGTTGGTGGTAGGAAGGGGGGGGGGGGGGAGGAACAGATGGGATGTAACATAAGAGAGGATGTCAATAAACTTGCAGCAGGAGGAAGAGACAGAGAATGCATCCTGAAGAGCTAGAGGGACTGAACTGAGACACAGACGCGCGTACGGCAAGACGCGTCGTCAACGTCTGCATCTCTTCAACTCAATCACCAGTCAAGCTAGAGATGTACAGGTATGAAAATTTCACTTGATGATTAAAGTGACCAAAATGATCAAGGTTATAATTAATAATAAGGTCAGTATTATCGTGGTATTGTTAAAATGTGATGAAAATGTTCAAAAAATACTGATACACACACTGAAGAGTATTATATTGAAAACCACAAATAATTAGCGGCACTATGCACTTTTTGTTTGAATAACCATTAAAATAAAGCGTATTGGAGACTGTTGCTAAGTTTGGTTGATGCTGCACAGTATTTACAGCGAGTTTTTCAAAGTGCAGATATCAAACATGGTTTAAGTGATGATTTTATTGTGATCAATATTAACCAATTATATTAGATCAATTTAATCTGATTGTATCACGGTTTATCATTATACTGGTTATTCAATTACATCCCTAAGTCCAACCACATGGCAGCGTCTTCTTTACCAGAGACAGAACGCTAGATCTCCAGCCCACTGTCTGCTTTAGAAGAGGCAGGCCCCCGAATGCGGCCGAAGCTCCCTCCTTGTCCTGCGTGCGGAGAGGTAGGTGAAGGTTGACCTCCTCAGCCCCGACCGTGGAGCCAGGACAGATAGAGACTCTGTCTCAGCTCCAACAGGAAGGAGCTCACCGCCCCTGAGGCAGGATACTCTGCCGCTCCCCAGCCCCGACCAGCCCAGAGGTCACCCAGGGGTCGTCAACACGGGGCTGCTCCTCCAGCCGTCGGTGGCCTTTCCCACCACACCCTTCCCGGGAGGTCACAGCCGCTGTGGACGTCATCGGCTAGGTCCCTTTCTAACCTTTCTGACCCGCGTCGGAATACTGAGATCCTTTCCAAGACGTGTCTGTGCTCAACTCATCTGGCGTGGCACAATGGAACTAATGAGCCAGTCTGAGAAATCCAAACCCCACCCACTTGCTCCTAATCTGGTTTGGATGCCTGTATTCAGTCAGTGACACAGTATTGCACTAATGCACACCTGTGTGAGTGTCAGTGCTTGCTGACAGGCATGCATGCGTTTGATGATTTATTTATTTTTAATTACAGGACCCCGAAGAGGGGGTCTTTATTTCGCCACACGACGCACACACACACACATTACATAGTGAGCAGCGAAACGGCACACAGCACACACATGCAACTTTCGCGGGCCGCTGGTGGAATTTGTTCCCTGCATTTATCCGATCCCAAGCCACCCTCCTCCAGGGGCAGCCAGGAGCAGTCAGGGTCACAGAACGGACTAAAGAGCATCTGTTCTTCTGCATGTTTTTCATATTAGGTTATTTTGGGAGGAAACCCTTGCGAACATGGGGAGAACATGCAAACTCCACACAGAAAGGCCTGGGCCGAGTTTCCCAGAGGCATCGTAGCGCTACGATCATCGTAAGCTACGGCGTTTCCTCTGGGAAACTCAGCCCTGGAGACTTTCTTGCTGTGAGGCGACAGTACCAGGTACTGCACCACCGTGGCGCACGTGAGCGATTTTGGGGTTCAGTGTTTGGGATCGAACCGGGGACCTCGCGATCCCCAGCCGGTTGCTGTACCTCCCGAGCTACCGTATGTGCCGCTCTCGATATCATATATTATATGATCTCTATGACATCATACTATGACAAGACTACCGCTCTTCAACAGAGGTGAAGAGGGTGAGTGACATGACCAAACTCTGTGAGGCTGTGTAGCCTACATGTCATCACGCTCACGGAGAATTGTAGCTAGCTAGAGGACTCATGGTTTATTTCGTGCGGAATCAGTACCGTCTCTTGCAGTATCCTTCTGTACCACTGTAGCCTACTGGACAGATTGTGTCAATGACTATTAGCCATATCATTAAAGGGATTCAATGGGGTTTCAGAAGGTGGTCCCCGAAAATAGTGTATTGCGCGTCTTCTAGCATGTACACCAGGACGCATGAGCAAGCGCATGAGGACTTGTGAGCGTTGTGGTGATGTTTCACAAGCATCGGAACACTTTCCGAACAAATTATCAGGTAGGAAATGCATTCAACGTGTTTATTAGACTACAAGGATACGTATAATGCTTTTGGGGGGAGAACATTTGAAAGTAAACAAATAATGAATTGTTTACAATGAAACTCCATTGAATCTGTTTAATATAAAATGCAGAAACACCCCAGAGGCTCCCATGGCTCTACTGTAATTGGTGTAGAACATTCTGGACAGGGGCAGCCGCATGTTCTTGCCGCTCCTTATATTGATAACATTAGTGGTTCATTCCACAGATGTCAGGGAAGTATAGGCTACAGTCTGTACTACTACCTTCTACTACTGTAGGATAGGCTACAGTCTGTACAGTAGTCTACCCCTGTACTTTGACAGGGTACGGCAAATGATATGACTATGTGTCTGAATATTAAACCGGTATTCATGGTAAATGGTAAATGGACTGCACTTATATAGCGCTTTTCCACCTTAGCTGCACTCAAAGCGCTTTACAATGGCCTCTCATTCACCCATTCACACACACATTCACACACCAATGGCGGTAGCTGCCATGCAAGGTGCTAACCTGCTCATTGGGAGCAATTTTGGGGTTAGGTGTCTTGCTCAAGGACACTTCGACATGTGGACAGTCGGAGCTGGGATTCGAACCACTGACCCTTCGATCATTGAATGACCCACTCTACCAACTGAGCTACAGCCGCCCCAAATCATATCATATCACCCCGTGGCTTCTGGGTACTGTAGAAGCAGCATAGCGTAATGATCGCTGCCTGGGATTCTAAATATTGTGATGTCACACTTCCACCCGAGGAGAGATAGAGATTTCTTGTCGTAATGCCAGGGCTGTTGCGTCACTACCATTGGTTTATGGGTACCCTTTTGAGCACCGAAAACCACCACATGTTCCACAAGGATCTGCTTCAATAAGACTACAGTTGGATTAAGAATCAAGTTTTCATCTAATGGTCATCCTTTTCTTGTCTACTGTCACCCAGCGATCCCCCAGATCTCTACAATAGCCAACGACAGGCACAGCCTGTTCAACAGGAATCCCACAACTCGGGTAGTAGTACAGTTACGTAGAAGACCTATTCCCACTCCACCCGCCTAACGGCCGCGCGGTTGTCATGGAAACCTTGTTCTAGGTACACGGCCTCAGCCGGTCCATAAGATCCACCGCTACTGCTGATTGTTCCATACAGAGCTTTGACACACCCTGTTGCTTCACAAAGGACCAGGCCTGAAAGACGACTCAGGGTGGGTGAGACAACAGACTGCATTAGAAACTAGAAGGGCACCTGCAGAGCACAGACCTCCACACATCATGCATGCTGTCAGCACGTGCAGTGACATTAGAATACCGATACTTAGAGGCGACAAATGTTAAAAATATAGTGGCGGTGTATCAGCTGGAGATGGCCGAACAGATGCTCTTCGGCTCTGCTCTCTGATGTATCTCAGGTGCTCGATAGCCAGATATGACAGGACCAGCAGCAGTAACTATATAATTCTTCACCATCATGCCATGATTACATTATTTGGGTCCTTTACATGCAAAATAGCTAGGTAGGTACAGTAACTGAATCAATCAACAGGCAAAGGTATTTTTCCTGCTGAGATAATGTAGATTTTTTTAACGAAAAAGTTTGTGAGGTGATGATATGAGAGGCTACATGTCTACAAACTTGAATTCAAGGGTAAACATTTCAATCATTTCAAACTAAATGTTTTTTTTTTCTGTCTCTAATTATGACATAGCCTACTGTATATTGTGCAAAGGGAGCGTTTCTGATGCTCTTCCACCATACAGTAGGCGATGATGGTTGGTGAGAAGTCGCCGATTTCTATGGGGATGTTGACAACCTGTGAATCTCGTGTGTTCAGCTGATATTGAGGAACTGCATAAATATGAACATGAGTGAAATACTACCATGACTGATTATTTTTAAGCTGCGTAGTATGTATTGTAATGTGTGATTGTTGCTATGCATTCAATCCATAGTAAATAAATAAATAAACGAAAAGGTTAAAACGACAATGGGAATAATGACGAATAGAGGACGATAGGCTACTTACGTTGTTCCGCAAATCCTGCAGAGCTACGCTCATCGTGCAGAAGGCAGCAACATCGACGTGAGACACTCTACCTCTGACGATCCCAATGGCTGGTTCGCGAAGCCATCTCTCAAACCCTACAGAAGAACAACAAACATGGATCCCCTCACACATGTCAATATCTTTGTCTGAACTGGGGCGCGATGGAGCGTGTGTGGGAGCATTACCTTATCACAGCTCTGTGTTTGAGTCGCAAGCATATGTCCATCGTTGCTGGGAAAAGAGCTTTATCTATTCGGGTGCACCAACCCAGAGATGGACAAGAACGAAGATAGCGATCACACCGAAACTACACCCCGCCCTCTCTCTCTCATCTCACCCACAGAGACACCGACCTCTGTCCTCCCGCTTGGGTGGTATAGAACTAAAACAAGTCTTCAAAGCACAACGACCGCCTGAGATTTTGTATGAGCAAAGTAGTCAGATGCAGTAAAAGCGAATCTCAAAGCGACAATTGCGTTGCTTTTCTTAAATGTAAACGTGCCCCTAGATTGGCCTCGTTTATTTTCAACTTGAGCAATAATATTGTCCCCCTAGACTTTAGTTGCTGACCAAGGCAGCTCATCTGTTTATGTGTGTGCTTCCGTAGGCTACAGGATGCGAGTGAATGTGGGTGTCCCAGTTTAGGCGCTGTGCAATACCCTGCATCGACCAAATACTGCAAATGGCTGTCCAATTAAAGAGTGCTATTCTGGCCAAGAACCAACATGATGATGCATTGACTGGATCAGGACCAACACACAGGTGCAGTGAAATCCTAACCATAGCCTGTGATACCGCAGCTCATTTCTGGATAAGACAGTTATATGTCGTGACATATGCATAATATGCATTTTTTTCCCACATTGTATGTTAGTCATTTAGCAGACGCATATATCCAAACTAGGCTATTTGTAGAAGTGAACCGCCTGTACCATGTCATCGTCAGAAAAGAACAAGTTATACCAGACATAATGTGATGAACGGAGGAGAGTTAGGAGATGGAAAGGTCATATCATTAAAATGGTTATTTATTTATTTTAGCCTACATTGTAAGCTAATCAAAAAGGGTCATAAATAGCCTCGTGCACACACACACACAAACACACGAGCCGCGCGCACAAACACACGCACGCACACGCACGCACGCACACACACACACACACACACACACACACACACACAGATAAACACATAATCCAAGGTAAAGTGTGTACTAAAGAAGATGTAGGGCCATGGTCAAAGTAAGCCCAGTTCCCTCCCATTTCAGGATCTGGCCTTCGCCCTGAGAGGAAGTGAGAACCACAGAAATAGAGATATAGGAGGGATTCAGCTGCACTATTACAGAATCATCAGTAGTATAGTCCAGGGTATACAGCGATATAAAGAGTATACCACTTCTTTATCCACTACACACAGTATACCTACTTCTTATCCATTACTGATGTAAAAACATGAACAATCTCAGAATATTTGCTGTTATAGTATACCCACTTCTTCAGTCACCACTACACCACTGAGAATCGATGACTCAAGAAAAGGCTATTCAAGAAAAGGCTATTCATGAATAATATCATAGTGAGGCCCAATGTTTATCATCCTTCCACCTCACGAGTTTGTGTGTGTGTGTGTGTGTGTGTGTGTGTGTGTGTGTGTGTGTGTGTGTGTGTGTGTGTGTGTGTGTGTGTGTGTGGGCAGGGCACACATACAGTATGAGGCCTTGCAAGTAAATGAACCGACAAGTCATCATGGCCATGATGTATCTCAAGGTGAGTGCTGTTGATTTCAGAGAGCTATTAGCGATAATCTTTCCACAGACCGAGCTGTCCATCTTGAAGCCCAGATAAAAACGGCATACCGTCTGTGTTCCACAACTGACAGGGTAGCCTTGATCACATGTTTCAAATAACATGCTTGGAGACCCATTTAGAAATGCATCCCATAGTATTTGAATGACAGCTGAGGACAGAAGAGACCCAAAGAGATGCGTGTGAATGTGAAATATGTGTGTGTGTGTGTGTGTGTGTGTGGGTGGGTGAGAGAGAGAAAGAGTGAGATAAGAGACACACAGAAAGACGGTGTTTGCACAAGTGACTGGGTGTTATGTGATCTTTCCAAAAAGGTCAGTGTATTTGTTGTGTCCAGGGGCGTTGTCGGTGTCTGTGTATCCCATATATTTCCAGCATGCCCAGGGTGGGATTCAAACCAGTGTCTCCCGCGGGACAGATACCGTTGTAGCCCGCAGTACGCGGGACTCATGAGAACCCACTTTCACTTGGTTACATGCACTATCAATGATCAAAAAAGGTACTGATAACTTTTAAAATACATCATGATAAAACAGACCCTCATTTCCCTAAAAGGTAAGCAGAGTTTCAAGCTTTGTCTAATGTAGAGTGTGCAACAAACCAAATGCTATGTCTTAAATCAGTGACCATTAAAACCAAAAAGCTGGCACTTGTAACTAGGCTGGCTCTAGGGGGCTGTACTGTATTTATTAGCATGAGTGTAAAATTGTAGTTAATAAGCTTCACAAAAGGGATTTTCTGACTACCCACTCACACACATGGTCTTAGACCTGACCCTGACTTTGAACCATACCCTCCAAGCACAAGAGCACACATGCTCAGCAGTGCTGCAGTGGGCATAGCATCACCATGGAGATGTGTTAAGGCGTTGCCATAGTATTACCATAGCAACAGTATCCAGGCATGAAGGGCGTTTTCACATCATCTCAGAGCGCTGATACTTCTGAAATTAAAAAGTATGTAGAACAAAAAAAAAAAGTATGTAGCCTATGTATCTTCATACCGTATTCTAATGTATTGGCCTTGATTTTCTCCAAAAGACGTGCACTCACTGTTCTCTCTATGGAGAGATTTTAGTTTGTTGTGAGCAACTATAAAACTGGGCCTGATTGAAGAGCTCTCTGCTCTGAAATGAGAGTCTTGGGCTAAAACAATAGTCGTGTACCTGGCTCTCAGCCAGTGATTTTCACAAATTGCAACCCTGTCAATTATTCAGCCTCCTTGGTATTGTGTGATCTATTATTAAACACAGGCAGGACTTGAGTGCAAGAAACTGCAGAGGAGAACTTTATAATACTGGTTGTCTGTTTCCTGTATTCACTCTTTTTTGTTGGCCAACTTGAGGCAATAGCCTTCTAATGGGTGCAGAGAACAGTAAACACAACATTGCAGGGATTAGAAGGGTGTCACTACAGTTGTTCTCTTAACCAATGAAAAGCAAAGAGACTGAGTATGAAGGCAGTGAAGTATGCATGGTCACAGCAGTTAGTGCACAGACGTGGATATCAATGAGTCAGCTGACCGGTTGGCTTTTGATGTGCAATTCAATTATGGAGAATCCTAATTGAGTTTTCTAAGAATTTCCTCCCAAATGTTTACACTCTGTTTCAGTCAACAGAGATGGTGAATGTCATTGGGTCTACAACAAGCTC
The DNA here is from genome assembly GCF_949987555.1 of Borostomias antarcticus. Classification (NCBI taxonomy): domain Eukaryota; kingdom Metazoa; phylum Chordata; class Actinopteri; order Stomiiformes; family Stomiidae; genus Borostomias; species Borostomias antarcticus. Next base: position 17,390,436 of record NC_140234.1, read on the forward strand.
TCACTCATTACAGAAGTGATAGTAGGCTTGTATCCTATACAGCAGGGTTTCCCAACCTGGGGTCCGGGCCCCTCTTAGGGGGGTGCCAACGATCGCAGGCGGGGCGCCAGGCCTCAGACAATTTGAGGCCTTAATATTAGCTAGACAAATATTTGTCAAAGAATCAGACATGTCACACAGCAAATTTAACAAAATACATGGTTATATCTGATGAAGGGCCAAACGCCTTGTATTTACAGCACTACAATACCATATAAATTCAACAAATTAATGTGAGACTGAATCGTGTCAACATTAATATTACTGCTACACTAGCGAAGCGCTTCATTGTACCCTAACCTACACCTGATGGAATTTGCGCACATATGAACACACACAGAGGAAGTACACAGAGATTTTTTTGGGGGGGGGGTTCCATCAGGTGTGAGTTAAGGGGGCTCTGGGGCAGAAAGGTTGGGAACCCCTGCTATACAGCATGTGCATGGTGAAATGACAGGTAGTCAGTTTTGGTCATAAACCCATTCATCGTGTGTGTGTAGTACCATCAGTTGGCTTGAGGTGGTACTGCATCTAAAAATGAAATACCAACGACTGATCATGGATGCTGTGTGTCTACATTATAACATGCTTCTGGACTCAAACTCATCTTGTTAACAGTCAACATCTATTTAAAGTGACATTGTTAATATCTGTGTGGTGTAATTTTGAAACATCTGCCAACATTACAGACAGGAGTGTTTTTTGCATCACTATTTCTTAACACCAGGGCTGAGTTTCCCAGAGGCATCGTAGCGCTACATTCATCGTAAGCTACGGCGTTCCTCGTATCGCTACGATGCCTCTGGGAAACTCAGCCCAGATCTCTTTCCCATTCCCCATTCCTCCTCCCTCTGCGCCCAGACAAGGGACACATTCCCCATTCCTCCTCCCTCTGAGCCCAGACAAGGGACACATTCCCCATTCCTCCTCCCTCTGCGCCCAGACAAGGGACACATTCCCCATTCCTCCTCCCTCTGCGCCCAGACAAGGGACACATTCCCCATTCCTCCTCCCTCTGAGCCCAGACAAGGGACACATTCCCCATTCCTCCTCCCTCTGAGCCCAGACAAGGGACACATTCCCCATTCCTCCTCCCTCTGCGCCCAGACAAGGGACACATTCCCCATTCCTCCACCCTGAGCCCAGACAAGGGACACATTCCCCATTCCTCCACCCTGAGCCCAGACAAGGGACACATTCCCCATTCCTCCACCCTGAGCCCAGACAAGGGACACATTCCCCATTCCTCCACCCTGAGCCCAGACAAGGGACACATTCCCCATTCCTCCACCCTGAGCCCAGACAAGGGACACATTCCCCATTCCTCCTCCCTCTGAGCCCAGACAAGGGACACATTCCCCATTCCTCCTCCTCCCTCTGAGCCCAGACACGGGACACATTCCCCATTCCTCCTCCCTCTGAGCCCAGACAAGGGACACATTCCCCATTCCTCCACCCTGAGCCCAGACAAGGGACACATTCCCCATTCCTCCTCCCTCTGTGCCCAGACAAGGGACACATTCCCCATTCCTCCTCCCTGAGCCCAGACAAGGGACACATTCCCCATTCCTCCTCCCTCTGAGCCCAGACACGGGACACATTCCCCATTCCTCCTCCCTCTGAGCCCAGACAAGGGACACATTCCCCATTCCTCCTCCCTCTGAGCCCAGACAAGGGACACATTCCCCATTCCTCCTCCCTCTGCGCCCAGACAAGGGACACATTCCCCATTCCTCCTCCCTCTGCGCCCAGACAAGGGACACATTCCCCATTCCTCCTCCCTCTGAGCCCAGACAAGGGACACATTCCCCATTCCTCCTCCCTCTGCGCCCAGACAAGGGACACATTCCCCATTCCTCCACCCTGAGCCCAGACAAGGGACACATTCCCCATTCCTCCACCCTGAGCCCAGACAAGGGACACATTCCCCATTCCTCCACCCTGAGCCCAGACAAGGGACACATTCCCCATTCCTCCACCCTGAGCCCAGACAAGGGACACATTCCCCATTCCTCCTCCCTCTGCGCCCAGACAAGGGACACATTCCCCATTCCTCCTCCCTCTGCGCCCAGACAAGGGACACATTCCCCATTCCTCCTCCCTCTGAGCCCAGACAAGGGACACATTCCCCATTCCTCCTCCCTCTGAGCCCAGACAAGGGACACATTCCCCATTCCTCCTCCTCCCTCTGAGCCCAGACACGGGACACATTCCCCATTCCTCCTCCCTCTGAGCCCAGACAAGGGACACATTCCCCATTCCTCCACCCTGAGCCCAGACAAGGGACACATTCCCCATTCCTCCTCCCTCTGTGCCCAGACAAGGGACACATTCCCCATTCCTCCTCCCTGAGCCCAGACAAGGGACACATTCCCCATTCCTCCTCCCTCTGAGCCCAGACACGGGACACATTCCCCATTCCTCCTCCCTCTGAGCCCAGACAAGGGACACATTCCCCATTCCTCCTCCCTCTGAGCCCAGACACGGGACACATTCCCCATTCCTCCTCCTCCCTCTGAGCCCAGACAAGGGACACATTCCCCATTCCTCCACCCTCTGCGCCCAGACAAGGGACACATTCCCCATTCCTCCTCCGTCTGAGCCCAGACAAGGGACACATTCCCCATTCCTCCTCCCTCTGCGCCCAGATAAGGGACACATTCCCCATTCCTCCTCCCTCTGAGCCCAGACACGGGACACATTCCCCATTCCTCCTCCCTCTGCGCCCAGACAAATTCCCCATTCCTCCTCCCTCTGCGCCCAGACAAGGGAGCAAACAGGAAATCTTTCACGCCTCCTTGGCTCTGGATATGGCTGGGGAATTATATCGTTAACTCAGAATAATGGAGAGAAAAAAATTCAAAATGTCAATAGGTAGACACACTTTATTCCTAAAACTGAGGCAGCAACATCTGTGGCGGCACACATTTATATATACACATATATACACACACGCATACACACACACGCACGCACGCACACACGCACACTTCTCTAAATCTTTGTCATATAAAATATATAATCTGACATTGTACCTCTTGTCCTTTTTAATGTGGGCGCATTGCGTTACTGTGCAACAGACTGCCTCTATGCAGAGCTGTAGGTCGCTCCACTCACACAGGGGCACCAATGCCCCGCCTACTTCATTTGTACATCATGGCAATATAAAGGTCTGTACCCTTTAGGAAAAATAATACTCTAAAAGCGATCTACAGCAAATTCACTTGAGCAGGTTTTCAGTTTGTAATTGAGAAAATTACATCACTTTTTAAAACCCAATTCATTTACAGTGAGATGGCTATACACACCCTCTAAAGATTTGTAATATATAAAAGATATTAAGAAATAAAAATTACACAATTAAAAACGTACAATAAATAATATATATGCAGGCATTTCATTAGGATAAAATTTCATAGATTGAAATCTAAGGTCATTAAAGACTTAATTTATTCTCCTTTATGAAAAGTCCCTTGATCATCCAAAAGGTTCAAATGGGCTCTTGGCATTTGATTGACTTGACTGACTGGACTCCTCCAGTGTGACCTGGTGGGGATGGGCTTCCCTGCACGGCCTGGTGGAGATATGAGGCGGTCCTTGTAGTCCGGGCTCGGGAGGGTCTCCTCCTTCAGCAAGGATCATATAAAGAAGCAAGCAGCCCATGCATCACACACCGCAGATCCATCAATAGAACTTTGTCTCCAAGTGCAGCAGTGGTGCCGGGTTAGAACGTTCTCCGGTTCTTCCTTCTCTGTCCGTTCCTTGTCCTCTGATGCTTCCTGCTTTATACGTTCCTTTCCCTCTCCGACGTGCTCGTAACGCTGCTCTACCAACCGGTGCTCCGTGTTCAGAGCATGTTCATGATGAAGTTGTACATCTGGTTGAGCACCACGAAGTGGACGGGCAGACAGGAGCGTCGGTCCTGGGTTGCGGGGTCACACGTCAGCCAGGAGAGGGCGTTGTACTGCTCCAGCACAAATCTGCCGGGAGGAGAGAGTTCCAAAAATCATCATGAAACACGGGGCTACATATTGAAACGCATACATGCGTCTAAAAGCGATCTACGGCAAATGCACTTGAGCAGGTTTTCAGTTTGTAACTGAGAAAATGACAGCACTTTTTAAAAACCAATTCATTTACAGTGAGATGGCTATACACACCCTCTAAAGATTTGCAATATATAAAAGATATTAAGAAATAAAAATTACACGATTAAAAACGGACAATAAATAATATATATGCAGGCATTTCATTAGGATACAACTTCATCGATTGAAATCTAAGGTCATTAAAGACCTTATTTATTCTCGAGTGAAGCTGAGGATACACTACAAGATATTATGGCCGATTTTATACACGATTCACAACCCTGCCGAGTCTGTCCTAGTCAGCAGCAGTCTGCACTAGTTGGGGGTAGTCGGAGTGTATGAGGGGTACAGATTTAAATCGGCAAGTGTATGATGAGAGCAGACTTCTCCCGATCCGAGTCGGAGCATATCAAACATGTTTGATATTTTTGAGCAGATTCTGGACGCAATCGTGTAGTGTAAACACGCCACCCACCCAGTCCAGTCGTTAAATGTGTGACACCCAGTTTTTCAGTTGTCATACAAAAATCATCAGAAGCCAGTCGTCTAGTGTATCTATACTCCCAGTCATTTCATAATCTATTAAGATTGTGAAAGTCTTCTAGTGTATCAGAGGCTTTAGTTTGGGGGTGGAATGTGCTTGGCGGTCCTAAAAGGTGTCAAACTTTACGCAGGATTCTGACTACTGGCCCGTTCCTAGAGAACGATTCTGACTACTGGCCCGTTCCTACAGAACGATTCTGACTACTGGCCCGTTCCTAGAGAACGATTCTGACTACTGGCCCGTTCCTACAGAACGATTCTGACTACTGGCCCGTTCCTACAAAACGATTCTGACTACTGGCCCGTTCCTACAGAACGATTCTGCTACTGGCCCGTTCCTAGAGAACGGTTCTGACTACTGGCCCGTTCCTACAAAACGATTCTGACTACTGGCCCGTTCCTACAGAACGATTCTGACTACTGGCCCGTTCCTAGAGAACGATTCTGACTACTGGCCCGTTCCTAGAGAACAGACCTCGCGCAGCTCTGGACTGCCGAGCGTACCTGAGCACGTCAGAGGTGTGGTTGGAGTCCAGGGGGTGGGAGTGTTTGCTGTGCAGGAGCTCGTCAGACGACGACACGTGGAGATGCAGGGAAGCCTGGAGAGGACAAACGAGAGAGAGAGAGAGAGGTCACAACCAATCAGAACGCCTCTCTACCACGGCGTCAGGACCGCATGCGTGTGGCGAGGAGATCCAGCAATGTCAGACCGAACAGGATGCATCGTACGCCACGGAGTGAGAGAAATATTTTTTTCCCCCCCGCAGACGTTTTGCATTGGGAGCCAGGTTGAATGAGTGTGAGGCGTGGTGTGTGTGTGTGTGTGTGTGTGGGGGGGGGGGGGGTCTACCTTGAGGAAGAGGGGGCACTGGCTCTGTGCCTGGGGGCAGGAGGCCCAGAACCAGTCGGGCAGCGGTCCGGCCTTGGCGGTGGAGATGAAGAAGCCCAGAGCCATGGGCTGCTGCAGGATGTTCAGGGCCTCCTCGTGGGACTCCATGCGGTCCGTACTCTGGCCCTGCGGGACAGCACAAGGTCACGGCACGCTCGAGGCCCTCGGATAAGACGGCGCCGACGCCCGGCAGTCTGGGAAACCTGGACCCGAAGCTCTAGAGCCTTCTTCTTCTCTTTCGCTACCTCAAAGCCCGCGGTACCGCGATAACACGTAAACATTTCCACCCTACGGCCGCCCGACTAAGGAAAAGGGGATGAGGTGGGAGTGAGGAGCAGACGTGGGGGGGCTCACCTTGCTGCCGTCCCCCCCCTGGTGGTAGTGGGAGCCGGGGGAGTGCACGGGGGAGGTGGTGGGGGAGTTGGGCAGGATGTTGATGAGGTCGGTGTCCACCAGGTCGTTCTCAAACAGGTCAAAGATGCCCATGCCATCTGAGCCATCTGGAAAGAGAGAGAGAGAGAGAGAGAGAGAGGGGAGAGAGAGGAGAGAGAGAGAGAAGGGGGTAATCAGAGGACATCAGTACCCTTCGGCCATAATAATCATCAGGCTAAGAAACAACACGCTGGTTTCTTCTAAAGGAGGGGTGTGTAGAGCGTAACGCACAGTATGCCGCAGTACGTTTCTGCTGTGTGTGTGTGCGCGTGTGCGAGCGCGCATACCAGGGTTGATGGGGTTGAAGGAGATGTCGATGTTCTCCGTGGTGCTGCTGTTGACCTGGGAGTGGGCGGAGGTGGGGAAGACCAGGATGTGCGTGCAGGACGTGTCCTGCGGCGTGCTCAGCTGGGACGTCTGCATGTTCAGCGTGGTGCTGCGGCCGAACACCGAGCCCGTCGACACGGAGTCTACGCGGAGGACAACGGGTGTGGGGGGGTGGGGGGAACAGATAGTTACAAAAAACGGTCGGTAACGCGCACAAAACACAAGTGATCCGGCGCACACCGGGAGCGTCGGAATCGACTCTGATTTAATATGCGCCGGACGATGGGCTTCGCTCCTTGGCTTCCTCGGGTTCGCTCCACCGCACAGAACATGCTGTTCGCCGGATATTAAATCTGATATTAAATCTAAGTCTATTCCGACTCTTCTGCTGTGCGCTGGATCACTTGTATTTTGGGCCCGTGTTCCTGCCCTGGCTGCGCCCTGGGAAAAGTAGCACGGCCGATCACAAGGGCAGCCAGAGTGTTTTTTATGTCGCTAATGTTTTTATAATGGAAGGATATTAAAAAGAGAGGAGGCGAGAGAGAGAGAGAGAGAGAGAGAGAGACAGAGACACAAGGGTGAGATAGCAAACCTGGCATGATGACGAAGGACCCCTGGGGCTCCATGGCCACCAGGCAGGCGCTGAGGATGCTGGGAGAGTCCGCTGCAGAGATGCCACACATTCTGCAAGTCTCCTTGAGCCGCTTGCTGAGGGACAGCAGGTTCCTCCTACTCAGCAGAATACTCCAGTCTGGAACACGAACACACACACACACACACACACACACACACACACACACACACACACACACACACACACACAGATGGTTAGAGCACTACACACACACGCACACACACACAGAAGAGTTTTGCAACAGCGCAACGCACACAGAAGAGTTTTGCAACAGCGCAACGCACCTCTCAGCTCCCCGTGGCCCATTCTGCCGAGGCGGCCAATCACCATCCTCCATGGCAGTGATGTCACCTGAACTATACCCAGACACCACTCCCACAGCTTCTGAAGGCCCAGTCGCCGGGCAGAACCCTTTTTCCTCCGAGCCCTGGACCCAAGACACACAAACAACACAGTCAGTACAGAGACATCGATAGAAAAGTTGCCTACAAACGGACCTTAAGCACGCTCATGTGTGCGCAGTAAGGCCGACACGCTGCGTGTGTGTGTGTGAGTGCGCGTACCTGTTGGGAACATCGATGCTGATGATGCAGGTCTCTAGCATCTCCCCGTACTGGTCGGTGCAGGAGGCCAGGAGCCAGCGCTGGTCGTGGGACAGGCAGTAGCCCACGAAGAGCACGTTGTACTTCTGGGCCGCCTCGCCGAACGTCTCGCCCAGCTCCGTCTGCTTGTCCTTCACCGGCGCCAGGATGAAGGGGGGCGTGTACAGGCGCAGACACTCAGGCCTCTGCTCGGGAAAGGGGGGGGGGGGGGGGGGGGGGGGGAGGTTAAAGGTCACCAGTCAGACACACGTGGTGGTTCTTCTTCTGTCACATACCGCACATACAGATTCTCCAAAATGCAAAACGTCCTTCCTCCCTTCCTTGGAGAAATCACTGATCGGACACTAGCAGATAAGAGGACAGCCGCGTGGGGACAGGCTTGATTTCACCCATCCGTTCGTTTCAGATCAGAGGGGAAGGAGGAATTTTTCTAGAGGATTCAAACGGGGACATTTACACGGTTCCTTCACATGCTGACCGCTACCGGGCTAAGTGGAAGGATTAGGATCATTTTTTATTTTTTGAAATAAATAAATACGCCGCGTTGAATTCCATTACTAAAGTTATCAGTCACGTCGATGCCCTTAACTTGCATCTCTTTGAGCAGCTTTGTGAGGAAATGGATGCAGAGATGTGCCTTCTCCTATACACAGAGGTCAGATCGCTGTCCAGGGGGACGTCGCTGGCCAGGGTGACATCGCTGGCCAGGGGGACATCGCTGGCCAGGGTGTTTGCGCTGCGAGAGCCGCGCAGGTTTTTTTCCGGAAAAAATCTGGAAAAATAAATCACCACTGGCAGCACATTTCACTTCATTTTACGAAGAATGGGTCATAAGACTTGTTACACCTGTGCGACATATTCAAATCAGCCACGTCCATGCAGGAAGAAGATCGCCTCCTTGAGATTGCAAATGACGGTGGTCTTAAAAGCATGTTTGAGACAACTTCATCTCTGCTGACCTTCTGGATTCAAATCAAGGCAGAGTATCCCGAGAGAGAGTATCCCGAGAGAGAGTATCCCGAGAGAGAGTATCCCGAGAGAGAGTATCCCGAGAGAGAGTATCCCGAGAGAGAGTATCCCGAGAGAGAGTATCCCGAGAGAGAGTATCCCGAGAGAGAGTATCCAGAGAGAGAGTATCCAGAGAGAGAGTATCCCGAGAGAGAGTATCCCGAGAGAGAGTATCCCGAGAGAGAGTATCCCGAGAGAGAGTATCCAGAGAGAGTATCCAGAGAGAGAGTATCCAGAGAGAGAGTATCCCGAGAGAGAGTATCCCGAGAGAGAGTATCCCGAGAGAGAGTATCCCGAGAGAGAGTATCCCGAGAGAGAGTATCCCGAGAGAGAGTATCCCGAGAGAGAGTATCCTGAGAGAGTATCCCGAGAGAGAGTATCCCGAGAGAGTATCCCGAGAGAGTATCCCGAGAGAGTATCCTGAGAGAGTATCCCGAGAGAGAGTATCCCGAGAGAGAGTATCCCGAGAGAGAGTATCCCGAGAGAGAGTATCCCGAGAGAGAGTATCCAGAGAGAGTATCCCGAGAGAGAGTATCCTGAGAGAGAGTATCCTGAGAGAGCCGCAAAACACTGAAAACGTTTCCACGATTTCCAACATACTCTCAATAACGGCAACAAAAACAAATTTAGAGAGTGGGCTGGATGGAAATACTTAATGTTATAATATCACATGGGCCATAAGACTTTTGAGTAGACCTCGCCTACATTGGATGATATTATTAAAGCCTATAATTGTATAGTCTATTTTGTATGAATGGCCTGTAGTTATGACAGCCGAAACGTGTCAGCGTTAATAACTGGCCAAATTAAATGGTGAGAGATTTTTTCTCTCTGGGCTTTAATCAACGTGTGCTGCTGTCTGCTCTTTTTTCAAAGACAGCAGGTAAATATATTTCACTTCGAGTCCAGCCCCATACTCTACTTAGTTTTTTCCTCTAATCTACTGGCCTGTAGTTATGTTTGTACTGTTTGTTTATAGTAGTTACTATATAAAGGCTAGGCCTAATCCATATGTAAACTATGGAAAAGCTATTCTATTTTCACTATTCCTAATTATCAGAAGAGATCTCTCTCTCCTCCGGAGCCGGTGTTGCGCAACAGCCTGCCACCCACACACCCACACACACCCACACACCTCCACCCACCCACCCACCCACCCACCCACCAGACACCTGCTCTGAGTAGAATGACACCGTCTTTTGCTGTGAGGGAGGAAACACAAGCAATCTTTTCAAGCGTGCTTTTATCCCATTGCTGAAATCCGCAGCTCAGATGTGCTTCTGCAAGTCTCTCAGTGTAGCGTCATGACGACGCTGGTACAGGTTTGGTGTATCGGGACCAAGTGCAGGTACAAGCGCAGCATCATCAGCCTCGATACCAATACCGTTGTAGTTTGAGCTACTTTTGCAAAGTTTTGTCGCAAAAAAACAAAGCTCCAAATACTTAATTGAGCTTTGAATACCAACCTACCGAACGAATAGTGGAATACTCTAATTATTCAGGCCAGTCCTAGTAATTCAGACGAGGAGATGACTGGGTCAGGGCGAGGTTTACCTCGGGGCTCTTCAGAGCCATGTCGATGGCCAGGCCCGGCCCGAAGCCCGTCAGAGCCTTGAAGTTGGTGGAGTTGGGCAGCGGCCGCCGGCACTGGGTGAACACTGAGAAGGCCAGGGACTTGAGGTGCTGCCCGTAGAGCTGCCGCTCCTGGACACGGACGGGCTGCAGCAGGTACTGGCAGGGAACGATCTGGAACACACACACACACACTTAGAACAGCTGGAAGGATACGTAGACTCCAGGGACGTGACGTCGTACGCAGAAAACACCGCCAGGGAGAGATTCGATACTCCTGAGCTGATGAACTTAGAACTGAAGCCACTTTAAAAACTGATCCGGCGGAGCAATTGGGATCTCCACCCTCGGTGGTTAACGAGTTGGGTTTGCGAGCGCTCGGCCGCCGGCCGTCTCACCTGCACTGACACGGCGTGCCTGATGTGCGGCGGCAGGAACTGCAGCATCTCGATGTAGCAGCGCAGCAGGCCCACGGTGAACACGGAGTCCGTCTCCCTCTCCCCGTCCTCGTAGCTGAAGGGGTCCACGATGTACACCACGATGGCGGGCGGGTAGGACACGGCGTGGGACTCCCCGTCCGTGGGTTTGCCCACCTTTTCTCTGTCCATTGTGCTGCAGAGAGAGAGAGAGAGAGAGAGAGAGAGAGAGAGAGAGAGAGAGAGAGAGAGAGGAGGGGGGGAGAGCAGGGGCCAGGGTCAAAGGTCAACGTTTTTATACTTACAAGAAAGTCATTTTGCGGGCCGAAAATTGTCACCCGCTGCGAACCCCCGACTGTGACCCAATTAACGTGACATTGCAAGTGCATCTCGCTCTCGGGGGCCGCAGGCGGGCTGGAGACGGCGCCTAATCTGACAGATGGTGCGGCGGGCAGCCGAGCTGAACGTACCTCTCCAGGGGCTCTGCAGGGGCCTGGGGCTGGCCTGGGGTGGCGCCGTTCTCCCCTAGGCCGCCTGCTGCCGCCTGGGCGCTGGACTGGGGCCCGTTCGGGGCGGCGCCCCCCTGCAGGCTCGCCGAGCCGAATGGCGCGTAGGCCTTGGCGGAGGGAAGCCCCCCCATCGCCCCCCCCGCCTGGGGACCCGGGGCGGGGGCGGCGGAGGAGGGGGGGGTGCCGTTGGGGTGGCCGGGCTGGGCGGCGCCGCTGCTGCTGCCGGAGCTCTGGGGTCCTGATGAGGGGGTGGAGGAGCTCGGGGTTTGCGAGGAGGAGGAGGGGGGGGTGGAGGGGGCGGGGGCGGGGCTACGCTGGGACAACAGAGAGCTGTCCAGGGACTGGCCCGCCAGGTACGGAGCTGAGGACGAGACGAGACCAAGATCAGACAGTATCTTAACATGTTATTGTTTTTCGGCGATTAGGTTGACCCTACGCCGCCGCTGGACAGACTGGTGGAACCTACCCAGGTCGTGCCGGCACACTTGGGCAAAGAGTTTGAGCCTGCTGAAGGCCTCGCTGTTTCCGTTGCTGGTGGCCATCTTGAGGAACCAGTCGCTGAGGGGCTGGTCCCCCAGGCTCCTCCCCTCCGCCGAGCCAACCTTCACGATGCCGTCGGGGTGAACCTTACAGATCGACCTGTGTTGACCCAGCTGACAGGACTGCAGGGCAGAAAGGTTAAAGAATCATCCATCCCAAGATCTACTCAGACTCTCTAAAATGCATGCAGCCTTCCTCCCTTCTTCAAATCACTGACCTGATACGAGTAGATTGATAACAGTTGTGTGGAGAAACTAATACAGGGCTCTGAGGTGCGACCATTTCACTCGCATTTGCGACTAAAAATAGTTTTGTGCGATCAGAACAAATAATTTAGGAGCACACTCTGCGAGTACTGTTCTCTACTATTTCACTCGCATTTTTTGCCTAAAATAAATCCATGCAAATTGGATCAAACGAGTCAAAGTTCCGCACACCCGTATACAAAACTACAAGTCCCACAACTTTTTATTAAATTTTTTATTACAAGTCAGACGACTGCGACCTGCAACGCGCAGAACTCTCTGACGCGCGATGACAGCTCAGCTGCCCTCACTCAAAAACGACTGTGCAGCCGAATGCCCCTGCCAGTCACGTTAACAAAATGAAGAAAATGAAGCCCATTCAATCGTATTTTTCCCAGCAAAGTGGAACCAAGGAGAGAGAGGAATTCGGTGGACCAGGGGGAGTCGAATCAACTGTCACTCAAAAATCGTTGTTAGGTAGATTCAACATTGCACCGTAGCCTACCAGTAACTTACTGGATCCACATCAAAACGCAATGAAATGCCGTTGACATCGTAAAAATCTTTTTTTTTTCCTGAAATGCATGTCAAAACGATCCAATGTTCCTACATTAAACTAAGCTTTTCCATGGATTCTTTTTTTTTTTTGAATGATTATTTGCGAAGATATTGCATTATTGGGCTTTCTTCTCACGTTTTTTCACGGCACGGACAGCTATGCCCCCCCCCCCCCCCCCGAGACAGAGAGAGAGAGACAGGGAGAGTGCTCACCTCGTAGACAGCCGTCAGGTCCCTGAAGAAGGTCTTGGCCCCGTGGAGCAGAGCCTCGTTATCCGGACACACGACTACGTATCCCACGTCCCTCTGGGAGCCGAAGGGCTCCAGCAGCAGCTTCTCCCAGTAGGGCAGGCCGAAGGGCGACAGCACCACGAAGTCGTACTCGTAGCCCACCAGGAAGGTGGGGATGGGCAGGGGCTCCGGCGACTCGTCTGTACCTGTGGAGGAGAGGAGAGGAGGAGAGAGTGAGCGAGTGGAGGAGAGGAGAGGAGAAGAGAGTGAGCGAGTGAATTCATTTGTGTGAGGGAGAAAGAGAGAGATGGCGAGGGAGCTGACGAATGTGTGTGCGAGAGAAAAAAGAGGTTGGATTATGAAGACTTCTCACTCTTGGTAAGACTTTTTGTTTATATCTCGGAAAACATCGCGCGACTGCTGCCTTCTTCTCTCCCAACTGCCGTCTAACCTCGTTGACGACTAATATTATTGGACGCCCCGTGTCTAACGGCCGGCGTGCGTGCGTGCGTCACCGTGTGTTTACCGTAGGTTCCCCTGCCGGCCATCTTGTGGAACTGCTGCCAGGTGAGGGGGCCCTGCACCCCCCAGGAGCGCACGCTCCTCTTCTTCTGGACGGCGTCCTGGAGGACGGGCTGGAGAGAGAGCAGCACGCGCAGGACGTCCCCGGAGAACAGACGGCTCACATCTGCTGCTGCAGAGAGACGGGGGGGGGGGGGGGGGGGGGGACGGGAGGACGAAGGAGAAACGTGGCAGCAGAAACACCGATCTCGTCAGACACACGGATAGAGAAGAAGCCGGGGGGGGGGTTAAAAAATGGAGGCGGTGCATTGTGAGGCCGGCCAGACGAGACTGCCGAGAGCAGGTTTCCTCACCTTTACGTTTGGGCCACTGGTGCAGACAGGTGCTCTTGACCAGGGCCTCGTCCACCTTGCCTCCGGACATGTTGTCCATGAACTGCCTGCCGTGCTCCAGGGCCATGTAGCAGTCGTTGTAGCAGTCCCTCTCGCCCACCCGTAGGAAGGGCCGAGGCCCGGGGCCCGAGCACACAGCCCTGGGGTACTCCACCCCGGCCATGGGGGCGAAGGGGTTGGTGCACTGGTCCTGGAGCAGCAGGATCAGCTCGTCCGGGGGCCTCTCCTTCAAGCTGGCCCCCCGGTGCAGGAAGGCGGCTCGCCGCTCCTCGTACCGCCTCTCCGTGTCGCGGCCGGAGTCCGTGCCGCGCCCCACCACGTCCAGCTCGTCTTCCAGGAAGAGGCCGGCCGACTGGCCGAAGCGTCGGTTTGCGACGGCGCTGAAGCCGCAGGTGCAGGGATACTGGGCCTCCCCGTTGTCGTTGAGGTAGACGCCCACGTCCGCCCCGCGGATGTTCATGTTGCAGACGCACACGCAGCAGCTGTCGAAGTTGCAGTCCCTGAAGAGGTTCATGACGGACTCCGAGAGGATGAGGGTGACGTAGAGGCTGTGGGCCTCGGGGATGGAGGGCACGGTGGCCGGCTCCACGGAGCTGAGCGGCCGGCACGTGGAGGGGGTGGAGGCGGGCGAGTAGAGGTCCGAGTTGTCGTACTTGAGCGAGCCCTGGACGCTGGAGGGCCCCCGGGGGGTGCGCGGGGTGCGTGGCGTGCGCGGGGTGGGGGCGGAGAAGCGCGGGGTCGCCGGCGAGGGCAGGATGCCGGCGCCGCTGTTGCTGGGCGGGGCGCTGTTGGACATGAAGGGAGTGTGGGTCTGAGGGGTGTAGCTCTGGTAGTCCGGCTCCACGCTGGGGATGTTACTGGAACAGGGAGACAAAACAGTCATCAGAGAATTCTTGGGACTCACACATTGTTTTGGCCTAAAGGAGATCCAGAATAAACTAAAACAAAACACAGGAATAAGCCGTCTGTCTATATAGATATGAAAGACTGAAAGAAGCAGCTGACCACGTACAATGAGCAGAGCATGGCGCAAGTGAAATTGACTCAATTTGATTACAGCCGTACCCGTCTTTGGTGAGGAGTGCCATGGTTGGCACAGGTGGCATGAGTTCCAGTTTGCCAAGGGTCCAGCTGGGAGTGTACACACAGTCCTCTGGCAGCTTGATGGGCATCAGACACTGGCTGGGCAGAGTCTTCAGCGGGGCAAACATGGAGCAGCCTGTGAAGGGCGGGCACGCCTCCGGTTTGAAAACAAAAGAGAAGTCCTAGAGAGGGGGGTGGGTAGATGGGTAGAGGAGTGTAAGACACGGCACCGAGTCTGACTGAGGTGAACACACACAAACATGTTCGTTAGCCACAAACCCAACTTGCTGGGTGTCTAAATGATAAGATTCTGCAGTTAGTGGCGCATCCACTAGAGCTGTCCCGAATACCATTTTACAGGCTTCAAATACTCTTTGGTGTCAACGAACGCCGAATACTATTCGTTCTCGACCACTAGGTGGCAGCATTGCAGAGTCTACATATCTAACCTGCCGAACTGAGCAATGCGCCAGACGGTGGCTACCTTGATCTCTGAAGGCTTGGGGCTACAGAAGCCCTCCTCCACCTCCATCTTGTAGTGGGCACTGAGCTGGCTCCCGTCCAGCAGGGTGAGGCCCCCGCCGGCCTCCAGGCCACCGTAGTCCTTCCCCCCGGTGTTCATCGGGGAGTAGCCCATGATGTGCTGCTCCAGGGAGGGCGGGGTGGGGAACATCTGGTGCAGGTCTGCAGAGCCTGGAGAGGAGGAGGAGGGGTTACTACTCCCCTACTATTGTTGGGATACTAAGGCCTGGGTTACACAAGCTCGTCTGTCCCCCCCCCCCCCCCCCCCCCCCCCCCCCGTTTACAGGACTTTCGGTTCTCGTTTGCACCTCGCAGTCACACGAACGCGCCGTTTGCGTCGTGGAAACCTGTGAAGTTTCGAAAACGCCGCAAGGGTGTGTTTTGGTTCTCATTTTCCTGGATTCCGCCCTATTGTGAGCTGGCGAAGGCGTTCTCGTTTTGATAACGATGATGCACGTTCGGCTATTGTACAGTTAAATTATATCACAACATTTTAAAGCCCATAATGTGATTGTAGGATTTAAATGTGATCGCTTCGTCAAAATAAGCTTGTCCGACCAAGATTCTATTAGTCGAACCATAAAGCTTAGACAGAAAATAGACTATATCAAATAGACTACGTTTCCTAATAATATGATTTATGTTAAGACTGATGACTGATTTGCTTCCACCGTCGTGTAACCAAGGCCTAAGATATGAAACGATGATGATATGAATGTTCAGGTTCACAGCAGCCTCTTACTTATGCAGGACAAGGCGTCCAGGGTGGCTGGTTTGGTTTCCTTTGAACCAAACTTGTCCTCTCCTCCAGCCCCGGCTCTTCTGGACCCGGGCTGAGGACACACAGACGGAGCGAGGCGTCAATACTAAACAAGACCAAACATATTTGTGGTTGTGGCAAAAGTGGAGTGAGGAGCGCTGCCTGGATACACTGTCAAATATTTAGTGCAAAAAAAAACTAGGAGGTGCGCGTTGGTAGGGGGATAAATCCAAAACCAAACTGAAGCCAAAACAAAGCACTCAGCCAGTATATAATTAAAATGCCTTTGTTGAATTGACAATCAAAATAGAATAGTTAGAAAACTCGACATGTTTCAGCAGCATAATCTCTCTCCCTGATGGATGGTGGAGAGCTTTTTATATATTCTACTTTGAATAAGCCAATTAAACTATACTGGCTGAGCGCCTTGGTTTTGTTGCATCATATTTGTGATTGTGTGGGAGCAATATTATTAGCCTATACTGTCTAATAACTTTTTCTGACATCCCCTAACAACTCAAAACATTCAAGGGGTGTGACAGACAGTAGACGGTAGGCTGGACTGACCGCTAACTCGTCCTCATCGGAGTTGAAGATGTTGTCCAGGTCGTTGAAGGACACGGCCAGGTCCGTCTCGTGGAACAGGCTGGTGGAGGCTGCTGGTTTACTGCCTGAGCCCTGGCCGTCTGCACACCAATGGGGAGGCAGAGAGACACACAGAAATTGTCAATAACGACACTTTGACATAATCATGTTTTCTACAATAGCCGTACTGCGGAATCGGTGAATATACAAAAAATAAAACATTGTTACCGTCTGCGGAGCTTCCACTTCCATCATCCCCCTGCAAAACAGATCATCAACATATAATTTATTCTATTGTCTGAGATATTGCGGTCAAAGTGCTGGTTGTGTGTTGAAATAAATTACACTTGAAAGTATTGAAAGCAAAGTTCTCTTTGAACTTTCCGTTTTGCTTTTGGTGATATTCAATGACTCTGGCACCTACTAGGGATGCGACGGTGGGGATTTTTTCCCCACCGATTCATAAACCCAGGACAATCCCGGTATTACCGGTAACACCGTCTACAATAAGAGAGCGCTGAGTTTGATCTTTAACATTAGACCTTTCCCTTACTTTGAACAGCACTGTTAAGTAGACTATTTGTATTTGTAAAGAAGCACAGGAGCGAGTGTGATGTTTGATAGGTTAGGATTAAGACGGAGGATTGGCCGAACTGACTACGTCTAGCTTACACAATAGCCTGACACAATAGCCTGACACAATAGGCTTACGTAAATACTAGTCAGAAATTTGGAGGTAGGCTAAGGTCACTTTCATACCCGAATTTGTTCCGATTCAGAGAATAATATGTTCCAATGTTGCACTTGGACCTTAGCTCGATTCGTGTTCACACAGCAATATGGACAGAGCAAACAATCTCTGCGTCTGCTCTGGTTCTGAATACGCCCTCAACACCACACGCAAACAGTTTTGGGATTGGTCCAAATTTTGCAGGACGTTTCAATTCCTGGAACTCCTTTCTTCTCTGACACCGGTATATATCGACCCGTAATCCAAAATGGAGCATCAGCGGCGTGTGTATAATAGTTCAGATGTTCGGTACAGTATATGGACATCATATCCAGTTTGAGTAGGCATCACGACTGCGGCTAGAGAACAATGAATGTGCTGTTGTATTGCATATGATCAGGAAAAGACGCACTGCTCAACAGAACATTGAAAGCCAATTTCCTTCATGCGCTCGCTAAACAGTTTGTAGACTTTGTAGACAGTGCAGGGTACAACGATGAGTTCTATCGGTTTGTGGGTAACGTGCGTTCTCATTGCAAACGAATCGTCCCGTGGGGCGATGGCAAACGGGCTGAGACCACACTCTCTAGGTGGTCTCACTCTCAGCCCGGTTGATTTGTTCCAGAACCGTGAGCGATTGCCGTGTTCACATTTGCTCAAACGACAAGATCTACGGGGGGAATGCTCCCCGTATCGGAACAAGCTAGGTCTGAATGCACCCTAAAACATCACTTTAAAAGTGACATTATACACACGTTCTTTAAATAAAAGATCAATAACGCCCTTCTAGTTTAACAAACAACCACCCCTTCCCCTCACGTTATAAACAGAGTAGGCTGACAGCTTGCTCTTGACTGGCAGCAACTGCCCTGCTGCCTGTGCCTTCTGCTGCATGCGCACGCGGAGGGGCCGACACTTGCTCCATAATTCAAGTGATTGATCAGACAACATGTTTAGTTTACTTTACAAATATGATTTGATAATTGGGTGCTGGTATGCGAAAATTAACTAAATGGGTAATCGGAAGCATGGCAACAAAGATTCTGGAATGTTCTTTGCTTTTCCGAATAGCACGACTACCCACCTTGTATTTCTTGCCGACATCTCTCTCTGACCCGTTCTTGTCCTTCTTCTCTGAAAAGGTGAACTCCACGTCTCCCTCCACGAAAGCATAGGGGTCGGGCTCCTCCTCCTGGTCGTCTCCGGCCATAGTGGAGGTCAGGTGGCTGTTCCTGCGCTGGGTGTAGGTCTTCACCAGCTCCTGAGACACCTTCAGGGGCTGCGACAACCCTGCCATCAACCTGGGAGAAACCACGTCGTCAGAGATGCTCGAGAAATACAGGACCTCTACGAGATGCAACAAGATACACGTTTAAGACAACTAGAGGGCACTACGATAAATAGAACCGAAGCTATTCTAATCAGATTGAGTCCCGTGAAACCTGTGTTCAGCCCTAGTTATAACTGTGGTGCTTAGTAGTCTGGCCAGCACTATTACATAGAATCTATTGGACTCACTCTGTGACAGACACCACGCTGTCCTGCCCTCCCCCAGAGTCCTCTCGTAGCCTGTCCACCGGCAGCTGAGGCGTGACGAAGCTGGAGGTCTTCTTGCGAGGCAGGTTGAAGTACTTCCAGGGGTTGTGGGCCGTGTCTTCATTGGGGTTGATGGCCGAGCCCACGTAGACGGTGGGCTCCAGGGTCTCCGGGTAGGCATGGGGGAAAGGCAGGGGCAGGGGCCCCAGAGCAGGCTCCTCAGACTGGGCCTTCTGGGGCAGCAGGCAGGGCTCGGCTGACGGGGGGTAAAAGTGTTGGTGGATGGGGGTGGAAGACCTCTTCATGGCCCCGGGGTCTTCCCCTCGCTCGCAGGGGTGGGGGCTCAGAGGAGGCGGCTGGGGGGAGCCGGCCATGTCGGCGGGGGGGCCGTGCGTGTGCAGCGTCGGAGCCTTGGGAAGGGCCGAGTCCACGTGGTGCAGGCTGGGGTAGGGGCCCTCCTCCGGGGCTCGCAGACACAGCCTCTGGGCCTGGGGCTCCAGGGCCTGCTCCTCGCTCACCGAATTGCGGTGGTGGAAGGGCGTCTGGGGCCTCTTCTGCTGCTTCTCGCCCTTCTCCAGTTTATCTCCCAGCTTGTGCTTGGGGGCGGGCGGGGCGGGCTGGCCCGCCGTGGGGGGGTGTCCTGAGGTGCTGCCCGCTCGCTGCTTCTGGCTCTTGTGTCTGGGAGGACAAAAAGGGACAAAACAAACAGTTGAGACGCTATTCGCCGGGTACATACCACCAAGAGTTTAAGAGATTATTCTAGGAACTCTGATTAGCCGGATAGGTCAGAGTCCAGTCGTATGCAAGCGCTGTTCACCATACCTTGCACAGTTGCAGTGCGCTCTCTGAGTTGCCTCCACAAAGTCCCAAACTCCCGTTTTGTCCCCTTCCTCCTCACATGTACCGTTAGTCAGGGTAGAAAACTTCCTCCTAGGGGGCAGAAGCACAGTAGGTAAGAGGAGTGCTGAGGAGAAGGGGGGGGGGGGGTTGGGGGGGACTCATGAACAGGGTTTTTCCTGGCTCAGAATGGGTCTTTGGGGGGGTGATGCAAACACAATTTTTTATATTCTTCGCTGTCTGACTGAGCTCACTTTGCACAATAACTGGAAATCTCCTGACATGACAGAAAATGGATATGAAGCCAAAATGTTTAAGATACTGATAACCTGTCTATTAATTATCTCGATTACTAGTGAGTAATGCAGGAAAGCTGCACTTGAAACAAGATGGGATGGGCTGCACTTGAAACAAGCTCAAACACATTAGGAGAGGATTTGAATTGCTATTTTTACTCTCAACTTTAAGCATTTTGGCACAGGTGATTTCCCATTGGTTCTGGCTAAAATCTCTTTGTGGGGCGCCAAAAAACCCTCTATGCAGGAAAAACCCCCTGCATGAAGTGTCCGATGCGTCCGCTTCCCTACTCACTTGCTCTGGGCACGGTTGGTGTTGCATTCCTGCCACACGCACTCCACCACCTGGCTGGCCAGCCGGCGCGGCATCTTGCCCCCGTGGAGCCCTCCGCTGTTGGCGCTGTAGCCGTCCGAGGACGAGGTCAGCTTCAGCCACCTCTGAGCCAGCTGGGATTCTGAGGGGTGGGGAGGAGATAAGACAAGCCAAGAGTGTGACCACACCGGTGTGTGTATTCAGACTGGAACGTGGATGGTAAGAAAAACATAAGCGATAATCTACAGCCGATGCCGATATGAACTTGTGCCCTTAAAGGAAAATGCTCGTTTTTGACAACCTGGACCTTATTTACGACATATTATAAGAAGTTTGACTCACCGAGATCACTTTTGTGTTGTTCGGAGGCCTGTAGAAGAAATTTAAAATCCAGCGCGAGCCAGTATATCCATGTAATAACGTCGGACGGGGCACTGAGAATGCAGTTTCTCAAAATCCATTTTCGGCCGCTAAACGGTTGTTTTCATCAATCAGATTGGATGAATCTACAGTAGAGATTCCTCAACGCCAGCCATTGTTGTTTTGGTTTTCAAACACGGGGTCTTTAGCCTCTGTAATATGATCTTTACACGCCTCTCCCCCACTTGCTCCAGCACGCATGCGCACAGGCCAGCGCGCAGACTGGCTATTCTCCCTCACATTCTCTGCGCTACGATCGTAGTTGGTGCCGAGAATATTGTCGTCGTCATTCGTCAGCAACAATCCGATCGTAGCGCAGAGAATGTGAGGGAGAATAGCCAGTCTGCGCGCTGGCCTGTGCGCATGCGTGCTGGAGCAAGTGGGGGAGAGGCGTGAAAAGATCATATTACAGAGGCTAAAGACCCCGTGTTTGAAAACCAAAACAACAATGGCTGGCGTTGAGGAATCTCTACTGTAGATTCATCCAATCTGATTGATGAAAACAACCGTTTAGCGGCCGAAAATGGATTTTGAGAAACTGCATTCTCAGTGCCCCGTCCGACGTTATTACATGGATATACTGGCTCGCGCTGGATTTTAAATTTCTTCTACAGGCCTCCGAACAACACAAAAGTGATCTCGGTGAGTCAAACTTCTTATAATATGTCGTAAATAAGGTCCAGGTTGTCAAAAACGAGCATTTTCCTTTAAATGTCTGTGCTCTATGTCTACGCCCTCTTGATATGCGCTTTATAAACTGTAAGTATGTCGGTGAGTTTGAGCGTTGTATATCAGTGTAATCGCTTGGCTTCACAGAATGAGTTTCCGTGCAAACAGACGGCGTGTGATTTTGCATTGTTGCGAACGTTATCGCCAGGCGTACCCGTCTGGGCTTCCTCCGGTGACGTCGGAGGTGTGAGGGTGACGGAGGACATGGCGGGGTCTCTGGAGCTCGTGTGGCCCTGTTGTCCTCCGCAGAGGCTGGCCGAGGGGTTGGCTGAGCCCTGGGGGGCCGACGGCGGGATTTCCGACTGGGGTATCAGCACCAGGCAGGCGGGGTACACCATCCTCACTCCCGCTAGAACCGCACAAATCAATCAGTCACACGTCAAAACAAACACGCAAGTCCTCTAATTAAGCTAGTCCGCTAGCCTTGGTTTAGAGACTCAATACTAGCTCAACTACTCTGGCTTAGGTAGTAGTACTACTTGGTAGCACGGTGGCTCAGTGGTAAGAAGGTCCTGGGTTCGAATCCCAGTCGTCCCACGTTTCCACTGGGTGATCCGATTTCCTCCCACCATCAAAGACATGTACGTTAGGGTTAATACTCCTGTCAGTGCCCCTGACCAAGGCACTGGCAGGGTTCTGGAGTTGGTCCCTGGGCGCTGTACCACAGCTGCCCACTGCTCCTAGTGTTAGGATGGGTCAAATACAGAGGCGGATTTTCCAAAGGGGATTAGTAAAAGACTTAAATAGACTTCTTTGCTCAAATACTTTAAACACCCACATTACACTAGTCAAATACTAAAAGCTAACTGCTGAAAAAAAAATCATTTCTATCGCTGACTATTATAGCCCGCCATTCTCAGCAGTGTCTGAGTGGGGGTTCCCTGTGCGTCTTACCAACAAGGACCTCCACGGCGGCCAGGGAGTCGTCCTCCCAGTCTGCGTCCTCCATCTTCTCCTCTCGGCAGTCCTTGGCACTAGGGGTGATGGGGTAGAACTGCCTCCACTCCTCGATGAGCTTCTGGGTGGGGTGGTCGGACATCTTGAAGGCCTGGCCTGTGAGGGTCCCGTTCAGACCGTAGGGGCTCAGGATGACTGTGGTGGACGGCGGGAGGGGACGGGGGGGGGTGAAGAGGTTAGCACCGTCAGTACTCCCCAGTGGACCAGAAGGCAGGCGAGACATTGGCAGCGTCATCTCAATGCTAGCGCGCTTTGACAGCGCTCCGCAATAACAGCCATGTAAACGTTACGGCGTTCGGGATGAATAGGACCGAGCGGTGCTGGTCGGTGCCCACCTTGCAGGGGGCTGGAGCTCTGCTGGGCCAGGCTGAGGTGCTCCTCACTCAGCCTCTGGACAGGCTGGTGCTGGGCGATCTCCACGCTGGTGCACACGTTACTGTCGCCGTGCAGGAAGAAGGTGAACGCACATGACAGGTGCTCGCTGCGAGGGAATGGAGACAAAACATGATACCGTCATATCACGGGCCGATCTTCCCACGGCCAAAAGTGTCGATATGTCGGTCACGCTCACCGTCGGATAAAACCATCAACACAATCTCATGTCGGTGAAGATGTCATCTAGGCTAAGGCTGGACTCTGACCATACACATATCTGTTGATGCCTAGTGTAACTACCCGCAGAGAATGTTCACTGTCCACAAATGAGTTGGGGGGATTGCGGGGAGGGGGAATGGCAGGCCTCATTCCTGACATATTTGTAGCCTGCGCACTTTGATCAACACACCATTAAAAAGGTGTTTCCAGGTCGCAATGGCTGCTTACTCCGAGGCAAACAGCCAGTTAGACTTAAAACCGTCAATCTGCAGCTGAGACAGCAGACAGGAAGCAATCCCATTTCACTATTCCAGTCTTCAATCTTTACTCACTGTAGCAACTTGCCTAAAATAGGTTGAAATGTGAGTTAAAAATAACTTGGATTATTATAGTCTTGAAATGTTTCAACAACCCAGCGTGATTCGCTCACTACTGCTGCACAGCCAGGCGGATAAATGTACAAAAGTAGTTCCTGTTGACATGGTTGGTGTAAAACCACAGTACAGACTCAGCGTTTTCCAAAGACCGCTCTGTTTACCAGACAGCGAAAGAGAGAGAGAAAGAAAGAGAGAAATAGAGAGAGACAAAGAACGAGTGAGAGGAGGCGATAGTGTGACCGCTGGATCTCCCTCCCATCTTTGTCTCGGGCAGAGCTGCCCTCAACACCCACTTGAGGGGGTCTTCATCTAGAACACTGAGGCCAAAGGGGGCAATTCTCACACACTTCATACCCACTAACGCGCCGTGACGACTCTGTACAAGTTGCGCAATCACCTCAATTCCACAGCCCTTCCCTCTCACAGGCACCGAAATACACACTCTCCTCTGCCGCCATCATGAGCAAAGCTTTAAGTGACTGAACAAATGGCACTGCTTGAATCTTCAAGCAAAACAGGCCAGGCTCAAATTAGCCCACCAGGGCACTCCAGGATTCCCCTGCCCCCATTCAAGCTGAAACTATGATGTCATTGCCCTTATAAATGCACAACAGGAGATGGAAACTTGGCACTGTGTACAATCTACAGCCAACTTCCAAGCCAACAAGAGATCATTATTAGGTGTTCACGAGTCTTCCCTCTGGTACAAAAGTTTACCATGGAAAAAAAAAAGACTATTGTCTGAGGATAACTTCTCTCTTGAGTGATAGCCTTATCGGGTACAACTTAGATAGCTTTCGCTTAGTCTATCTAAAGTAACGAGGAAGGCACAGAAACCCTACGGCATGCGATGTGGCCAAAGCACCGACGGCTCGCGAAACCCCACCTCTTGTTGATGGGCTTCTCATCCTTCTCGTAGGGCTTGACGAACCACTTCCCGATGCGGACGAAGCCGCGGTTCATGAGGCAGCGCTCCAGCAGGTTGTGGACGGCTTTGAACAGCAGCGTGCGACACTCGTAGGACAGCCCGCTCTCCCACTCTCCGTCCTCCTCACCTGCAGCACAGAAGGACAGAGACTCAGACGCCAGGATGCACAAGCAATGCCATCATTAATTGATTGCAAATTAATTGTGTGTAGATAATTTTAGTAATGGATGCTGTATTTACTGCAACCCAATAAGGGAGTTCACGCCACCAACACTGCAGAACTGTGCACTGATCCAGAATGTGACATGGATAACTCTAAATGTTATATAAGCCCAATCTCTCGTTGCCAGAACAGGAGCTCAAAGTGAATGTTAACCTAAAACTCGTTGGCAGAAGCTAGCAGGCCTTACTTGACAGCTCGTGATGAATGAGCTCAGCAAAACTGGGGTCGTCCCCCCACCAGAATAGCCAGAGCTCCCGGCGTCCCGGGCTGTGGTGCCTCCTCCACACGCTCAGCACGTCGGCCGTCAGACACCGGCTGAAGCTGCACAGGATGGGGTCCTCCTCCGTGACAGGGAACAGGATGGGTGAGGAGGTGGGACCCTGCCACACAAAGCGCCGCCATTTGATCCCAGTCAGATCGGCCTGCAGCGCGGACGGAGAGAGGCAGGGAGAGTGAGACACGGCTGAATGCAAAGTGCAGGCGTCACAAGGAAAGAATGACAGCTCCGGGGTGTTAGCTTAGCTAGTTGTATCTCATGTAATTGCACTCCCATTTTCAT
The DNA here is from genome assembly GCF_949987555.1 of Borostomias antarcticus. Classification (NCBI taxonomy): domain Eukaryota; kingdom Metazoa; phylum Chordata; class Actinopteri; order Stomiiformes; family Stomiidae; genus Borostomias; species Borostomias antarcticus. The sequence continues at coordinate 17,415,432 of NC_140234.1, forward strand.
ATCTCATGTATCGGAGGAGGACCCATCTGTTGCTGAATGACTTCTACAGAGTGATGCATTGACTCACTTCCTAAATAAAGCAAAGAGCCAAGTGAATAAATAGGCTATATAAAATGTACTTGGGTCACCAAATACCAATAGAAACATTGCCAGTGATTCTCTTCTCTTTGACTAAGCCTGTTTGATCTCAAGCGTTTTTGC